>NW_020838068.1:1393846-1468671 GCF_003676395.1 Aethalodelphis obliquidens | reverse complement strand
CCCCCCCCCCCGCCGTATACACACACACACACACACACACACACAAATTTATGCTTTTTTTTTTCTGAATCATCTGAGTAAGTTGTAGACATGATGCCCCTTTTCTCCAAATCCTTTAGTGTATATTTCCTAAGAAGAGGGACGTTGTCTTACATAACCATGGTAGAAACATCAACATCAGGAGGAGATGTAACCTTGATGTAATTCTGTTATCGAATCTATTTGTCATGCACATTGTGCTGGTTGTTCCAGTAATTTCCGTGTCTGTTTAGTCTCCTTTAATCTGAAGCTGTTCCTCTGATCTTTCTTTTGCCTTCATGACTTGACATTTTTGCAGACTACAGGCCTGTTGTTTCATAGAACGTGCCTCGCCTTGGGTTTGTTTTCCATTCTTCGTTATTGGAATCAGCTTATCCGCTTTGAGCAGGAGTGCGCAGAAGCGGCCCGTCTCTCAGTGCTTTACTCGTACCTGGAGGTACATGCTGTTGGTTTGTCCCTTCATTGGTGGTGGTCTGACTACTGGGCAAGGTGTTGTGTGTCAGATTTCTAAACTCTTTGAAACTACCACTTCTCCTTTATAATTAATAAGTCATTTATGGGGTATACTTTGAGGCGGTGCAAATATGGTCTGTTTCTTCCTTGAAGTCCTCGTTTCAGAAGTTTGTGCACTTATCTTTTTTCCCTTTTTAGACTGTAAAGTCCTTGGGAGCAGAGGTACTGCTTTTATTTGCTCCTTTTTGTTTTAAGTCCATAGTTGCCATGAAATAGTGAATCCCAAGAAGGTAGTCTGTCAGCAGATATTTTGTGTGTCAGGCTGGGGCTAAAATGATGGGAAACGGCTGACAATCAGAGCCTTCCCTTGAATAGCATTCCTGGTCCAGTGGAGAGTGTGCAGGGGGGAAAGTGGTAAACAGATGATCACGGTACAGGGTAATGAAGACTGTGCTCAGGGGAGATAGCCAACAGCAGAGCTCGTGGGAGTCAAGGCAGGCTTCCTGGGTGGGGATGGTTAGGATCTAAAAAGCTCAGGAGGGTGAGGGGGAAGAACATTAACTACCCAAAGCATGGACTGCGCCTTATATTTGTACATTGAGCCTGTGCAGGGGATTTTAGAACTGAAAAGAGCCCGAGGAGTCATCTAGTTGAGCCTCCTCATTTCATGCTCAAGGTTATTATTGAGACTGAGCATTTTGGTGACTTGCCTAAGGTGACTGGGCTCTGGGAGAGGCAGAACTGGGGAGGAGTTACCACCCTGCCTCCTCAGGAAGAGGAAGGAAGCATGAGCGGGCTCAGCAAGGTGTCCATTTTCCATAGCAGTGGGGAGGTGGAGTGACGAAGGAACACGGTTGGATCCTCACTGTGCATTTTTACTCACAGAGAGGCAGACACAAGAAGCAGAAGGGAATTCAATATAGAATTGGCTCAAAAGTTGGACTGGAGAATGTGGCGTGACATCAAAGCTAAAATAGGGTTTCTTGGTCTTCCCTGCTCTCACATCCCCACCCCAGTTTAGAGCTTAAGATCTTCCTCTGGGGAGAGTGGGGTGTGAGAAACAGACCCGTCCCCAGCCACTCTGAGCTCCAGCCCTTGCAAGTTCAGCACAAGTGGGCTGGGGGCGGGCGGACTTTCCAGAAGGGTAGACGGGCAGGAGAGAGCGAGCTGCCAGGCCACTCACCAGCCCAGCCCTGGGTTTCCAGCACCATCAGCATCTCACTCATTCTTCGAGAGGAGAGAAATGGAGGTAGACGTGAGCATGTGGGCAGAGTTTCCTTAACACGCTGTATATATTTTTAGGAAGATTTTAAATAATGTACTTGCTTCCTTGGTAGGACTGCAATGTCTTGTTAAAATTTGAAATTTATCTCAGCATTACAAGCCATAAAATGTACCTGGTTATCATTTTCAGGTAATTTTTATCAATGTCTGAATGATACGTTTACAGGATTACCTGTAACCAAAAGTCGTTGATGAATGGAGTTTCTTTGTTATTGTCTGCTGGTCCAAGTAAAACTGTTTTTTTGTTTTTCTGTCTTTTTTTTTGCGGTACGCGGGCCTCTCACTGCTGTGGCCTCTCCCATTGCGGAGCACAGGCTCCGGACGCGCAGGCTCAGCAGCCATGGCTCACAGGCCCAGCCGCTCCGCGGCATGTGGGATCTTCCCGGACCGGGGCACGAACCTGTGTCCCCTGCATCGGCAGGCGGACTCTCAACCACTGCGCCACCAGGGAAGCCCAACCATGTTAATTTTTTAACGTGAATTTTTCTGTGTTTATTCAAGCTCTTTTAATTATTCATTTTGCTGATAACTTTCTTAAATTTAAGCTTTGGTTGGAAATTTTCTTGTTCCATTAAATAGTATTTACTAGGTTGTTAAGCCTATTTAGATTTTTTTCAAAGTATCAATAATTTATTGAATTCTTTGTTTGCCTTTAAGTGAATTGCAGAGAGAGTGGTTTCCTGCACTGTGGGTCTTTGTTTTTCTCTGGACAGTTAATACCCATCTCATGTGGCTGTGCTCCATTACAGAGCCATATGCTCCATTTTAGGCTGGAGTGACCTTTCGTTTCTGGGATCATAGGGCTTTTCTTGAACTTACTCTCGGAGTCTCCTGTGGGCAGTAATCTCTGCTTATTATCTGCTGTTCCCCTTGCTGCAGCGTTTCCCTGAGTTAGTGTTTGATCTTCAGTCTTGCGGAGTAGCAGTTCCTTTGTGGCTATTGGAGAGTACAAGATTATAAACTGAGATTTGTTTGAAAGCAGTTTTTTTCCCTAGAGGGGGTCAAGCGCTGAATAAATCTCCACTTTAGGGTCTAACTATATAATAATAATTAAATAGAGGTGGAACAGGGCACAAAATTACCAGTTGTTCTTTCGTACATTTTGGTTAATGAGAAGTTTTGTTTTTTTTATTGATGATATTATTATGAAAGCTATTGCGTCCTGGAGTATATGGAACTTAAATTTTTACAAACCATTTTCCTACTGTTTCCCACAATTTTGTACAACCATTGGTCATTCTTTTAAAAAAATTTTTTAAGCATTGGAATCATTTGAGAGGTAAGAACAAATGCATTCCTTAGATATACAGTAATTGTTTCCCCTTTTCTCTTATAAAAGGTTAAAACTGCTTATAAGTGTGCATGTGTTCTACGAGATACCATAAATCCATACCTACTGCGGAGAATGAAGTCGGATGTCAAAATGAGCCTTTCTTTGCCAGATAAAAACGAACAGGTCTGTAAATACAAGAATTATCAAAACATTCCTAAAGCACAGGTGTACCTGGCATTCACCCTGCTTTTCACACACAGAATAGGTGAGGCTAACAGGTGTGGTCTCTGGTGCTGGGGGGCAGGCTAGTCTACAGCTGTAGATACCTGCCTACGACAGGTGAGCCTGCTGGGCTCAGGAGTGACTGGAGGGTGGGGAAGTGGAGGTGGTCATTGTGCACATCCTTTCAGGGAGTTTTCCCCCTCAGTTTTTTTTTAATATATTTATTTAATTTATTTATTTTTGGCTGCGTTGGGTCTTCGTTGCTGTGCACGGGCTTTCTCTAGCTGCAGCGAGTGGGGACCACTCTTAGTTGCGGTGCAAGGGCTTCTCATCGCGGTGGCTTCCCTTGTTGTGGAGCACGGGCTCTAGGTACGCGGGCTTCAGTAGTTGTGGCTTATGGGCTCTAGAGCGCAAGCTTAGTAGTTGTGGTGCACAGGCTTAGTTGCTCCACGGCATGTGGGATCTTTCCGGACCGCAGATCGAACCCATGTCCCCTGCATTGGCAGGAGGATTCTTAACCACTGCGCCACCCGGGAAGCATCCCCCTCAGTTTTTGGAGCATCTAAGGTGTGGAGCACTGATCTGAGGAAGATGAATGGGTTTTCAGATCTGGTGCAAAGATGAAAGGGTTGTCCTGGATCCCTTGCAGGGACCTGCTGGTCTGAGAATAAAGGAGAACAACCAGGTGTGACAGATGAAGAAGTAGATACATTTTACAGAGTGAAAATTAGGAAATCAGGCCTGATAGCTTCAGTTTCTATTTCTGTTTTTTTGTTTTTGATGTTTTTAAGTAGAGGTGGAGACACAGGTGGTGGGTGGGTGGCTTGGGAAGAGTGAGGAGTCTTGTCACGGCCGTCTGGGTGTGAGCAGGTGCTGAGCGGGGGGGGGGGGGGGGGGGGGCGGGGGTCCTCTCTAGGACGCCGCCCTGGTGGGGCTGTCTCCATCGGCACTCAGCACTTACCACAAAGGAGTGGAGAAGGCAGGCGGTTGAGTTCCTCTTCATTTGGAAGTTTGCAGGGCAGATGCAGTAGGTGGCAGAGGGGTAGCTGAAGGAAAATACTGTGGGTTTGTGAGTAGCCGAGGAACATAGGCCGTGAAATGGTGGCAGTGGTCTTGGAGAAGGAGAGGAGGGTTGAGAGGCAGAATGTCGGGGGGTGAGGGGAACGTGGGGGCGTGGGTTAGTAGATGCTGTTGGGCTGGCAGGGTAAGGGGTTGTCAGAGGTGAGTCTGGTAAACTTGGGGATGGCTTAGAACTCCAGGAAAGGGAGGGGGTGTGCCAGGCAAGGTTAAGGTCCCTGGTCAGGTTTGCTGAAGTGAAGAGTGGGTTGAGGGGATCGCGAGCTGAGATGGTCTGAGCACTCGGAGGCTGGGATGGAGGAAGCGCTGTGCACCTGGTCCTGAACTTCCCCATGAGCAGGAAGCCAGGCTTCAGGGACTCCCAGGATAGTGGGGTGGGGACCAAATGGCATGGGGACCAAAAAGTGGATGGAAGACAGAAACGGAGGAGGCTCTTGAGAGGAGGGAGCTCTTCTTTGCTCAGCTCTGAGATGTGGCTTCTTTTTGTTTTGTTTTTAATAAGATGTACACTGAAAATTACATACATTGTGTTCTTTTGATTAGTAAATTTTGTTACTATTTTAGTTATTTTGTTTTGTTAAGTTTTATTTTTCAGCTCTGTTTTTATTCTCCCCTTAGGTCTTATTTTGCCGTCTTACAGATGAGCAACATAAAGTCTACCAAAATTTCATTGATTCCAAAGAAGTTTACAGAATTCTCAATGGAGAGATGCAGGTCAGCCAAATAATAGAAGCTGGAGAAAGAATTGTGGACCAAGGAAAGTGGGGGAGGAAAGGAAACTAGTACTAGTCAAGGATTCACTATTATTACCCTCTTGAAAATATTTGGGTGTGAACCTTCCCTTCATTTGAAGCCCTTCCAGAAGTAAGAGAACACACAGTTTGAGCATGCTCCCTTTTTATCTGTACTGCAGCACTGTTACACTTGAACCCAGCACTGCATGGTCTAGTGGAAGAATGCACTAGACAACAGGGTCTGTAATGGTGGGTGCTACAGGGATTGCTGTTCCTCTGTAGCATGTCGGGAGCAGCCCTGGACTGCTGGGCTGCACAGAGGAAGAATTATTGTTATACCTTTTTGTATAAGTAATGACATTTTAGTTACTGGCCATATTCAGCAACATATGTGGGTAAACGTCTCTTCATTCAGCACATGTAGTAAGTTTATCATCAGCTTTAGTCAAAAGCTTCACGTAAACTCTTCAACTTCTTTGTGCTTCAGTATCTTGAAGCATGAATTGTATTTTTATTTGACATGTAAGACTTCCTTAGTCCTTGGTCCATCCTCGTTGGAGGTACAGCTGAGCAGCATGGGATGCTCGGAAGTACACTTGCCTGCCTCCTGCATGGAGCCAGATAGAGATGAGTGTGGGTGACAAGGCTGCCTGTGTTCCGTAGTATCTGCATGTTTTTTCCTCCAGATTAAGGCATTTCCGTTCTTTTACCCACCTCTTACTATTTATTTCATCTGTCATTGGCATCTCTAGGAGGTTTTGAAACCATTCACATTTATTCATCTCTCCTGTATCTCCCCTTAACTTATCTTCTCGTGTCTCCAAGTTGTGAAGCCTTAGGTGGTCTAGATCAGCACTGTCCAGTAGATGGAGAACACAAGCCACATGTGTGATTTAAAATTTTCTAGTACTCACATTAAAAAAGATTAAAAAGCAAAACAGGTGAAATCAACTTTGATAATATATTTTATTTAGCCTGATGTATCTAAAAGATTTTAATATGTAATCAAAATTTTTAAACTACTGAGATATTTTATTCTTTTTTGTACTAAGTCTTCAAAATTGGGTATTTTACATTGGTAACACATCTCAATTTGGACTACACACTTCCCGTGCTCAGTGGCCACACATGGCTCGTGACTGCTGTGTTGGACAGCAGAGATCTCCAGGAAGAAAGACAAGTAACACATGACTCCGGGGAGTGGTGATGGGGTTCCTGCTTTGTTCAGATCGTTTATTGTTTATTTGTTTAACTGTTTACTAGTTAAAACTACCATACTCTTTGATTTTTGGCTTAATTTATGATTTATCTATTTCCACTTGAGTTTTTATACTGGTGAGTGTGACTTGAGTCAGGGGTGAAACCTCTGAAAGATTCCCTCTTGTAGGGGCGGGTGGGTGGGCTCTCTCACTTTGGGTCTCCAAGCCCTTCTGCTGCGTGAAAAGTCCCGCACGTCATTCCCATCCGTGGATTTTGCATGTGGGTATGTTTTCTGATAAACTAATGTAAAGGTAAAGGGAATTTCAACCTCTGACTCACATGTTAAAATACAGAACTTCTAGTGAGGTACTTAGGAGTATAATATTTAAATGCATTTGTTTGTAAAATAGATAGCTAGTGGGAAGCAGTCGCATAGCACAGGGAGATCAGCTTGGTGCTTTGTGACCAGCTAGAAGGGTGGGATAGGGAGGGTGGGAGGGAGGGAGACGCAAGAGGGAAGAGATATGGGGATATATATATATATATATATATATATATATATATATATATATATATATATATGTATAGCTAATTCACTTTGTTATAAAGCAGAAACTAACACACCACTGTAAAGCAATTATACTCCAATAAAAATGTTTAAAAAAAATAATATCAAGAAAACACTCCCATTTACCATTGCAACAAAAAGAATAAAATATCTAGGAATAAACCTACCTAAGGAGACAAAAGACCTGTATGCAGAAAATTATAAGACACTGATGAAAGAAATTAAAGATGATACAAATAGATGGAGAGATATACCACGTTCTTGGATTGGAAGAATCAACATTGTGAAAATGACTCTACTACCCACAGCAATCTACAGATTCAATGCAATCCCTATCAAACTACCACTGGCATTTTTCACAGAACTAGAACAAAAAATTTCACAATTTGTATGGAAACGCAAAAGACCCCGAATAGCCAAAGCAATCTTGAGAACGAAAAATGGAGCTGGAGGGATCAGGCTCCCTGACTTCAGAGTATACTACAAAGCTACAGTAATCAAGACAGTATGGTACTGGCACAAAAACACAAAGATAGATCAATGGAACAGGATAGAAAGCCCAGAGATAAACCCACGCACATATGGTCACCTGGTCTTTGATAGACGAGGCAGGAATGTACAGTGGAGAAAGGACAGCCTCTTCAGTAAGTGGTGCTGGGAAAACTGGACAGCTACATGTAAAAGTATGAGATTAGATCACTCCCTAACACCATACACAAAAATAAGCTCAAAATGGATTAAAGACCTAAATGTGAGGCCAGAAACTATCAAACTCTTAGAGGAAAACATAGGCAGAACACTCTATGACATAAATCACAGCAAGATCCTTCTTGACCCACCTCCTAGAGAAATGGAAATAAAAACAGAAATAAACAAATGGGACCTAATGAAACTTCAAAGCTTTTGCACAGCAAAGGAAACCATAAACAAGACCAAAAGACAACCCTCAGAATGGGAGAAAATATTTGCAAATGAAGCAACTGACAAAGGATTAATCTCTAAAATTTATAAGCAGCTCATGCAGCTTAATAACAAAAAAACAAATAACCCAATCCAAAAATGGGCAGAAGACCTAAATAGACATTTCTCCAAAGAAGATATACAGATTGCCAACAAACACATGAAAGAATGTTCAACATCACTAATCATTAGAGAAATGCAAATTAAAACTACAATGAGATATCATCTCACACCAATCAGAATGGCCATCATCAAAAAATCTAGAAACAATAAATGCTGGAGAGGGTGTGGAGAAAAGGGAAGCCTCTTGTACTGTTGGTGGCAATGTAAATTGATACAGCCACTGTGGAGAACAGTATGGAGGTTCCTTAAAAAACTACAAATAGAACTACCATATGACCCAGCAATCCCACTACTGGGCATATACCCTGAGAAAACCATAATTCAAAAAGAGTCATGTACCAAAATGTTCATTGCAGCTCTATTTACAATAGCCTGGAGATGGAAACAACCTAAGTGTCCATCGACAGATGAATGGATAAAGAAGATGTGGCACATATATACAATGGAATATTACTCAGCCATAAAAAGAAACGAAATTGAGCTATTTGTAATGAGGTGGATAGACCTAGAGTCTGTTATACAGAGTGAAGTAAGTCAGAAAGAGAGAGACAAATACCGTATGCTAACACATATATATGGAATTTAAGGAAAAAAATGTCATGAAGAACCTAGGGGTAAGACAGGAATAAAGACACAGACCTACTAGAGAACGGACTTGAGGATATGGGGAGGGGGAAGGGTGAGCTGTGACAAAGCGAGAGAGTGGCATGGACATATATACACTACCAAACGTAAGGTAGATAGCTAGTGCGAAGCAGCCGCATAGCACAGGGAGATCAGCTCGGTGCTTTGTGACCGCCTGGAGGGGTGGGATAGGGAGGGTGGGAGGGAGGGAGACGCAAGAGGGAAGAGATATGGGAACATATGTGTATATATAACTGATTCATTTTGTTGTAAAGCAGAAACTAACACACCATTGTAAAGCAATTATACTCAAAAAAAAATAAGAAATGCATTTGTTAAGTTACATGATAGATTTTCCTAAATTTTAGATGGACATGATGTTTCTTATTTATATTTAAAAGGTGAGTCAGTTTTTTATATACTGTGAACTGCACTTTTTTTTCTAGAGGGAAAATAAATCATCAGCAGTTGAATGTGACCCTGGTAGATATGTTTGGTCCAAAAGGATTTTTTTTTGTTTTTAGAGAACTTGCCCTATCAGGAAAAGAAGATGTGTAAAGGTTGATTTCTTCCAGCTCCTAATATGCTGTGATTAGGGAGGAAACTAAGAAGCTGGTGAAGAATTACTTTTTAATCTGTGTTACATATCAAACAGCCTCCTTCCTTTCCTTCCGGAGTGAATGGTATTTTACGTGGGGTAATCTGAGTGCACGTAATTCTTTTGTACCATAGATTTTCTCTGGACTTGTAGCCCTAAGAAAAATCTGCAACCACCCTGATCTCTTTTCTGGAGGCCCCAAGAATCTTAAAGGAATTCCAGATGAGGAACTAGGGGAAGATCAGTTTGGACACTGGAAACGTTCTGGGAAAATGATAGTTGTTGAGTCCTTGTTGAAAATATGGCACAAGCAGGGCCAACGAGTATTGCTGTTTTCTCAGTCCAGACAGGTGAGTATACAAACCTCATACAAGAAAGAAGTTGGTTCTTTATGACTCACAACCATTATTCAAAAAATGAGATACTGTCTAAAATACTGATTCCAAAGGCAAATCCACCCATTGACCCTGAAGTGGCAGCCTGCAAAGCTCTTTGGGAGATGGGATCTTTCTCTAGAGTTGGTGCCCAGAAGTCGGCTTTTTAAAAAAGGTTTATTACCATGTGATTCTGGGGTGCAGGTGAGTTTGGGTCTGAACTCAAATAAATGCCGTGCTGATTACAAAACTTGTAAGAATTAACAGTATGGAAATACCAAAAATATTCTTGCAGTAATTACGTTTATCTTCCTCGAATCAGGAAACCCCTTTTAATATAAGCCTTTTGGGAAGGATGTGACTCTTTACACAAATGTGGAGTACTCACTGGAGGTGTACATTTGATTTTTAAACTCTTATATCCTCCACCCCTTCTCCCAAACAGATGTTGGACATATTTGAAGTATTCCTTAGGGCCCAAAAGTATTCCTATCTCAAGATGGATGGTACCACTGCGATAGCTTCAAGACAACCACTGATTACAAGATACAATGAGGTAACAAGTGAGCAGAACGATGAAGTCACATGGTGCTACTTTGTGCGGGGCGGGGGGGAAGAAGGAGAGGTCTGCACCCACAGAGCCTACATCTGGGATTGGGCAGTGGGTGCTTTTAACTCAGTGCCTGTCTGGATTATTGGGATGTGTTGTGTTTAAACAGAGAATGTGTATTCCTTCTCGAAAACCCGGGTTTAAATATTGCTAATATAATTGATATTAAAAGTAGACGCTGTGAGATGGGATCTTGGCTGACCAAAGGTTTCTGGGGCATAACCCATTGCTTGTATTGGGAACAGGCTTCCGTGTGGAGAATATGTGAAGGCAGAGGTGAAGAGCTGTAACTAGTCTTCCATGTGCATACTGAGTGTTGTGTGTCTTACCTCTAGGACACATCCATATTTGTGTTTCTTCTGACCACTCGGGTGGGTGGCCTAGGAGTCAACCTGACGGGGGCAAACCGAGTCATCATCTATGACCCTGACTGGAACCCAAGCACAGACGTGCAGGTCCGTTTATTTTGTTTAAAGGAGCGTGTTGGTGACATACTATTCGATGGCTTGCACTCGGGAGCGTCCTTCGGTGCCACGTTACCCTCAGCATATAGCTCACATCTTGGTTGTAGCTTGTCTTCAGCTCGGAGTAAGGGTCTTCACAGTTTTCCCGTAGCAGGCACACTAGACATGGGTAAAAAGAGAACGTGGGAGGGGACAGACACACATTGTTTTTCAGGTAGAGTTGGCTAGGTCTGTTTTGTCACCTGCCTATCTTCCTTAATAGGCCTTGGTTGTACTTAGCCTCATTAGCCAAAATTCTAATTTCGGGAGTGGAAGGAAGCGACCGGCTATTAATCAGTGCTTATTGCTGAGAAGGGCCCTTGTTGAGCTGCATCTCTTCTACCGTAGGCCCGGGAGCGAGCGTGGCGGATAGGCCAGAAGAAACAGGTGACGGTGTACAGGCTTCTGACCGCAGGCACCATTGAAGAGAAGATTTACCACCGGTCAGTACACGTGGCTGTGCTCCTTGACCGGAGGGTGCTCTCCTGGTTGCGGGTGTGCAGGAGGGAGAGGCACGCTGCCAGGGTTTGGAGCAGGGAATTTTTAAAAAATAGTACTTTAAGAAGTCTTGGGACTTCCCTGGTGGTGCAGTGGTTAAGAATCTGCCTGCCAACGCAGGGAACATGGGTTCGAGCCCTGGTCTGGGAAGATCCCACATGCGGCGGAGCAGCTAAGCCCACGAGCCACAACTACTGAGCCCGCGCTCTGCAGCAAGAGAAGCCCCCGCTCACGGCACCTAGAGAAAGCCTGTGCGCAGCAACAAAGACCCAACACAGCAAATTAATTAATTAATTAATTAAAAAAAAGAAAGTCTTTCCATCTTAGAGCAATAGTTGCTGTAACTGAGCGATATGTGTTGTGGTTTTTTTATCTTGTTTTCTTTCTTTGTCATTAAAATAAGCTTAGATGTCTTATTGTGTGTTTTTTAAAAATGTCTTTGAACCTGATTGTTTTTCTACCTTATTAATAAACAATTACTGTATGTTTAGAATTCTGAGGTACAGCTAAACATTGTTTCATACCAGCTTGATTTCTATCTTTTTAGACAAATCTTCAAGCAGTTTTTGACAAATAGAGTGCTAAAGGATCCAAAGCAAAGGCGATTTTTCAAATCCAATGACCTTTATGAGCTGTTTACTCTGACTAGTCCTGATACATCCCAGAGCACTGAAACAAGTGCTATTTTTGCAGGTATTTCATAAAAGAATTTAACTTAAAATAACGAAATACATAAGAATTATGCAGTATAACACTAGCATGTTTTTCCCTTTCACAGGAACTGGTTCAGATGTTCAGACACCCAAACGCCATTTAAAAAGAAAACTTCAACCGGCTTTTGGAACAGACCAGAACGTTCCAGTAGGTAAAAAGTTCCCTGGTTCTAACACATCTGCAAACGTTGCCATGTCATCTGAAGAGAAATCTACAACTATAGGACCTGAAGTGAATGCAGTAACTTCTAATCTGGGTGATCCTTTGAAAGATGCCCCTCAAACATCTTGTAGTCTAACTAACAGTGAGAGGCTTGGAGAAGAGACAGATGCAGTGTCCAGACTGCAGGATTCCTCAGTGATTCATGGAAACGGGGAAGGTTCAGATTCTCCAAGAATCAGCAAAATGTACAGGATGTCTGGTGAGGAAAGCATCGATGAAAAGGAGGGTCTTTCTGATAAAAGAGAAAGCTGCCGGGTTCAAACAGAACCTCTTTGGGAGAATGAGCAAACAGAAAATAATTTTTATAAGCACAAGTCGAAAACGAAACATCATGTGGCAGAAGAAAAGACCCTGGAGAAACATCTGAGGCCGAAGCAAAAGCTTAAGAGCTCTAAGCACCGCAGAGATGCCAAGTTTGAGGGAACTCGAATTCCGCACCTGGTGAAGAAGAAGCAGTACCGGAGGCAGGACAATGAAAATGAGAGCGAGCCCAAGGAACGCAGCCATGACGACTACGTCCTCGAAAAGCTTTTCAGAAAATCAGGTACTCCTTTTGCTGACCTTACCACAGGTGTGCTAGGAATAGAAATGAGGGGGCCACTTCTAGCGGAAGCAGCCTTTTCTGACAGTGCAGAGTGTGTGCTCAACTGGAAGTATTTTTCTTTCTAAAACTCAGATTTGAAATGTATTGACATTTTTGAAAATCATTTTCACCTCTCTTTCATAGGAGAATTTGAACCTTGGGAGAACAATAGGACTCGACTTCTAACCACATACAGGGGGGTGCAATGCTTAAAATAGATTTGTACTACCTGAACATTCATAGATGATTTCTCTGCATGCTATATTTATCTGATTTAACAAACACAGGAGAGTGAAGTGACAGATCATGGGAGAGAGACACAGGGGCATGGCCAGAGGCAGGCACTCTGGAAGTAGGAAAGCTGGTAGCTAATATCAAGGGAGAAAAATTAGGAAAGCAGACTCAACAATTGCTCAGGACCCTGGAGGGACCGGCCAGCCTGCAAAAATTAGTCATCCCTGGGACTGTCTTACTCAGGTCTCACCAGTCATTGTGTTCCCAAGGTGACAGCCTTGAGTTTCCAAAGATTGCTGAATGGGTTTCTGTTCAGGAAAGCAGGCTTACGTATGGCATCTCAGAAGGAAACCATCTGGGCCTGATGCTTTCTTGTAAGGTAGTTCATTGGTAACTTGCTCTATTTTTTCCTACAGTTCCTGGTCTATTTTCCTAAGAAAAATTATCTGTCTTGTCTAATTTTCAAGTTTATTTGCATGGAGGCATAGAAAATACTCTTGTAATAATTTTTTTAAAATCGGCTTCTGTTTCAAGATAATTTCCCCCTTGTCATTTCTAATTTTGTATATTTTTTCCTCCGTTTCCTTTGTCAGGTTAAGCTAGTAGATTGTCTATTTTGTGATTTTTTTCCCCCAATAAACCAGGTTTTTGATTTATTAATTAGATCCATGGTTGTCCTCTACCTCATTAATTTATGCTTTTATCTTCAGTATTTTCTTCCTGTTGCTTTTGTTTTTGTCGTTGTTTTGATGAGTTTTTTTGGTCTTAATTTTTATAAAACTGTTCGACTTGGAATTCAGTGTATTTATTTTTGTTCTTTCATTTTTATTGATAGAAATATTTAGGGCTATGCATTTTCCACTGATGACTGTGTTGGATTCTTCTGATATGTAGTGTTTCCATCATCATTACTTTTCAGAAATTCTGTAGTTTTATTTTATATTTGTATACTTTCCCCTTCAATAGAGAATATATTAATAGAAGATTTTAAAGTTTTCCAGGTGACAGTGAAGAGTTTATGTTGAAGTGTGGTTATTAAAGCATTATGCTTTGATTATACAAAGCAGTGACAGTTGATAGTCCCTCCCTCATCGGGTAGAGATGCAGGTGAAGAGCAGCAGCATTTGTAAAAGTTCCTGGGTCCTGGTGATCACGGGTGAATAGCAGCTAAAAACGTTCATGATGTTTCCTCTACCCACAGCACACTAGCCTATACAGAAGAAAACGTGTGATTGTGTATGAGCTGAAATAACATGTTCACTGTTTCCTTTGCTCTTGCCAGTGGGTGTGCACAGCATCATGAAGCATGATGCCATCATGGACGGAGCCAGTCCAGACTACGTGCTGGTGGAGGCAGAGGCCAACCGTGTGGCCCAGGATGCCCTCAAAGCACTGAGACTCTCTCGGCAGCGGTGTCTGGGAGCAGCATCTGGTGTTCCCACCTGGACCGGCCACAGCGGGGTGGCTGGTACACCAGCAGGAAGAAAGTAAGAGGTTGCCACCCTGCCATGCTTGTGAGGAGGCCAAACCTGCCGGGCTGGAAATAAAATCAGGGCAGGCGGGGGCGGGGATACCTCCTCCCATTTATCTGAAGCAATAGAAAATCTCTCAGGGAGGGATTGGGTCAGCCAGATGTATGTGACTTGGGGAAAGACTTTTATCATCTTACCTTCTTTGCTTTCATTCCCTCCTTTCCAAAGCTGATTTTTCAGGGAAAGGAGAAATCTGTTTTGCTTAAGAGGTGATGTCATAAAAAATAGTAAGAGGTACAGAATAACGATTAAACTTTAATAAGATGATTAGCTAGGTTTCAGCAATCAGTAATTACTATGGTATTCAGTGTGCTCTTTTAGAATAGTTTCCCTACCTAGAATTCAAGGGTAGTAAGTTGAGCAAGGATATTGAGTGGTTTTTACTTGAGATGCAGTAATAATTTCTACTACTTTACTAGGAGAGTAAAGTACGGGAATCTCAGGGGATAGAGCAGAAGCACCATGGCTGATGGAGCAGAAGCATCATGGCTGTGAGAGAATAACCGTGCAGAAGAAAATTGCTCCAAGAGGAGTTTAGTTGTTGGAAGGGCATTCTCATCTGTAAGTCACAAAGTTACATTTTATCAACTATGACTCTCTTCCGTATTTAGGAGAAGATTTGGTCAGAAAAGGAACTCCAGCTTCTCTGTGCAGCATCCCTCTTCAACGTCTCCAAAGGAGAAATGCCAGGTAATCTGATAGCCTATCAGCTTTTCATTTGTGAGATCTACTTAATTGAATTGCCATGAAAATTTCACTCGATTCTGCATGTGAAGAGCGTCATTGGCATAATGACATCTGATGTTTACATTGTATGCACTTCCATGCATTTATGAAGTACTTTTGTGTGAATTTAAAAGGGCCAGCGAACTTCCTAGAAAAGACAAAGTCTTTAACCCAAGATCCATAGTAGAATCTCTGTTTTGTCTTCCCAAAGTTCATATAAGGATGGGTGATGTGTGAGTTGCTGCTCATACCACCTGCCCCATCCGGAGGTGAAGTACTAGCTCCAAGGACCACTGCCTTCTAGACTAAAGGTCTAGAGGGCCTTTATTGAATGTTGTTTGTAATTTCCTAGCTGCCAGAGCACTGTGCCCTTCTCTGCCTGTCCTACAACCCCGAAGGCCTTGAGTGCTTCACTGAGAGTAAATAGTAGGCCATGCTCTTATCATTTAATACTTTGTTTTTTTCTGCTTAAGGGTCATGTTACTTATAAAATTTGAAAACTCCCAGGTTCAGATTCCTGTTTTAGGTTAATATGAACACATTTAGGAATAGAGAACCTTTTTTTTTTTGACTTCCTGTGTTATGTTCTTTTAGCAGTAGGAATGTGAAGAAAAACTAGATTTATGTAGCTGTTCTAAGGAAACTCACATGAGGTGTAAAGTAGTAAAAAGATTTAAAAGTGAAGGAAGTACAGCTCTGATATTGTTCCTTATCCCACGGTGCTCAGATCAGGGAAAATTTGGGAGGAAGAACAGTAAATGCCCACAGAGCTCGTACCTGCTGGAGACAGGTTTCCCTAGAAGCCTTCTTCGGAAGCCCGGCCCCACCCTCTCTGCCCTCCCTCCACTCCCGTCCCTCAGGATGGTGACGAAGCAAATAGTGTAGTTTTGGGTTTTTTAGGAAATGTTTTCTAAGAGTGGGTGCATTTAGACACTTGACTCTCCTCCTTTCCCTTTGCATTAGACGGTGTATCATCCATTCTCCGTCAACCTCAGTGCCCTGGGCATGTGTGTTATCTTATGGCCCCTCAGAGCCTTTGGAGAAATAAGTAGTGGGAGCGTAAACTGGAGGTTAAATATATCGATGCACTGGTCTTCTTTCTCCAGGACAGCACTATGAAAAAGGATGGAAAAGACAATGTTTTGGAGCATTTTAGAGGAAAAGTTGAAGATGCAGAGCCTTCATCCGGGGCCCTCACTTCGTCCTCACTGTTGGCTAAGATGAGAGCTAGAAACCACCTAATTTTGCCAGAGCGCTTAGAAAGTGAAAGTGGGTGCCTTCCAGAGGCTTCTGCTCCTCTGCCTTCCAGCATGGAACACGATGACCTTCTGGTAGAAATGAGAAACTTCATTGCCTTTCAGGCCGAAGTTGATGGCCAGGCCAGCACTCGGGAGATACTGCAGGAGTTTGAATCCAAGTTATCAGCATCACAGTCTTGTGTCTTTCGAGAACTATTGAGAAATCTGTGCACTTTTCATAGAACTTCAGGTGGTGAAGGAATTTGGAAACTCAAGCCAGAATACTGCTAATCAATGTTACCTTCTGAACTTTAAATTGACTTTTTCTAGTGGAAATTTCTGATTATTAATCTTATGATTAATAATCATGTTTTGTCAATGGAAGTTGGCTGCATTTGATGTTTACTTTGAATGATAGCTACCTCATAATTAAAACTTTAAGGAGGAAGAAGTTCTTCTCTGAAACTTAAAAAATACCTGGATTTCTTTTTTTTTTTCCAAATACCTGGATTTTTTTTTTTTTTTTTTCCAAAATTAATTATGAAATCAGGGACCTAACTGTTAATCCTTGGAACACATTTGTTCTTTTACCCAGAAGATGCTGTCAGGGAATACGTACTACTCATTTAGAAGTTTATAGACCAGAACTCTCAAGAATTCTTTTTATTGGTGCTAAAATCATGTCTTATGTTCAGTTAGACCTGTTCGGTAAATCAGTTCATCAGTATCTGATAACAGAATTGTTTTTGGTACCTAGCTTTTAAATGTTTAAATCGATCATTTGCCACCCAAAAAAGAGATCAGACTTGTTACCTTTTGAGTCCTATTAGTTGCCTTTAAACCATCTTCTGTTAAGGTACTGTTAAATTGACAGGTATTTTTATTAGTAAAGCATGGAATAGCTTGATAGTAAATGATGAGACATGTATTTTCAGAAACTTGTAGTTTTCTCAGTTTACAGTGGCTTTATTTTAAGCAAAGGGCACCTTTCCCCCCCGCATAGTGAATAGTGGTTTTAGGAAAATATATGTTATCTTAAAAAAAAAAACTCAAGCAGAACCAAAAGTAGGTACAAATAAAACCACCAACGCACACACACACGCACACGGACGTTGCTCCAGACCACACCCGGATATACCATCATCACCACATGGTGAGCACCATTCCAGCCCTCTCTCTGCTTACATCCTGGGCGGGAACTTTGAACCTTTTTTACCTTATTCATTGTCTGTCTTTCTAAGGATGCTGGTAACTTTATATCAGACATCATTGTTCTCCTTCTTCTGTCCAGTCATCTTCATCTCTCTTTTCCCTTTCCGTTCGCCGTGACTCTCCTGTTCTAGAGGTTTGGTTTTCAGCTGCATCTGTTTCTGGCTGTTGTTCATGTGTTTAGAGTTTTGTGATGATGTTGTTTTGATCCTTAGTTTGTTTTCTTAGCGTTGTTTTTCTTTCCTTGTCATTGTTTTATCATCACAGCTCTGAAGTCCTGTTTTCTGAAGTTCATTGGCTTCCTTAAATGTCTTCTAGAGCTGTCACGGTGCAGTTTGTTTCTTAGGGTTGTTTCCTCTGGCCTGCTGTTTTCACTCTTTCTGATTTTTCTGTATTGTGCTCTCCTTCCGCCCATGCTGTTTCTTTACATCTAGCTCATGCTAAAATCAGGCAGCTGGGTCCAGATCTGTATGCTCTTCCCTGCCACCCAGAGAGAAGGGGTGTGGGTTTGGAGGTCGGGGGGAGCCTCTGCTGGGCAGCATGCAGCTTTTGGTTGGAGGACTTGGGTTTTACTTTTCTGTTCTGAGATTTTGTTAAATAGCTTGGGCCATGAATCCTTCCCCTTAGATTAGGAGATGTCATTGTCAGAGTCATAATTCCCACCAGAATTTTCTGCTTCTTTTTTTGGATTCTGGCTTTTTTATTTTATTCTGTTTTTAGAGTGGTTCGGTATTAGAGGAAGAAGATTCTATTATTTTCTTCATTCTGCCATCATTATCTAGAAATAATAGAGACTTTTAAACAGGTCAGTACATCCTAAACTTGACTACTTGGCTCAGAAGGGAGCCAGAATTAATGACTTTTGTTTCTGGGAGGTTCTTTGTTAATTTTTATTTTTGTAATCAAGTCATTAATTGAAATGGAATCATCATTTCAATTAAGAAAATTGCATTCCTTTTGTTCTCGGATTGAAGTACCAGTGCAGTTCACAAGTGTGAAGTGCTTTGGCATCCTAGCTCTGTTGTGTGAAATCTAACCTCTCCCAAGCTAGGGAAGCTGTAGCCTTCTCATCACGTAGAAAATGCCAGCAGAAGTTATGACACAGTCACAGCAAGGTGGCCTTCACTCCATGCCTTGTCTCAGCTCTGCCACCAGCTGAGACCTTGGGTAGTCACTGCCTTGCCTGTGTCTCAGTATGGATATCTGTAAACATCGTCATCGTGCCTCTGGGTGGAGAGACTTAGAGGAAGATGCTCTAAGTCATGGTTTTAACAACATAGAGTAACTTTTTCATTTAGATAATATCTAACTTTTGGAACTTTAAACGCTTTGTACAATATAGATAATGTATTTAAAATGTTATATTGGTATTAAGCTACAATAAAGGATTTCAAAATTTTGTGAAATTTTAAAAATTCCTTAGTTAATACATGAATATACGATCACTCTTTAAAAACTTTCAAGCAGTACTCTGCCTCCCCACCCCCTCTTGTTCGTGTTCCAGAGATAAGTACTGTGTTTGGTGTGTATTCTTCCAGGCTGTTTTCGATGCCTTTACAGATGCGTGCAGCAGAGACTGCTGCTGTAATGTCTGTTTCCCCCTTCTCCTTTACTGATAAGATTTCTGCTTTTTACCTGGACACGTGGCTGCTCAGCTCACGACTCTACTTGCCAGCCTCCCTTATGGTTAATTGTGGCCACGTGACCAGGCAATGGACTACAAAGAGAACATCCAGACTGGGCCCTTAAAGAAGGAATTGGGTGTCCACTCCATTCGGCATTGCCCTTTGTGCTGGCCGAGATGCCTGTGGGAGCTTTAGCGGTGACATGCGGTGGGGAGAGGTCGTGTGCTGAGGATGGAGACGTTGGCCTGCCAGTCTTGAACTGCTTCCCTTTCACCTGTTAACTTAAGAGCAAAATAAATTCCTGACTTGTTTAAACCACTGTCTTTTGGAGTCTTTTTGTTATAGCAGCTGGTTTTGTTTTATATGTGATTTACAAAAATGGGATTATCATCTTTATTATTTTGCAACTATTAACTTTTCATTTAACGTTATATACAACACATCCTTTCGTTCCTCTAAGTATAGCTCAATCTTCATGTAATTGCTGGAATTAAAATTAGGTGGATTTTTTATTTTAATGGTTGTAGTGAAAGTACTTCCTTCAATTCATACTCCATAAAAGGACCATTTCTCCACACCCTTGCCAACAGTAGGCCGTATCAATCTCGGAAGTTTGTTTTCCTAAACAATATTGTGGTTGAAAATACCTTGTTTTAGCTTGAATTTCCCCGATTACTTATAAAACTAAACATTTCCATGTTTTTTGGCTATTTGTAGATCCTCCATTACAAGTTGCTTGTTCGTGTTATGTTGGCCTAGTTTCACTATAGATCATTTTCTCTTAGGGGTTACCGTCTTTCCCAAACAAAAATGAAAAGGCAGTCGTTCCTACTATTATTGAATAGTCCAACCTTTTCTCCATCCATTTGAAATGCCTAGTTTATCATATGCTAAATTGTCTGTTTCTGGACAGTGGATCTAGATTCTATTCTACTGAACACACACTTCCCTGTCCAACTTTGTACAGTGTTTTGCTATCTATAGGCATGTTTCCCTTCCTTTTTCCCCCCTCTTCATTCATTGTCTTATTCTTGTGCATTTTGTTTCAGGTAAATCTTAGAATCGGTTTATTAAGTTCCACTAAAATTGTGTTGCTCTTTTGATTGGGATTGTATTAGTTTATACATTAATTTGAGGATAATAGACTTCTTGTAATTAATGTAGTTTTTCCCATTAGCATCATAATAGGCCTCATTTGATTAGAGTATGTTATATT
Source organism: Aethalodelphis obliquidens (assembly GCF_003676395.1). Taxonomy (NCBI): domain Eukaryota; kingdom Metazoa; phylum Chordata; class Mammalia; order Artiodactyla; family Delphinidae; genus Aethalodelphis; species Aethalodelphis obliquidens. The sequence goes on along the minus strand of NW_020838068.1, from coordinate 1,448,232 downwards.
CTTGGATAAAATTTTAATAACTTGCTTCATGAAGGTCTTGCACATTTCATATTAGGTTTATTCAGCTATTTTAGAGATTTTTAGTTTTGTGAGGGATCTTTTTACTTTTGCATGAAAATATGGAGGATTAGAACACAGAACTTTTTTATGATGTTTATCATACAGTTTTTAATTTAAATATAGTCAAATTCAGTCTTTTCATGTTTCATTTTGTTTCCTTATTTAAGAACCCCTTTCCTAATCTAAAGTCTTGATTACGTTCTCATGAATTCTCTTGTAAACACCATGTGGATAGTTGCTTTTTCTAGCACCTTTTAAAAAAATAGTTCATCCTTTCCCTCCTGACTTGCAAGCCTTCCTCTATCACTATATCTAATTTCCATGTAATTATGGGAATGTTTCTGGGCTCTGTACTCTGTTAAATTGGTCCACTTACTTAACTTTGCCACTAACCCACTGTTTTAATAATTGTAGCTTTATAATTGGCAATCATATATGGTAGAATGATTCCCCTCATCTTCCAAAAAATTTCTTAGTTCCTGAACCTTTGTTTGGGATCAGCTTGTCACATTTGGATTTTGTTGTTGTTTTTGAAATTGTAATGACTGTACAGATTACTTAGGGAGGATTGTTTACTGAGTTTCTCATCTATGAATAGGGCATATCACTCTGTTTATAATACATATTATAAAGGCATAATTCCATTATGTCTTTCACTTTTATAAGGTCATGCACATCTTACATTATCTCCTAATTATCCTACAGTTTTTGTTGCTATAGTAACATTTTTAAAATCACATTTTCTAGTTTATAAGAGTATTGTTGGGTTTTACGTATTGGTCTTGCATTTAGCAACCTTGCTTGAACTCTTATTAATTCCAGTAAGTCTGTAAATTGTCCTGTGTGTTACAATCATGTCAGCTGCAGATAATGCCAACTGTATTTCTTCTGTTTCAATACTTCCACCATGTATTTCCAATATGATAATGAATATAATTGACAACGGTTGACATCCTTGCCTTATTCCTGACTTCTAAAGTTTTACCGTTAAATATGCAGTTGCTGTAGCTTTCTGGCAGATGATCTCTATCAGGTTAAGGAAATGCTCTTTCTGGGCTTCCCTGGTGGCACAGTGGTTAAGAATCTGCCTGCCAATGTAGGGGACACAGGTTCGAGCCCTGGTCTGGAAAGATCCCACATGCCGTGGAGCAAATAAGCCCATGCGCCACAACTACTGAGCATGCGCTCTAGAGTCTGCGAGCCTTGACTGCTGAGCCCACGTGCCACAACTACTGAAGCCCGTGCGCCTAGAACCCGTGCTCCTCAACAAGAGAAGCCGCAATGAGAAGCCCACGCACTGCAACAAGGAGTAGCCCCCGCTCGCTGCAACTAGAGAAAGCCCACACACGGCAACGAAGACCCAATGCAGCCAAAAATAAAGTAAATAAATTAAAAAAAAAAGAAATGCTCTTTCCAATCCTGAATCCAGTGCTGAATTTTATTAAATGCTTTTTCTGCACTATTAATTGTGTAGTTTTTCTCCTTTAAATCTCTCTCGGTGTTGTAAAGTACACAGTAATTTTCCAAAATTAAAACATCTTTTAGACTTCTACTGACAGAATGGCAGTGTGAAGGACCCTGCAGTAGTGCAATCCAGAAAATGACTATAACTGGACAAAATTCCAGAAGACAAACACCCCCTCCCTCCCCCAGAAAATTGAATGTATCTGGAAATAATCCTAAGGGTATATTGTAAATGAAGAGACAGTCAAGAAAATCTACTAAACCTTGGTAAGAACAGCAAAAGTCTGTGACTCTTGAGCCATGACCTGTTCCTTCCCTGCTTCCTCCTCATCTCAGTGTGATGACAGAGTCTGTGATCCAGGTAGGTGTAGCCAAGAAAATGTGGCTCCTTCCTGCAATTCCCAATCCAGGGATACAGTATCTCACTGGGAGGGGCATGCTGGCAGCATTTCTCATCCCCTCCAGCTCCAAGTTGCAGGGGCTAAATTCATGGAGTATAATAACATATAATAAGCATATAACATATAATATATAAACATATATATAAACATATAATAAGCATAATAACAAGTGAAAAATTCACTAGACTTGAACTGGCTGAAGAAAGATTCAGGCAATTTGCAGATAGATGGATAGAGATTATACTCTCCAAAGAACAGAGAAAAAAGAATGAAGAAAAAAGTACAAAGCCAAAGGGAAACGTGCTACACCATTAAGTGCACCAATATACGCATAATGGGAGTACTGGAAGGAGAGAGAGAAAAGAGGAGAAAAAATATTTTAAGAAATGATGCCTGAAAATATCCCAAATTTATTTTTTAAAAACTCCATGAAGCTCCGTGAACTAAATGCGAAGGCTCTCACTGGCAGATCAGTAAAACTGCTGAAATCAAAGACAAAATCTTGAAAGTGGCGGATGAAAAATGATGCATCATTTACAAGGGAACTTCAATATGATTAACAGTTAACTTCTCAGCAAACAACAGAGGCCAGAAGACAGGGATAACAAAGTCCTCAAAGAAAGAAACTATCAACCTAGAATCATTTTACCAGCGAAGTTATTAAAAAATGAAGGCAAAATAAAAACTTGCCCAGATAAACAAAAGCAAAATTTGTTGCTACCTAGTAAGAAATACTAAAGGGGAAGGGGAGTGAGGAGTGAGGCCAGGCTCCCTGGTTTTGGGGGACTGAACACCCCCCGAGACCTATCACTTCTCTTCCACTGACCCAGCCACCCTCTGCCTTATCCTTCTCATTACCCAACCCCACCCAAGGGAGAGAACAAAGGGCAGTGACTCCTGCCCCACCCCCCCTTCCCAATCTGCAGCACCTGTATGTAGTCCAGTCCACTTTTTCTTCAACATCTACTCAGAAGGCAAACCCCAGAAGTTCTGAGTGCCACACTCTAAACTCCGTCATCCACACGGGACTCCTGCCCATGACAAGGCCCACCATGACCCCAGGGCGAGCTGGGCCTGCCAGGGGAGCAGATGGCCCACAGGAGAGTGTCTGGGAAGGGATAACCAGCTTAGGCCCGTCTAGATGCATTTCCCCTGAGCTCTCAGTTTGCCCACAGCCAGTGGGAGCAGAGGCAGCAGGACCTAGGTGTCTGGTCTAAAGCCTGGCTCAGGTAATGCTCAAGTTAATTGCGGAGAGCATGGGGAGAGGGATGCCATGGAGGGCAGCTCCTCAGGCCACATGGGCCTTCTTCTGAAGGAGACAGGGTGGGCATCCTCAGCAGGGGGCATCAAGGTGGCACAGTGTGCATTGAGGGCAGGTGCTGTGTGTTTCTGGGGTGAATTTATCAAGTCCCCCAATGCACCTTCCTTCCCTTATTCCCCCTTCCTCCTCCTCCCCCTCTCTCAATCATTTGGTCATGTTTATTATGTGTCAACGGTATGAACCATTAATCTGTTCTCTAAGGGTAAATAAAGAAGGTAGGGGGGCTTCCTTGGTGGCGCAGTGGTTGGGAGTCCGCCTGCCGATGCAGGGGACACGGGTTCGTGCCCCGGTCTGGGAGGATCCCACATGCCGCGGAGCGGCTGGGCCCGTGAGCCATGGCCGCTGAGCCTGCGCGTCCGGAGCCTGTGCTCCGCAACGGGAGACGCCACAGCAGGGAGAGGCCCGCGTACCAAAAAAAAAAAAAAAAAAAAAAGAAGGTAGGGACTTCCCTGTGGTCCAGTGGTTAGGACTCCGTGCTTCCAAGTGCTCGATCCCTGGTCAGGGAACTAAAATCCCGCATGCCACATGGCATGGCCAAAATAATAATAATAAAAGAAGGTAATGGCTGTATTCTCAAAGAGACCCAATCCTGGGGGAGACAGGCTCTCAATGAACTATCAAGAGGCAGGATGAACCCATGCCCTGGTAGGGGTCTCAAGAGACAGGGATTCCAGGAGTTCCCTGGTGGCCTAGTGGTTAGGATTCTGGGCTTTCACTGCTGTGGCCTGGGTTCAATCCCTGGTCAGGGAACTGAGATCCCACAAGCTGTCTGCATGGCCACAAAAAAAAAAAAAGAAAAGAAAAGAAAAGAGAAGCAGGGATTCCAAGGAAGGCTGGTATCGAAGGCGGCATTGCACTTATTCATACCACAGTCCTCTATTGGGCACACTGTAGTCCAGACAGCATCCCCAGAGAAGTACCTGCTGTCTAGGCTGCCTTGACAGATGCATGGACCTTGCTAGGCAGAGAAAGGAAGATGTTCCAGGAGGGGAAACACAAATGTCCAGTTCGTGCTGGGACATGGGTGGTGGGTGGTTAGAGGTAATCCTAGAAGGCCTGGAATAACAAGGATGGAGCTGGATTTTATTTCATAGAGTAATATGGACACAGAACACATGCTCACTGGGGGAAATCTGGAAATTACATAAAGTATAAAGAAGAATTAATAAAATATCCATAATCATATGGCTCATGGGCAACGATAATTAACTTCTAGATATATTTCCTTCCAGTCTTTTTTTCTTCTGAATACTTTTTTTTTTTTTTTTTTTTGTGGTACATGGGCCTCTCACTGTTGTGGCCTCTCCTGTTGGAGACGCGCAGGCTCAGTGGCCATAGCTCACGGGCCTAGCCGCTCCGCGGCATGTGGGATCTTCCTGGACTGGGGTACGAACCCGTGTCCCCTGCATTGGCAGGCGGACTCCCAACCACTGCGCCACCAGGGAAGCCCCTGAATACTTTTAATAACAGATTATATTACATATATTTTTTCATTTGGTGTCTTCATTTAATCACTTTCCCATGTTAAGAATTCTTTTGGAAAAAAAAATTATTTTGGTCACATAATATTGTCATATGCAGATATATCATAATTTATTTCATTTATTAAATAAATAAGCCTATGAGGTTTATACCATTTTTATCAACTTAATATATCATAATTTAACATCAGTTTCCCATTTTCTCCTGTTATAAATAATACTGGTGGACATTTCCATGCATGACAGTTTTCTCTCCCTTCTCATTCTGGATCAGTTTCCTGGAAGGATTCCCAGGTCAGAGACCTTCGCATTCCCTGGAAAGGAAGAGGCCAGTTCCCTGGCTGGCGTGGCGTTTCTAGGCATCTGGGTCTAATTTCATACTGGTGCTATGTGGAGCTTTTGGGAATGTGGGCTCAGCTCACGGCAGGGTTGCTGTGTCCCTGGTGGAAATCCCTCAGGTCCTGGGATCCCCCCATAGTTGGAGGGAGGTCTCCTCCTTTCAGTCATGGACCTGCCCCTGACCTCCCCTGGCTGGCTGCTATCTGGTGTCACCTGGATGTAAGTGGTGGAGGGGGCCTCAGCCCTCTGGGCTGGAGGGGCTGGGGGCCCAGGGAAGCAGCGTGGAATGTGCTATGTGCCAGGCACTGCTGCCACTTCACGTGCATTGTCTCAGATGGACCTCCTCCAACACCACCCAGGCTGCTCTGACTCCAGTTCCCAGGTGTCCAGGTTAGGCTCTGGTGTCCCTGGACACCACACACAGGTGCTGGGCTGCAGGGCGGCAGTCAGCCACATTCTCTTTTCACTCTTTTGATGATGCCCAAGGCAGAGGATCTGGGTCAGCACAGGAATAAATACCCTTAATTTAAAAATCTTGCTGTTTTGAAATAATTTCAACATTACAGAAAAGTTATGAGAATGTCACAGAACTCCCTTGACCTAGAGTCACCAACTGTTTACATTTTTGCCCCATTTGCTTGTGCGCACGCACACACACACACACACACACACACACACACACACACACTTTTTCCTGAACATTTGAATGTAAGTTGTATACATGCCCCTTTACCCCTAAATATTTCAGTGTGCTTTTCCTAAGAACAAGGACAATCTCTTAGATACCCACAGTACAGTTATCAAAGGCAAGAAATTTAACTTTGACGCAATACTATGATCTGATATGAAGGCCATATTCGGATTTTATCAGCTGCCCCACTCTGTCCTCTGCAGCTCCTGCCACCCGCCTGTCCAAGACCACACACTGCCTTTGGTCATCCATTCTTTTAGTCTCCTTTAAGTGGAGTAGTCCCACCTTTCTTTGGCTTTCATGACCCTCACAATTTGGACATTGCAGAATGTCTCTCAGTTTGGGTCTGTGGGGTGTTTGCTTACGATGAGGGTTTGGTGAAGCATCTTTAACAGAGGTGGTGTCTTGTCCCCTCAGGGCATGGCCTTGGCAGGCTTGATGAGCTTCTGACCCCATATTGGTCATGCTGACCTTGACCACCTGGGGAAGATGGGTTTCCCGCCGGGCTCCTTCCGTCTATGTTACTCTTTACCCCCCTCTGTAAGCTCATTAAGTATTTTGTGGGGAGCTGCTTTTGAGATTATATGGCTATCTTGTTCCTCATCAAATCCTTGCCCACTGTTTTTAACCTTCATTGATGAGATTTGCCTGGATCCATGATGACTATGATGGTTGCCAGAGGACCTTCTAACTTCATCATTCCTTCTATATTTATTATTGGCATTCATTGGAAGGAAGAGCTGTCCCTGCTTATTTATTTAGAGAAGAATGGACTTATGGAATTTTATTTTGTTCAGTAGATTATAATCCATTAGTATCATCATTTAGTTTGACGCTCAGACATTCCCAGTCTTGGCCCGGAGCTGCGTTAAGTGAGTGAGCTCTTATAGCTTTTTGACGTGTTCCCATAGTTTTTGGCTACTTCCTTCCCTCCTGGCACAGCAAGATAGTTCAGGCTCACGGTGTACTTTTCTCCTCTTGAGTTGGAATCAGCCATTCCTCTGAGTCGTGTTCCGCCCCACCTCTCTCTCTTTCTTTTTATTCTGAAACAATTTCAAACTTACATAGCATTTGCGAGCCCGACTCCTGTTTTAGTGGGGAATGGTACTGAAAAACCAAACACGTTATATGCTCACTGCTGTTGGAGTATCATTTGTATTCCATATTTATTTTCAGTCTATCCTCAGGAACACAAAGATACTGGGTTTATAATAGTGCTTTAAAGTGTTTATTTAAAATAAATTTTGGGTAACCAAAGTGATATGATTTATAGAAAAATATGAAGTCAATATTATGCACTGAATTTGTTGTATCACATTGCGAAGGTGGGAAATAGATGAATGAAGTCAGGAAAACCCCAGACCACATTGTACTGGACTTGGTTTTGAGCACCAAGGGGCACTTTGGCGTCCCCCCAAAACACTGAATGCTGGGAATGCCCAGCTCGTGGGGAAGTTGGCTTGGGCTAAGAAAAATAGCTCATTCATATCAAGTCAAAGGAACTTAATGTTCTCAGCAAGCCTATGAGATTTATACCATTCTTGTTGCCATTGTACAGATGGGCAAACTGAGGCACAAAAGGCCATTTGGTGGGGCAGGGCTCTTTGGTGCTGCAGTAACTCAAGTCTGTGATGGTGACCAGGATGCTGATCTCTACTTTCTTAATCTGGGGTGTGGGTTGTGGCACTGAATGAAATTTAAGGTCTCTTCCATTGCTAATATTCAAAGATAAAATGTTTATTGGGATTGTCTTTCCATCAAAAACATGCACTGGCTTGGGTCTACTTAGGCAGAAAACCATAGCTTGCCCATCTGGTTTGTCTTAAGGAGAACTGGTGCGTATTAAAGAAATTTACTTATCTCAACACATCTTATTTCTAAATCTCAGATTCTTTATATGTAAAACGGGGATAAATATAGCGCCTACTTCTTGAAGCTACTGTGAAGATTGGTTTCAGATAATGCAAAATATCAAGTGCCTGGCACATAGAAAGTTCCCATTAAATGCTAACCATTGGGGGAAAAACACCATTCAGCTAATAAGACCCAGAGTTTGCACCCGGGTGGCACGGTCGCAGGGCCATCCTGTTTGATTCCTACCTGTTGGGACCCTGCTGTCTCTGGGTGTCTGTCTGCATCCAGGAGAAGGCCTTGACCAGGAGCTTTCTGGTTCTGACCACAAAGAACGTGGGTACGCTGCAGAAGGACAGCTATGGCAAGATCGACCAAAAGTGGACAGGAAAGAGAACGGGAACTCCTTGCTTGTCATCTACACCAACAGCAGGGGCAAGGAGCCCCCTGGGGGACTAGCCGGCCCTGCCCAATGGTGAGGACAGCTTCACGCTCAGCCTGAGTGGGTGAGGGCTTGGTTGACAGTGCGCTGGGTGTCACGGGCCCCTCTGACAGGCACGGGAGGCATCAGAGATGAAAGCAGTCAGGTCCCAGCCCTTTGCACACTGAGAATATAGTCAAAGTCCCAAATGAGCAGGACCAAAGCATGGGTGTGCTGGCCACTGGCCCAGATGGAGTAGAAACTGCATTCAGAGCCCTTCCCCAGCCCTCCCTGGGCTCGGCCGCTCCCCTCTCTCCTAATCACTTTTCCCCGCAGGGTTCTGCCTGCCCAGCCAGCATGAAGCTTCAGGCTCCACTCATGGCATGACTCCTGAGCCCACGGACCCGGCTTCCAGTCCTGGCTGTTTCTTCCATCAGTCCATCGTGATGGAGTTGGCGTGGACTGACAGTGCCGCATCCTGCCCCAGCTCAGTCCCTCCACGGCTCTGTGGTTTCACCCTCCTCTCATACCTTCTGTGGGGCTGGGGTCTGCAGAGTGGCTTGGCAATCAGAGACCCTGGCCCGTGGGTCCCCCAGCTCCCAACCGTCAGTATCCCCATCGCAGACAGAAGCTTATCATTTTGCAGGAAAAACCCAAGTGCATAGGCATGAGTCTATGGGAACACGCTGTCTGCAGAGCAAAATGGGAACAGATTCTTTAGATCTGCAGAGCCTTCTGCTGCTTTACTGTGGAGGTGCCCTGACAGCAGGACGCCTCTGGGCATGTCTGGGCGCCTCTAGCCTGGCAACAGCTTGTTGACTGAATAGATGAAAGCAACCCCAGTACTCATTTTCTACAAATAATCCTCTGGCTGTAGTGGGGGACCAGACAAGCCCCCTCGGGCCCCTGTTCCCCTCCAGGTTTTTGTGTGCCAAGGAGCAGGGTCAGGCTGAGCCGGGAAATCCTGTGCAAGGGGGCAACTGTGCCTTGTTCCCAGCGCCCTGGCTCTCTGGAAGGTCAGGGGCAGCTTGTGAGTGACTGGTTGTGGCTCTGCAGAGCTGAGTGTTGCCTGAGGCCTTGGCTGTTTCCAAGGTCCCCCCACCTTCTCTGCGGCTGACACTGCCTCCCCAGATTCCTCCATCAAACACTTCCTTGAGGGACGGCAGATGCTGAAAGCAGCGCTCACTCTTCCTGCTCCCAGGCTGGCCCCTAGTTTAGAAAGCTTTCCGTGAACACGACAAGGAAGACAAGCTGTTGTGCAGGGAGCCTTTAGGGCTGTCTTTTCCTTCTCTAGTCCCCTCCTAAGCAGAAACAAAGATTCAATGGATCCAGGATCCTAAATGTAAGACTAGAATAGAGGAAGTGTCTGGAAAAACAGGGATGTGGGCGTGCAGGATGGAGGGGAAGTGATGGGGCTGATGTAGGCAAGATTGGGGTCCTCCTGGGGGCTGGGGAGGAGGGGTTTCCCTTTCTGGGTAACTAGACAACCAGCGCCCGACTGAGGAATGAGGGCTCTGCCTCTGCCTAACTCATCACGAGGGCAGTGGGGGGACAACCCTGGCTCATCGAGGCGAAAGCCCAGAGTGGGTGGGATTGTCCTGGGTACACACACAGCCACGGCCACACAATAAACTAAAAAAAACATTTGCAACACAGATGACAAACAGAAGAGTGAAATCTTTTTGCATTTAAAGATCTTACAAATCATTGATCCTCCAGTAGGAATCATGAACCCTCCAACAGGAAAATAAACAAGCCCCCACCCCTCAAACCCCAAAGAAATACAGTACAGTAGAAGCAATATATGTACAGTAAACTGTTTAACCCCATAAAAATGAAAAAAAGAAAGATAAAGCAAGATGCCTTTTTTGTGTGTGGCTTAGACTGTCAGAAATGATTTTAAAAGTTGCCTGCTGGGCTTCCCTGGTGGCACAGTGGTTAAGAATCCACCTGCCAATGCAGGGAACACGGGTTCGAGCCCTAGTCTGGGAAGATCCCACATGTCACAGAGCAACTAAGCCCGTGTACCATAACTACTGAGCCTACGCTCTAGAGCCCGCGAGCCACAACTACTGAGCCCACGTGCCTAGAGCCCGTGCTCTGCAACAAGAGAAGCCACCACAATGAGAAGCCTGCGCACCGCCATGAAGAGTAGAGTAGCCAGAAGCAGAGAGGGATGAGTGAGTGATGGGTTTCTGGGCACAGAGAGGCAGCCGGATGACAGCAGATGAGAGCAGGTAAGGCTCTCACTCACCAGCAGCTCTGCACTGGTGCCTCCCCTAAATGATCTCCTTTCGTGCACCCTCACCATAGTTTCGTTATGGCTCATCAAACAACGATAATTAAAACAAAATATATTAGATTTGTTTGTCTTGGACTTCATAAGGGAATGAGGTTTGCAATGGTGGCGGTGCAGATCTAGGACTTCAAGACTTACAATCAGCAGAGTAATTAAGGGGAAGTTGCCTTTGTCGTGCAAAGATGCACTTCTCAGGGGTAATGAACTCTCACTGGTGGTGGGAGTTCTAGCTGGGGTGGGGGAAGGGCCAGGGGCTGCCCGAAACTGGTTCAGCTAGGGGAGGAGCTGGAGTTTGTTGGGTCAGCAGAATGCTGTGCTTCAGGTGCTGTTCTAGACACTGGGTTGCTCCACTGAGCTTGCACGGTAGCAGGGAGGTGGACCGATAAAACACACAAGAAGGTTTTGACAGCTAAAAAGGAAATTAAAACAGAGAGTTGGGGGTGTGGGGAGAGTGGGGCTGTGATAGCCCTGGGAGCCTTCTCTTGAAGAGATGACTTAGAGGTGGGAATAGACGATGTGAGTGCCAGAGGCTTGAAGGTGTCAACTTAAAAAAAAATGCGCAGCGTGAGAGTTGCCAGTTAAGTTTTATTTGAGGCAAAATGAGGACTGTAGCCCAGAGACAGCATCCCAGATAGCTCTTAGAAACCGCTCCAAAGAGGCAGGGGGGGAAGGTCAGCATATATGTGATTTTGGTGAAGAGTGAATACATGTAATCAAGCACATATTTTTTTTTCTTTTTTTTTTCTTTAAAGGGAAGGGGATACAAATACATTTTATTTAAATCTCAGAGGATGAGGTTACTTCAGCTGGATCTGAGTAACATCATATATTAGAAGATGCCTGATTTCCAGTAACAGAAATCTACATCAAACTGGCTTAAGCAGCAAGGGAATTTATTGGCCTCGATCACTGGGAAACCCCAGAGGCAGCTGCTTCAGGTACAATTGCATTGACAGATACCAACTTCCATAGGGGCTTTGACCGTCTCCATCTTGGGACTTTACTGTCTGCTATGAAGACTTCACTTTAAGGGACGTTCTTCTCATGAGGCAGCACAGACGGCGCCTGTGTACTCCAGGCTTCTGGACACTTTGTTGTCTCCTATCTCAGAATGAAAAAGGCTGTCTTATTTGGGTCATGTGCTCAACCCCGGGGTCAATTCCTCCACCTAGAGGGCAGCAGAGTCTGGCCCTCCTGGGTCATGAAGCATATATTTTTTATGAAATTTTCTGCTAGTCTCATGCAGGTTACTGCTAGTCAGGAGGAACAGTTGTCACCATGAAGGATTTTAGTGCTTTTCTAGATATGAGGAGATACAAGAATTGGGCTCATAAAAGTGGCTCCTGAAAATATCTAACTATCTGAAGACCTGTTCTGCCAGTTTTTCCCAGAGTACAGAGTGCCTCATTTCTGCTCTCCACCTGAGCTCCTTTCAGGGGGTGTTGAAAGTCAGCAGCTGCAGCGGTGCATGATTTAATCCTTGTAGAGGTAGATGGCAAGTGCTAATCTGTAGTTGACAAAGCCTTCCCAGACAGAGAGGAGAGCCAGGAAGAGGGTGGTAAGACAGCTGGCCAGGCTGGGGTGGGGACTGGGTACAGGAGGGGCTTCTCTGATCGTCCCACGTGAGATGCCCCATTAGGACACCCCCAGCGTCCTCTTGCGCTTCACCCCCTGGCATGGAGGTAGACCACCAATTTGTATAATAAAGACCCTCTCTGCAGGCTGTGGACCCAGACGGAGCCAGAGGCAGAGGCAGCTGGGAAGTCCTGTTCTTGAGCTGGAGCTACGTGTGAGGCCCGGGGTGCACCCCCAGCTTCATCTGCAGTGCCCACTTGAAGGAGAAGATGCGTCCAGCTCCTGCAGTGGGAATCAGCTCCCTCCATCCACCTGTCCATCCTGAAACCAGAAGACATTCGCATATTCTGAGCCCTCACTCTGTGCCAGGGTCTTGGTGGGAGCAGGCAACATACAGATAAATCAGCCGGGGCTCCAGTTGTGGACGTGAAGCTGTCTGTACAGGATTTTGAGCTGAAGAGGAAGGAGCTACTGTCTTTGCAGTTTGGTGCCACCTGGTGGCAGTTTCTGGCTCCGGCTTAAATCACTGGGGGCGACTCTGGGTTGGGGGGCTCCGTGGGACCTCAGGATAACAGCAGCAATCTCAGAAGTTGCATAGTCGGTTGGTAACACTTTGCCAGCTCAGTCTGAGGAAATTGGGCTGGGAGAACTGGGGACACAGAGAGCCCTCCCCCACCCCCTTTTCTGCTCCCCAAGATGGGGCTGCCTAGGGTTTTCCCTTCCTGCCTTCCTCCCACTCCCTCTGCTCTCCTGTTAATCTGGGCTTCCGTTTTCATGGAGTCTAAAGTCCTGACCTGTGAACCGGGGTGTATGGCCACTCTGTAGGGGTGTAAGCAGAGTGCCCCATCTGCTGGTGGCAGCCCCTGGTGGTGGAGGAGCTGAGTGGGTTCAGGGAGTCCTGAGGACCCCTGCTAGATGTCTCTGCCTTAGGGAGAAATCAGCCAGTGGCCTATAGCGTATTGACTCCCCTGGTGTTTGGCCTCCTATCTTCCTCCTCAGCCTGGGAAAGAAAGCCCTGATCTCATGCCTGTCCCAGGACCTGCCTCCACCGCCTTCCAGTCCCCACCCCAGTGTCCTTTGGCTTCAGGTTTCCTGACTGTGACCTCTCTCCCCAGGCAGCCTCGCAAGGGTGTGTTTGGGGGGATCAGGGGCTTCCATCCAGACCTTTGTCCCGTGGTCTGTGAGTTCTCACCGGCAGTATCTGACTTTCTGGACTGTCCCTGAGACCCTGATTGGCTCCAACGTTGCCACCCGCGACTAGAGGGGGCTGACGCTGGCCTGTGGGATTTGCGTTACTGATGTGGTTTTCATTTGGGGGTTATGCCCACTGACGTCTACTACCCATGCAGGCTGGTCCCCTTGTTAAAGGATGGAGAGCTGAAGGTTGCTCAAAGTGGAAGGGAAGCCAAAAAGAAAAATTTGCACGTGGGTATGGGCTTTCACAGAATTGGGGAGAGGTACCAATGACTCTCGGGAATCTTCAGTATGCTTACTGTTTGATCAATGAGAGAATACTGAAAAGTTATCTTAAGAGAATAACAACGGCTGTATGAATGTTCCACAACAGTCCCCCAAATGAAACAGCACCATGACAGATACTGACAGCTGTCTCCCAATAGCCACTCTCCTTTCTCCAATGATAACAGACCCTGTGATATTTATCTGGGCACACGGATGCCTCCCTAACAGCTGGGTGGAGCCACAGTCTTGGCCAAGGGGATGAGAGCAGAGGTAACATGTGCACCTTCCAGATGCTGGAAGGGCGATGCCCTCCAGTGAAGGGTGTGCCACCCACCCTCCTTCTCTACTCTCCCTGGTGGCTGTAAGGCAGACATGGAGAGGGGTCCTCTTGGGCCATGTGGACAGGGCCTCATTGAGGGATGGTGGAGAAAGCAGGCCCACCATACCAGAGTGGACATCCTCACAAGAGGGAAACGAACTGTCTTCTTTAAGCCACTGTTATGTGTCTCTATCACAGCAACTGAACATATACCCTAACTATGTGTAGAACCACTAAGAATATTGTGGAAGAACATTTAATGACATAGAAAGACATTCACAATATATTGTTAAGTGAGTAAGAAACTACAAAAGCAGGTAATGTTATGATCCCACTTTTTTTCTTTAAAAAGTATGCATAAAATAAATTCATGCAAAATATCTGTAAGCTCTATAATGAAATGTTAATAATGGTTCTCTTAGGTTGTGAGATTGTGCATGTTTTTAATTTCATTGCTCTATGTGCTTTTTAGAAATATCTTAACATTTAATTCATTGATTGATTTATTTTTCCTTTAGACAACTTTTTCTGAGGAGCAGAAAAAAAAGGAACGTCAGCCATAAACCTACCACTTAAAAAAAATCTATCCAAGGTTTGTAAGTTCAGATGCCTTCAGATGTCAGATAGAAATCATCATTGTGTGAAGTGCCCAGTGTTACAAGGGGGCAGGATATGGACCTTGATCAGTTGTGTTCCATACAATCGTTTTCACATTTTAAAGAAAATAAAACAAAGCCAATATCAATTCGGATTGAACAAAAAAATTTTCACCGCAATAGCCAGGTGGCCACCCCTTCAGAAAGTAAAAAATGGGGGTCTCCTCCTCTTCCCCCATTCTTCACTTGTGCCTCCCCACATCCAAACACTATTTCTTGGTTAAAAGGGTGAAGGTGGTGAGAGGTCAGAGCCCACACAGACACTCTTGGGAGAGTTACAGCAGAGAGGGAAGGAGATAGGCATCCCTTGGATAGGACAGAATTTAGCATAGGGAGAGGGACAGAGAGAGAGAGGAGAGAATGCGAAAGTGGAAGGGCTATTACAATTCCCCACCCTCACCCCTCTTTAGTTTTATGAAAGGGAGCTCACGCGGGCTAACCTCCACCACCACATCTACAGAGCCTTTTACCATTTCATAAAGTACTTCTTCTGAGATGGGAATCATTTCTCTGTTGCAGATGGGAGAGATGATGTTCAAAAAGCTAAGAGGACCCAGGAGCTGGAAAGGGGCACCAGGGATTTCGGACATGAAACACCATGTACATTCTATACTGCAGGCTGTGGAGTGGGCAGAGAAAAGGCTCTAGAATGGTTTGTGAGTAGAGTCAGGCAAAACAGCCCAGGAGAGTGCTTTCATCCTGTAAGATTGGACGGAGTGTCTGATTTGCTTGTGACCATCTTGGAGGTGAGTGCTTGTACTGTTCTAAGGCCCTCAGCAACATTTAGTAAGAGATTCAGGAGAGACGAGTTGGTTGATTGGCCCTTGATTCATGTACTTATTTTTGTCCTGACTTGTCCCAGGGAGCATCGAAGGACACGGCCCAGCACTTGAAGGGAGAGGTGTTGATCGCCAAATGCTCTGTTCATGTCTCTGTCCTCTTGGACTTGAGCCCTAGATCTCGTTTTATTCTTATGCTTTCTTTCTTGCATGTCTATTAGGTGCCAGGCATTGGGCTAAGGGCTTAAGAATATCATGATGAACCCACTCTGACCTGTTCTCTAACTTCGTGGCATTTAGTCTACTTGGGGAGATAATGTTAGTAAAAAAAAAAAAAAAAATCACACAAACGATATTAAAAGGTTTAAGCACAGTGAAAGAAAAGACATCTCTTTTCTCTTGCCCACAGCATAAGGCTGACACAAACATGGTTCTCTGTGAACATCCGTTGGAGGAGTGAGAGGTGAAGGAGAAGAGGAATGGCATCAGGATGCCATTGCATCAGTATGCCATGGCATACAGGATGGCATCAGGGAAGCTCTGATGGGGCCCTCCACCTCCCCAGCGAAGCTGAGGCCTCATCCATCCCTGCTTCAGCTGTCCTCCTGCAGCAGCTGGGCTCAATCTCTCTGGCTGGGATTCTGGGCCACACGGCTGCGGGACTGGGGGGCAGCCTTGGGCAGCAGGGGTCCTCTCCAGGGGTACAGCCTGTCGCTGGAGGCTGGGCTTTAGCAAGCTCTGCTATAATGGTTATGAGAGGCTTTCCTGACACACCTACCTTCTCTATCCCTGGATCTTGTGTACAAGTGCATCCCCTGAATGCACCTGGCATGAAACTGGTACTCCACAGCTATTTGGGGAATGAATGAAGAAGCGGATGGATAGACAGGTACATGGAAGCGGATGGATAGACAGGTACATGGAGGATGCCCCCAGTTGTATCAATAGTCAAGCTGAGCCTTGCCCATCACCAGGCTGGCCTGTGGGGCACTGTGGGCTGCTTGGTGACTGGACTGAGAGGTGGGAATTGCCTACACCAGCCTTGCTCAGACACCAGTCAACGTCATTCAATAAATATTTATGTTGGGATTTAAATGTGCTCTGAGTCTGCCTTTGAGTGAGGCTGAGGCCAGCAGGAGGGGAGGGAGGCAATAGGACCGTACCCTTGGAGTGTGCTGAGAATTTCTGCTGCATATACACATGGTCTCTCCATGCTGGGCAAGGCCATGGTGAACTGAGTCACGCAGGGAGAACCAGACAATGTGAGCAGAGCTGTGGACTGGGTGTGGGGCTGGGGGCAGCATCCTGGAGAAGGAGGGGAGGGTGCAACCATGGACACGAGTGGCTGATCAGAGGGAACGGGAGGTTCCTAAAGATCCCAGTTGGGAAGGATGTCACAGAGAAGTCACAGTTATAGAGCGCCTACGCTGCGTGTGTGTGTGCGTGTGTGCGCGTGTGTGTGTGTGCGAGAGAGAGGGAAAGAGAGAGAGAGAGAGAGAATAAGGCACTGATGTCCTGATGGCTGGCCAGATACTGAAAGGCAGGCATTGTCAATCCTGCTTTGCAGATAAGGAAAGGGGGGTTTAAGAAGCCAAAGTTAACCCCAAGTCTGCTTGATTGCAAACCTCCCTCCCTCCCACCGTACATGTTTACAGAATTCAAGTCTATTAAAAATTAGAAGGCTTTCATTGCGCTCACTAATATTCATGTTGTAAACCTATTTCATTTCTTTAATAGTCATTTCAATTAAATTCTGCACATTTATTAAACATTTAGCATGGGCAAACGACCGTGTGTTTTGTTTCAGGAGAAACACGTCTCATTAAAGAGGGCACAGCCAAGAGCACTGGGCTTGGGGCTGGGGGCTGGATTCCAGTCTTGCTTCTGTTGATAACCAGTTCCTCCAGTTGCCATCTCCTCACTCCTCCTCTTAACATTCTGCACCTCTGCTATTTTATTCTTACGGACAACTGTTTTACACCAAAGAGCTGACCTTGAAAGTTATTTGTCCTAAAGGTTTACTGGTGAGATAATTTAGGTCTGGAGACAGATCTTTCTTCTATTTTTGGCTGGATCCTATTTGAGATTTCCTTGGATTGACTTCTCTTTCTTATCGGCAACTTATTATGACGTCTTTAATAATAGCCGGCTGGAGTTAACAACTAAATGTTCCTAAAATGATTTCGCTCCAAGTCAGTGACTCCAGTAAATCCCACAGAGTAGTCCTGGATGTTGGGATCTTAGAAACAGGATCCTGCGGGTGCACCTGTAGGATATATCCCAGACTGTGGTCCAGCTCCCTGAGATTTTTCACTGTAGCTGAAACTGGAGAGCAGGAGGCTGAAGGCTGTTGTTGAGCCTTGTCGAGTCTCTTGGATTCTGGTGTGATGGCCTGAACACTGGGGACCGAGGGGAGACTGGGTCCGTGGCCTCTGGGGAGAGAGGCCGCTTCTCCATTTGAAGCCGCATAAGGATGCAGGATTATGGGAGCCCCTCCTTCAGCTGGGGGTGGGATGTATTCTGAGAGCTGCCCTTCCAAAGAGCTCTCTAGGACAGAGGAGGGAAGACCCAGTGAATCCAGTGCCAAGCTGGCCAGATGGTGTCAGTTTCCCTTCTCCCTGCTACCCCATCTCATTTCCTAGCCAGAATCTCTAGTGGCTGGCTCCCAAGGCCAAGAAATCAGCTCTGTATCTCCTGTGCCTAGCACAGAGCAGGTGCTAGGTAAGTGTTTATAGAAGTGGACTGAACTAGACTCTGAAACTCCAGGGGCTGTGGACTTAGTTTCCCTTAATACAGCCCTTTCCCATCCTAACATTTGATAAGAAGGCATTATCAGTTGGGAAATTATGCTAGACTCACACAGAATTTATGTCAGGGGTAGGAAAGTCAGATGTCTGCAGGAACCAAGTGTGTCACACAGATGTGAGAGGTGACCTGGAGGAAAGGAGTGCAGAATACTGGGGCCTGTGGCTAAGTAGAGTTGACATGCCCAGTCTAAAGGCACTCAATTTGAATTTTTAAAAAACTTCTGTTGGCCAAATAAAATACCTCTGATACAGCTTAAAGGCCCTTGGTTTAGGTTTTCTAGTCAAATACTTGTATGCTGTGTAAAACTCAACAAACCAAGCAATGAAGCATGAAGAGAAAAATGTAAGGAAACAAGCATGGCAGACTGGCAAACGAGTAGGAGGGAGAGCCACAGAGGAGCTCTCCCCATGGTGGTACTGTTTTGGCCCAAGGTGGGCTCATCTTGGAGACAGCCAGCAGAGGCAGATGCCATCTTGTAAGTACCCAAAGCAGCTCAGGGTAGCATCTCTCCAGGAACGTGGCCCCCTAGTGGGCCATAGTAGTGACAAGATAATAATAACAATAATGGTAGTAGAACAGTTGTAGCTAATGACTGGTTGTTAGGTGCTGGGCATTGTTTTCAGTTCCCCACCTCTCCCTTAATTAAAAGAAAATAGACTATTATTTTTCAGAGCAGTTTTTGATGCACAGTCTCCCCATTACCAACATCCCCCATCAGATGTTACAGTCAATGAATCTACATTGACACATCATAGTCAGCCGGAGCCCAGAGTCTACATCAGGGTTCATCCTTGGTGTTGTACCGTCTATGGATTTTAACAAAATTATAATGAACATGTATCCACCACTGTAACATACAGAATGTTTTCTCTGCCCTAAACCCTCTAGCACTGTTTTTAATCTGCCCACCAGCACTTGATGTAAGCATTTTTGTTTTGTTTTGTTTGTTTGTTTGTTTGTTTTTGCGGTACGCGGGCCTCTCACTGTTGTGCCCTCTCCCGCTGCGGAGCACAGGCTCCGGATGCACAGGCTCAGCGGCCTCTCAACCACTGCGCCCCCAGGGAAGCCCCGATGTAAGCATTTTAATCCCCCCTTCACAGAGAAAGTCACGGGGGTCCTGAAGGAGTACGTGACCTGCTCATGAGGGCTGGAGCCTGCTTGCATGAAGGCAAGTATGCACAGACTCTTCAGGAAGCGGGCCTGCCTCAGGTGTAATGCTTTCTTACCTAGTGAAGGTTAGGCAGACTGGAGCCAGCTTTGAGATTCCCTGAGAGCCACGTGAGAATACACTTTGTCCTGTGGCCACTGCAGGTGAGATTATTAGAAGTTGGCTTGTATTTAAGTAGCTGCTATTACTTTTACATGACAGTAAAACTAATGAATGATAGGAAATTTCCAAGATAAAATACATATTTATCCCTTGCTATATATATATATATTTTTTTTTCTTCTGTTCATAGTCCCCTGTTCATCTGGAATTTCAATTGGCTGCTTTTTTTTTCCCTCACATATTCCATTGTGTTTAGCAATTGCAAACTTTCTTGGCAATTTCCAAAACTACAAAATGACAATAGATTTGCAGACAAATAGAGGATGTGTGGGGTCCACACTGAACATGCACATGCTGCACCTTCTGTCTTGGGAGAGCTGTGTGGCCGCTGAGTGTTACACCAGAGAGGCTTTGTAAAATTTAATAATGAAACAATATTACAAAACAACCAGACACTTTAAAAACACATAATTAGGGGGCTTCCCTGGTGGCGCAGTGGTTGAGAGTCCGCCTGCCGATGCAGGGGACGCGGGTTCGTGCCCCGGTCCGGGAAGATCCCACATGCCGCGGAGCGGCTGGGCCCGTGAGCCATGGCCGCTTAGCCTGCGCGTCCGGAGCCAGTGCTCTGCAACGGGAGAGGCCATAGCAGTGAGAGGCCCGCGTACCGCAAAAAAAAAAAAAAAAAAAAAAACCACACATAATTAGGAACTCAGTGTGTTTTTTTTCTCCCTGAAAATGTAAGTATTTTATCTGCTTTAGCCCTTTGTTATGGTTTTAAACCGTATTTACTAAAACTGTTTCTGCTAAAGAAAGTTTTAAAAGGGAGGTTGGAAAAAATCTCTTCTGAGCACAGTTGAGATGTCAAATCCAACATATGTTCATGCATTCAGGCTCAGAAGATGTTGACGGTGGTGTTTCCAAATGTTTCTCCGTTTTCCTAAAACAGAGCAAATGGTAGGAAATAAATACCATGTGTGGTGTTTGAGACACTGACCTGGAGCCTCAGCTCCCTACATTTTCTAAGGATTTGGGATTCTTTTCAGGAATCAATTAAAAATAACTCATAATTCAACTGAAAGACAATTTAGGGCTTCCAGGTATAGGTGCTCCGATTTCCAGCATTTTCTTGCTGCTCTCAGTGTTTTTGAGATGACAGTTCTCCCTTCATAGAACAAGCTTCAGATTAGAAAAATCAAACACCCATTAGAGAAAGCAGATTTACTCTCATTAATTGATACAGAGATGGAAAGCTACCATCACCCAGATGGGAGCCCAGTGCATCCCCTGCAGACATTCTCAGGGGCCAGAGCCTGGGTCAGCAGCAGCGCACTTGGCCCAAGCCGGAGCTGTCTGTCTAAGAGTGGAGGCTTGGGTTTTCAGGGGTAGGGATGCGCTGCACGGGGGAGCCTCTCTGCAACCTCCGCACACAAATATTAGGGTGTGTGTTACTCTCTTCCCACTTGGTTTTATTATTTTTTTTAAAGTGAACAACCTTGAAAGTTGAACTTCCCATTCTGTTCCAGCTTCTCTGCTCTGCTGGACAGGAGGTAACGTAGCATGCCTGTTTAGTAACCAGAAAGTGATTGTTAGAGGGAATGGAGACTGGCTGCTGAGCATGAAATACGGAGAGAAGGAGCCTTTGAGGGCCAACCACAGAATTGTCTCCTTCCAGAGGCTGGAAGCAGCAACCCAGATGGGGGTAGGGAGGGCAGTGGTGTGAGAATCTGTTGAGATATGACCCGTGGTTTTAACTTTAAATAAGCATTTCCGTCCTAATAGAAGCCCCCTCTAATGTCTCCTGCAGCTTTGATTTTGGAACACGTCACATTCCTCATTAAAGCAATCACTGTTAAAACATAAAGCAACACAGGATTTATTTCTTCATTAAACTGATGATCCGTATATGAAGCCAATTAACATTATGAGTCTGGTGAACATCAAGTGTAAAGAGGTTAGAGAAAATTAAAAGCAGTCACCTTGGTCTTTAGATAAAGAAAGTACACTTTTAGGTTGTAAATTATCAGAGTGTCCAAGCAGGACAGATCGGTGAATTTGGTTAATTGGAAAACACATTTTATTGCACAAGAATTAAGGAAAAACAACATTTTCGTTGCCAACGAACGCTCTTTTTTAGAGGGGAGGGAGATGGTAGCGAATACATACACGTTAGCCGCCTCTCTCCGGCCCCGAGTGTCAGAGACAATCCGAGGAAAAAAAGGGGCCAGCGTTGTCATCAAAGTTTGCTGTAGCCTTTCCTCTCTGCGATTGCTTGGTTTGTTGTTAATTCACTGTTTTGCCAACAGGAACGAGCCCGGCCTCCCTGCTGGGGGAGAGGAACTTCGGGGGAGACGAGGCCGAGGGTCCCGCTGGCTCTGAGCCCCGCGCCAGGTGGGTGTTTTGCGGGAGCCTGACTAAGTGTCCCATCAGGGAGACAACCAGGCTCGCGTCGGTGACGCTGGGAAAGCCGGGACCAGGCGGCGACCGGCCGCGGGAAGATTCCCGGCCGTAGCCGCGGGGCAGGAGCGGGGCGTGGGTCTGCGGAGCCGAGAGTTTGGTCCCTGCTGCGAGCACTGAGCGCGCGTCCCAACTTGCTCAGGTTTGGACCAGGAGAGGATTGGGATCGGGCCCCCAACACCCAGAATCCGGCGGGGCGCGTCCGGCCGCGGCGCAGCGCAGGGCCACAGAGCGGCCCTTGTGACTGGTCTCTTCCCTCTGCAGCCCAGGAGGAACAGGTGCCGCTGTCCAGGGTCCTGACTGACCGGGAGGCTCTGGTAGCGCGCTGCCCGCCGACCCAGAACAAGCCTGTCCAGCCCCGGGGACATCTCTGGGCCTTGCCAAGAAACTGCTTCAACGGATGTCAGGGATGCGGAGCTGAAACTGGGGTTTGGACCTCATTGGTTTCTGGGGCCAACGTGGCGCTGGGCGCCTGGTGCCTCGAGTTCCCGTACAGATACTCAGGTGCTCCCTGGAGCATCTTGGCCAGGCCCGCCCGGATGTCTTCCTCACCCCGCTTCACAGGCACTAGGCTCCGGAGCGCGCGGGGCTCTTGCAGGAGAGGGGAGGCCGCCTAGGGCAGGTGGGAGTTTGAGGGGGCTTTTGGCAAACCCAAGCGCGCAAGGGGAGACTCGGGCTCTTGAAAAGAGATCCAGAGAGCAAGGGTGCTCTGAGGGAGACAGGGAGAGAGAGCGCGCCGAGCTTCCTGGCCTGGGTTGAAATAGGGTCGGTTCTCAGGGCTCCATCCCTTTCCGGATGAAGTGGAAATGGCCCGCCGGCCCTGCCTGTTACCGCGCCCGCCGCCCAGACCAGCATGCGTGCTCCCCGCCGGCGGGTCACCTGGACTCGCGGAGTCGGTGGCCCTGGCGGAGCTGGCGCAGCGGGATCTTTCCGCTCTGAACCCAACCGGCGTTTCCAGCGGTTCCTTCCGCGTGACTGGGTCGACTTTCCGCGCCTGGGCGGGCTGAGCCCAGGAGGGGCCGCTGAAGTGCATCGGCCCCGACTTGCCTCTGCAGGAGCCGTGTTGCATCTTCCTCCTGGCGATTTTCGGAGGGGCGTCCACGGGCCGGTCAGGGCCCCAGTAATCTGCCCTCCAGCTCCATGCGCCTCTTTCGGGGCGGGTGTCCACGTGTGGCCCTGCCAGGCCTTTTGTTTCCAACTCAATGTATCTTTAAGGTCAAGGCTGGATCCCAGGCGGTGCAGGGACCCGACCCACCGCTTCTCCAGGGCTCCTGAACGCAGCATTAGAATGTTTATAAAATATTCAATTTATGTAGTCTGTCCAAGAAGCCATCGTCCCAAAATAAAATCAGCAGTCTAGACGGAACACAGACACCAGAACTTATCAACAGTTGTCTGACTTGCATCTTCTGATGCATCTTGAGTGGGTCATAATACCAACTTTATTTTCAGTGGTGCATAAATTAATTACACGCATTTAATAACCAAAATATCATTATATTCCCCCTTTAATATCATAAAGGCTTTCCGCCAGGGAAGCACTTAATAGTTCAGGGGGCTGTAACGGGCTATTATCCTGGTGTAATGCTATTACAGAACCAATTATGTGCCATTAGACTTGCTTTTTTTGCAGTTTATGTGATTTGATCCAATCCCGCACCCCTGACTTGAAAATTTCAGCCCGGTACTTTAGAGTTTAATTTTCACCCAGGCAGAGGGAAGGGCGGTCTCTCCGCTGAGCTTCTGCCTCGGATGCATTTTAAAAGTAATTGCGAAGGGTCCCACCGCATATCATTTGCATGGAGAAGCGAACATAAATTCTGGGACCCCTTGCTGAGAACAAAATCAAACTTTCCTTTTGTACGGTCGCTTGGAAAGGGAAGCCGTGTGCAAAGAGTCCCCCCAAAACCCATCCGGTGGCGACAATTATCAGCGCTTTGTCATCTGCAGACCAGGAGTCACCAGGCCTGACAAGGGGAGCTTAAAACCAAGCTCTCCCCGAGAAAGAAGGTTTGAGTCAGAGGGAACTTGGGGTGGGGGTGGGGTGGAGTGTTCAGAAAATAATGCTTTTTGGCGGATGGTGGTAGTGGTGATTGTTTCAACCTTCTTTTAAAAGAAAAGAGGAAAAACATTCCTGATGTTTGCTGAGAAATGACGGATTTTTTTTTTTTTTTTTTTTTTTACACCACGTGGGCCATTTGTAAGGCCCAGTAGACCTATCCAAGTTACTCGCTGTAGACAGCGCTGGAAATAATCAGATTAAGGCCAATTACGCGTGAGATTATAAAGGCGAGTGCTGAGCGGCGGCGCGCGCTGTAGACAGATAGCAAGACATCTGGCCACTTCCCGAGTCACTTTTCTGGTCCTGCGGGCGCCAGCCGCGCGGAGCCCCGCCCGTATCCAGTCGAGCCCGGCGAGCGGACCAGAGGCGGTCACGCTCCGGCCTTCCTCGCCCGCCGCCCGCCGAGGTACGCGCGGCTCCCGACCCACACACCGAGCCCTGCGCGCCTGGCCTTGGGGCTCGGCCGCCTTCCTGGTGGGGGCTGCCTTTCGCGCAGATGGCCTGGCGCACTCGCCGGACTCGGCTGCGTTGTCCTGGGTGCAGGGATTGTGGCGGGGACCCCTGAGAGCCGGGAACCAGACTGCGTGGGCTTGGTGTTGGGGCCGAGGTGGGGGGACGTCTGTCCGGGTGGTGGACCCGAACGGAAGGGCTGTCCCACGGGGTCTCCGGCTTGCGACGGCGCTGCCACCTCCCCTCCAGTACCCAGAGTGGGCTGAAGGCATTGGGAGGGGGTTTTCCATGAAAGGAGCGCCCGGGGCACTCCAGGGCCGGGCGGGGGCGAAGGCAGAGGGAGACTCAGGCTCTGTCGCTGTTTGCTTTGCAGCCAGGCCAGATCTACGCGTGCCTTGTCGGTCCCGCAGTCGCCCTCCCGAGTCCTGGCCGTCAGGTCGATCCGGCCGTCGGCGATGTTTTATTTCCACTGTCCGCCACAGCTAGAGGGTGAGTAAGCGCCGAGCCAGGAGCTGCTCCAAAAGGCCGGCGCCGGCCAGAAAGGGCCATAGCAGCAGCTGGGGCTGGTTGGTGGTTGGGTCCCTGCTCAGCGAGGGGCGCAGCCGCCGGAGGTGGGTAGAGGCGCCTTTGGCCCTCTCCCCACATCCGGCTCCAGCCTTCCACCCCATTGCCACCTGCCTCCTACCTCCCCCCACCCCCCCACCGGGCCTGGGGGGGGTTGGCCCCCGGGCTATGAGCGCTGCCAGGACCGGCGGATCCTCCCAGCACAGATGCTGGTGTCACGCCTCTAATCTGGGCTCCCCTGCCCAGGGGGCCGCATCAATCTTTCATGGTGTTTTGCAAACATCCTGATAAGCCGCGGTGGACTAGGTGACCCGCAGGGTCCTGGGCCGGACGTGAGCAGGACCCCCCCCGCTGCCAGGCTGCTCTCACTCCCTGCCTAAGGCCATCTTGCTTGGCCAGGCCAATGTGGCCCTCAGGAGCAGGGTGGCCCTGCTCACCACTGCCAGAAGTGCCCTGGCATGGCTGCTCCTCTGTGACTCACTGGGTTTCTGACCTCAGACGCTAACCACTTCCCACTCCCAGGGCCAGCCCATGACCAGGGTTTGGGTCTTTGAGGGTCTCCGGTTCTTAGAAGAAATTTCGCTTCAGGATCCTTGGTGTGGTCTCTGCACTGGGCTGTTAGGCGGGGGTAGGTTGGTGAGAAGGAAATAGCTTGGATTCCTGGTCTTGGGGGCTCCCCGGGGGTGGGCCGTCCATACAAGAAGGGGATTTCTATGTACCAGGCAAATGCAAAGCCACACACTCTGGCCCTTTAACAGCGCCTTCCTCAGACCAGTAGTCTGAGCCATGGGCTGCTAGGACTTCTATAACTGGGAGCAGAACCAGGACTTGGCTTTGGCAACCTACTCCTTTGGGGGTGGGGGTGGGCAGTGAGTGAATTTTGGAAGGGAAAAAATCGAGAAAGGCACGGGGCAGGGCAAAAGGTGGTGAGACACTGGGGGGACCTGAAACATCAGAGTATGCTCCCTCACCTTGCCCCGGTTACCTTGAGCAGTAGCCGGCCTCAGCTGGCCAGCGTACACAGGGATTTCAGAAAGTTTGTTTTGTTTTTCCCATGGAAGCTTTTAAAAGTTCAGTAGCATTTTCTAAAGGAGGCTAATGAACACCAGGGTTCAAGCCCTGCCAGCCCGATCCGCATTCCTAAAAAGGGAAGGCCAGACACTTGGCTGCATTTCACCTCCTTTTACTTCCAATGACCCATGCAGATGGGCTTTATCAAGGTCTGAGAGGTTCACCCCCTGACACCTAGGACTGCGGGGAGATCCTCTGCTTGTGCAGTGGACACGCCTTTTCTGCATCCCTGAACCTCAGGTTTGGACTGATGGATACTCGGCAGCCCACCCTTCCAGTTAAAGTGGGAAGGTTGAGGTGTGGGCGTTTAGCAGAGGGTGGGCTGCCTGGGTGACTGAAGGGGAAAGCCCAGTCTGCAGAGTGGGTTGCAGAAGTCACCTGGGGAGAGCCCTGGCCAGCCTGTCGTGGCCCCAGCACACAGAGCTGCTTGCTGTCCTCAGCTCAGCTTAGCTCACCTTTCCTTCCCACACCTGGGGCACATCCCGCCTCAACGCTTATTCTGATTGCTGTGACCAGAAGAAAAGGAGATGGGTCTTTAAGAACTTTTTTATTCCTCTGCAGATGTGTTTCAAAGGCAGTTTTACAGAAACGGGTGTTTTATTTTAGTTTAGTATTGCTGTGGGGGGAGGTGGCCTGCTGACGATGGAAAGGCTGAGGACAGTTCCTTGGAATCTGACTTCTCATTATTGCCTATCATCTTTTTAATTGTAATTTTTTATTAATCTAGAGAGGCATATAAGAGAAAGCAAAGCATGGCTCATAATCTCCCTTCTCAGATAATTTTGCTGATATTAAACTAGAAAGT
Source organism: Aethalodelphis obliquidens (assembly GCF_003676395.1). Lineage (NCBI taxonomy): Eukaryota > Metazoa > Chordata > Mammalia > Artiodactyla > Delphinidae > Aethalodelphis > Aethalodelphis obliquidens. The sequence goes on along the minus strand of NW_020838068.1, from coordinate 1,421,630 downwards.
ATTACATCTACCTGCTTAGGAAATTCAAATAGAACAGAAACTTACACACTGAAAAGTGAAATCCTCCTTCTCTACCTCTTTTTCTAAAGATACTCCCTATTGTTGGTTTCTTGTGATTCCTTCAAGAAAAATATGCTATCACCTGCGTTTACCCTCATTTATGTATTTTTCCTTTATATGTTATGCCTTATTTGTGCTGAGATCATACTGGCACATCATTCAGGACTTGCCTTTTTTCACTTTATAATACAGATTTTGGCGATTTTTCCGTGTCAATGTATGCAGATCTACTGGCTTCTTTTATTATTTTTTAAATTTATTTTTAAAATAAATTTATTTACTTATTTGTTTTTATTTTTGGCTTTGTTGGGTCTTCGTTGCTGTGCGTGGGCTTTCTCTAGTTGTGGTGAGTGGGGGCTACTCTTCGTTGTGGTGTGCGGGCTTCTCCTTGTGGTGGCTTCTTTTGTTGCGGAGCCTGGTGCACGGGCTCAGTAGTTGTGACACGTGGGCTTAGTTGCTCCACGGCATGTGGGATCTTCCCGGACCAGGGATCGAACCCATGTCCCCTGCACTGGCAGGCAGATTCTTTTTCTTTCTTTCTTTTTTTTTTTATAAATTTATTTTTTTGGCTGTGTTGGGTTTTCATTTCTGTGTGAGGGCTTTCTCTAGTTGCGGCGAGCAGGGGCCACTCTTCATCGCAGTGCGTGGGCCTCTCACTGTCGCGGCCTCTCTTGTTGCGGAGCACAGGCTCCAGACGCGCAGGCTCAGTAGCTGTGGCTCATGGGCCCAGTTGCTCCGCGGCATGTGGGATCTTCCTAGACCAGGGCTCGAACCCGTATCCCCTGCATTGGCAGGCAGATGCTCAACCACTGCGCCACCAGGGAAGCCTGACTGGCTTCTTTTAAATAGCTGTGTAGTATTCCATTATATATTGTTCAGAAGGTGCCTACAATTGTGCACTTAGGTTGTTTCCTTTTTTTTCCCTGTTACCATGTTACCAGGAACAATATTCTCGCTCCATTTTGGCACACTTTTAAAGTATATTCATAGACTACGTACCTGTATGTGCACTTAACATTTTTGATGGATATTGTCAAATTACCCTCTAATAAGGCTGCACAAATTCATGCTCCTACAAATGGCGAATAGCGTGTACAATTCATTATGCTTTTAACTGTACTGGGTACAATTGTGCAGCTTATTTTTTTGGCAAAAATGTTTTGTCTAATTATTGCAAGGTTTAACATTTTCATAACATTATCAACCATTCTATTTATTCTTAAGTAAGAAGCCTGTTCTCATCATTTCCTCTTTTCTATTAGGTTGTCAATTGTTGTTCTTATTAATTTGATGAACTGTCAGCTTTTTTTAGGATCCAGTTTGACATGCAGTGTTTCACTTAAAGATATTATATGTACACTTTGTGAAACAATTTGGGACAAGCAGGTAGAAGTTTGTGAGGCTGACTGTGATTTGAGGGCCTCAGAGCTCGCATTTCATCCTCACCAGTCAAGTGCTTTGTTTTAAAAGGAAACTGTTTGGTTTCCCACAAAATAATGGAAATAAGACCACTTTGAGGCTGTCCCTTTGAAGTTCCCAATGAGCTGGAGAGAAATATTTGTAACTAGGATTTTGAGGAAGAAAGCAATTTGGATGGGATGGTGGAGGGAGAAGTCTTCACCAGAGAGTGGAGGTCTTGTGACCAAGGATGTGCACTGGGGAGTTGAATAATAAGTAGGAGGGACTCCAGTTAGCAGATAGAATTTTAAAAAGCTGAAGGACCTTGCTTCTTTGGGACTGAGGTCCTTCGGAGGGATGATGCCTGGGCAGTGTCACTAGCCAGCTCCTAATGGCAAACATGCAATGATTCTGAGACCGGAGCCCATGGCAGGTACAGCGTTCACTGGCTAATGGGAACTTGCTCATTTGTTTTCCTAAGAAGCCAAGTAAATGGTGGACTGTCAAGTCAATGGTGTACGTTTGGAAAATGACCTGAATGCACATTTGGGGCCAAACTCTGCTGTGGCTTAATCCGAGCTTTGGAGGCTGGCAGGGAGGACTGTGGATGCCTTTCTTTTCACAGAAGTGGGAGTAGTGGGTCCTTTATGAGCCTGGCCAGAGGCTCCTGTTTAAGTCTGCTTGGAATTCAGGACAGTCGCTATTGGTGCAGACTTCTTGTTAATTGACATCTATACAACAGATCCACTAGAGTGCTGATGAGCTGTGACCAACAGTATTAATATTCATTTATAAACTTCCTACCTCCTCGTGTCCTGAAGTTCTAGGAGAAAAGTGCTGGGAAAAGCTCTTGGCGATTTCATTCCTCCCCTAGCCCCAGCCTTTAATTCTTATTGTTGTAGAAACAAGGGAAAGTAAAATAACAAGTGAGCAAAAGGGAAACGTGGAGGCTTTTATTAAAGGACCAGAGGTAGAAGGGATGAGCTGAAGGCACATTGGACAGAGGTGCAGGCAGCTGGGAGCCAGAGGGCCAATGAAGGCTCCATCTCAAGTTGGTGACCCTTCCTGGCTCAGAGTCTAGAATTTCACAAGTGGACTTGGCTGTCTAGGGGAGTAAGGTCTCCACTCACCCTATGAAATAGGCATAGTTAGGCCTAAAGTCAGAGATTACTGGGAGAGAGAGAAAGCATGAGAGAGTGAAAAAGAGGGAGCCTTAATTACAGGAGCAGAGAAAGATGCTTTAGGACAGACAGGGCTCCGTCTGGGTGGGATGCGTCACTGAGTGAGTGTGCATGGCAGGGGCTCAGTGTGAAGACTGGGGGGCCCTGTGCTCAGGCTGATCCAGTTTGCTCCCTGCAGGCACTGCACCCTTTGGCAACCACTCTACAGGAGATTTCGATGATGGGTTTCTGCGGAGAAAACAGCGCCGGAACCGGACCACGTTCACTCTTCAGCAGGTAATGATGTTCCCCTTCTGAGAGCCATCCACTTCCTGCCTCCAAATTAATCAGAGTTTGAGCAGCTCTTCTTTGTCTTTTAAAATAAAGCCAATGGATCATGTTAACTGGATCTTTCTGTTTTCTTGAACAATTCATGTGTCAAGGAATCTGTCTGGGGAGAGGGCAGAGGACTGTGACGTTATGATCCCAGATAGTCAGTGAAGAGGCAATGAGGATGGCGCCCTTTTGTCTCAAGTTGATAGTTTGGGGAACATTTCCACATCAGCAATACAGCAACATCATTTCAACTTGGAAATAACCTTCTGAGGAAGGCAGGTCAGGTGTTCTCATCCCCAGTAGATAAATGAGAAAACCGGGGCCCAAGAGGTTGACTGATTTGTAGAAGGTATTGTCGTCCATAAGTGGAAGGGCTACAGCTGGAACCTTGATATTGTCTTTCCAGGGCCGCGGCTCCTTCCCTTAGATCCGTTTGTCTCCCAGAGCACACTGGAGCAGAAACCCTAGGCAGTTTCTGAGGGACTGACCCAGCGAGGGCTTCTGCAAGTTGATTCTGTTCTTCCAAGCTCTATAGTGAAAGCTGCGTGGGTTGCACTTTAAATGTAAATGCGTTCAGATGTTTGCGCCTCTCTTATTTCTACCTCTTGGGGTAGCACTGAGGTTGTTAGTAAGTCTTAGCTCCCAAGTCTTCCGCGGTTGAAATTTTAATTCTGTGGGATCCTTTCAAAGAGCATTTTTCTCCCTCTCTTCCCCTACTTGATCTGTGAAACTACTTCCTCACCACACATAGCAAATTTGAAATATGCATCTGCTTCCTCTCACCTAGCCACATCCTCTCACCAGTAAATATTTTTTTTTCCTTTTACCAGCTGGAAGCTCTGGAGGCAGTTTTTGCCCAAACACACTACCCTGATGTCTTCACCAGAGAAGAGCTAGCCATGAAAATCAACCTCACAGAAGCCAGAGTGCAGGTAAACCTTCTTTTTAATTATTTAACTCTCTAATATTAAAACTGGCAAACTTTTTTTTTTTTTTTGACATCATGACTGCAGAGTGCACATTTGGCCAAAGAAAGCAAATGAAGACTATCTGTCATTTTCATGATGCACTTTAATAACATCAACATAATGTGGAATATTAGATTAGGTTGATTAATCGGTCATTCATAATTAACTAGTGATAATGTTCTACACTAATTTGTCCGCGTCTCTAAGGTACTAAATTACATCAATGCACATCCATTTCCTTGCTTTGGAAAAAAAAAAAAAAAAAAAGAGCTGAGATGCTATTCTCAAAGCAGCTCTGACCACTCTGGGGTAAGGCCGGTCAATGGCAGAGAATTGTGTTTTCGTATGGGAACAGAGTAAGATCTGCTTTCCAGAAATTGCATCATGTCCAACTTTTCCCCAGCACGCGGACCCTTTCAGCGAAGTGGTCCGAAGAACACGGGCAATTTAAAAATCTTTAAACGGCAGCAGCAAAAGGGCTGCCTCAGAGCCGAGCGTGGCCCGTGGTGACTGTCTCTAGGCAGGATTTCTTTTTAGAAGCTACACGGTGATTACGTTTAAGTGCACAAACCCGTCGAGCCCAGCAGATGTGCCCTAACGCAGGAGGAACAGATTCGCAGCAGCGCCTCTCCGGGCGAGCTATTCTTTGAGCACAATTATATATTCATTTTATTTATGGGGTTTCCTCCATGCTGTTTCTGTTCTTTTTTATGTAGGGGCTTGGGGTTAAGACTATGCAAAGATCTAATTGTAGGAAATATAATAGTTTGCTTTCGGTTCCCCTGGGTCATGTTAGTATCTCTTAAAAACCTATGGCTGAAGAGAGATAATGGAATTCTGAACAGTAAATTGGGGGTTGTAAACAAATTATTTCCCCTATAATCAGATTATGTGATCCTGATTATTAAATCTGAACATGAATCATTGGTCATATGCGGGCAAATTAAACTGATTATTATTTGGAAATGAAAATCTCCTTTGGCCAGGACGCCGTTCATCCTTTCTTTTTTTAATGCCAGCTTGCCAATAGCTGCGTAAAGACTGAACTGCAAATTGAGATAAATGGCACAATTACTGAGCATTCAGAAGTGGAAGATCATAACTTCTCCCTGAAAGGTGCAAGGGTGAGATAGGGGTGGTGACAATTAAAACTGGGACTTGTTGTTCGGGCTATTGTTGGCTATTATGCAAACAGACAATGGCTGTGAAACATTTGTTTAGTGAGACTCCATGTGGGGACACGGCTTTGGTGGCGGGAAGGGAGATGTGTTTACATTTATACCCCTTGCTCATTCAAATATGATTAATGTTCTATAAAGCGGGGTCTTAATCGAAGCTGATGTTGTCAAACAATAACTAAATAGGGAAATAAACGACTCCATCATGCTCTTGCCTCAGAAGCAGGCGAACTGTCAGTGCAAAGTCATTAAAATATGATAATGAAAAATAGCTCAATTAAATGTTGTTATAGCTGTGACCTTCATTCAATTAAGATGCCAGAAAGTGTCTGCATTTTGCTTTGCATTTAACTGCCCTAAATTTAGAATATAGATAAAATCATTATTCAGTGGTTGCTGATATGTGCAATTAAAAAACCAACTAGATTAAAAAGAAAGAAAGAAACCCAGTTAAAGGAGAATGAAAATTCGGAGGTGGGGTGAGCCTGGAGACCGAAGCTCTCTCCTGGGCCAGTCTGCTGACAGGCAAGGAGGAGAGGATGCCCAGGGGAATAGGAGGGAGGTCTAGACAAGCCCTTTTTTTTTAAAGCCAGGAATTATCTTCCAGGAGAGAGGGGGAAGAGGTTTAGCTGCACTGAGTAAAGAGCAGCAGGATTTCACTGACCTCTGGGAGCACCTTGGGCCCAGGCTACCTGACTGCCCTGAGGCTGTCCTGCAAATGCGATCTTGGTCTCTAAGGCTTAAAGAATTCCACACCCGCCTCTAAGAAGGCACTCAGAGCAGGTGAATCACAAGCTGCCTCCCAACCTGAGGATGGTGGAGACACTAGCTAATGTTCACCGAGTGATGGATTGCTGTGTGCCACGCACTGTGCTTAGTATTTTGCGTGCATCTCCATTAAATTTCCTAACGATGCTTGGGGGTGGCTGTTATTATTACTCTCAGACAATTTGGATTATGGTACCCAGCCAAGCCACTGGGCTTCAAATTGTAGATCTGCCACTTAGCACTTGGATGACCTCAGGCAAGTTAATTAAACTGTCTGTGCTTAGTTTTCTCATCTGTAAAGTGGGGTTGGTAGAACTACCTGCCTTAAAGGATTGCAGTGGATTCTAAACCAGATTCACCGGGGTCCAGAATTCTCAACCAGGACTGACTCCAGAGTCAGTGTTTCTAGTGGATGCACTGGGCTGATGGTCATGAACTTGCCGTGATGCGTCAGCGTTAAATCACATGTATGAGGCCAGACACACTCCGGCCAAACCTGCTGGATGAGAGAATGAGTATTTTTTGATAAGGAAACCCCAGGGCAGTGTTTTACAGACTGCTTTGATGACGAATCCCCCCTCTCCCCATAGGAAACACATTTCACATCAAATAAGTGTACTTGCATACCCTGAGTATTTCCACAAGATAGTACTTTGACCCTTGCTGTGGGCAGTGCATTCGGATACTTTCTATGATTTCACACTCATTAAAAAATGCCTGTCACACCTTCCGCTCTGGTTTTCTGACCCACCCATGAGTCTGAAGCTGCAATTCGGAGGGCACTGCATTGCTAGATCTTTAGAGAGAGGAGGCTGTGCTCCCGCACGCCTACTGCAGGGGAGCCGGGGGCACGGGTACCAGGCACCTGGGTTTAGGTTCTGGTTGCCTCCTTCTGTCTGATTTTCTGCCTCTGTTGGGTGTGTGCTTCCTTCGGGGACTCAGGTTTGGTTCCAGAACCGAAGAGCCAAATGGAGGAAAACGGAGAGAGGGGCCTCGGACCAGGAGCCAGGAGCCAAGGAGCCCATGGCAGAGGTGACGCCACCGCCTGTGAGGAATATCAACTCCCCGCCCCCTGGGGACCAGGCCCGGAGCAAGAAGGAGGTCCTGGAGGCCCAGCAGAGGTGAGGCTGGCTGAACCCAGGGCCTGGAGGGCTGGCGGGCACCCGGGATTGGGAACTCAGTGTGTCATTTTCCTTCACTGCCAGCCTGGGGCGAACTGTCGGTCCCACAGGGCCTTTCTTCCCCTCTTGCTTGCCGGGGACCCTCCTGAATACGGCCACGTATGCCCAGGCCCTGTCACACGTTGCTTCCCTGAAAGGTGAGTTTGGGCTCTGCTGCCTGCTGGTGCGGGGCGGGGGCTCTGCCTGCCTGCAGCGCCTCCAGGGGGATCATGGAGATGGTTTGCCTCTTCTGTTTGCTTGGGCGGGCCCATCCTTGCACCTGGGGCTGGTGTAGCTCCTTCTCTCCTTCTGTCTATCACAGCCAGGGTCACGAACGGCATCTGTTTCCACACATGCTATCTTGTTTGCTTTCTACATGGCCTGAGAATGAGGGTGAATGTCATCTCACCGCACCAGCTGTGGAATTGGTTGAGAGAGGGCTGTTTCAGAAGGGCCATTGCATGTTCACTGACTGCTGCCTCCTGTCGGTACCAGTTTTAGGTGCTAGCTTGCAGCTCGTGGGTGAGGCCTGCGATGGACCGTTGTTCCAGCTCGTGAGGACCCTCCCCATCCGTGCAGCCTCCCCACCTACCTTCCCTGGGGCCTCCTGATGTCAGGGGTTAGGATTTGTGGTTTTCTAAGATTTGCTGTCTTCTCAAAGGCTGTGGTTGTCTGAAGGATGGAAACCATTTGGGGCATTTTTGTCAGGCCCAGAGAGAAGGACTCTGGTGGGGCTGTCCTTTGGGGGTTTCTGGGTCAACCCTACTGGATGAATGGGTCCCTCCAGTGTCTCTCAATTCTTGGCCCCAAACTCACTCTTCCCGTGAGGAGACCAAGCAGCTGTGCTGGCCGGGAGCAGGGCTGGGCCCCAGAGTTCATCTGGGACAGTGAGTGTTAGTGTTGGGGCTTGTCCGTCACAGCGGGTCTGGGACATGGGAGTGCAGGTGCGGGCTGTAGGCTTTTTCCCCATAATAGGCAGTGGGAGAGGCCCCCCTAGGATGTTTCCTGTGTGCTCTGTTTTCAGGTCTGGGGTCTCCTGCCCTCGAGAGGTTCCCCCTCCTGCAGGTTGGTCTCGCACGTGCGTCTGCACACGGGCGTGCGTGCACACGCACACGCACACGCACACGCACACTGGCAATCTGCATTGCAAATGTAGTTTCTGGAGCCTGAATAAGGACATGATGGAGCCTCTCTAGGGAATCTCCGAAGGGAGAGAAGGGTGTTCTACGCACAGGGAACAACACGTGCAGAGTGCCAGGCGCAGGGAGAAGAACCAGGCTTGTCTGGGGAATGGCTGGTATGTTGGGTGCCCACAGGAGAGTGCCCAGAGGTCAGGTGGAGGGGCCAGAGCTTGCAGGCCTTAGATGCCACACTCCTGCATTTGGAGTTTCCACTGTAGGAGGAGGGACCCTGAGGCCTGGAGCCACTTCTGAGTGGTCCAGGCAGCTGGGCAAGTCGCCGTGCTCAGATGGCCGGCATGGGTCGATGGGGTTCAGCTCCATCCAGCTCTGCACCCCGTGCCCTGATAGTGCTCCCTTCAGCTCCAGGGTCTGTGTGCTCCAGGGGCCAAGCAGAGCCCCCTGCCACAGAGTGGCCTTGGGACGCATTCACAGACACAATAGGCTGAGGGGGCACTGTGAAGATGGGGTCCCAATTGGAAGGGGCTTCCAGAAGGAGATTACCACTGGGACTTGGGTATCATTCAAGGAGCTGCTCTGGGCAGAAGAGCAATCCTGTGTCCATCTATGAAATCCTCTCTGCTTTGGTGAGGCCCAGCTCAGTTCCTGAGAGTAACCGTCTCTTTTATCAATGTTCTCTGCTTGCCCCACTCCAGCCTCACGAGTTGAAGGTGAATCCCACGTCTCTTCGCTGGGGCAGTTGGGAGGGGTCTGGGGCCAAGCCCAGGCCCTGGTGGAGGCCTGAGGTGTCTGAACGAGTGGAGAGAGGGCCAGGCTGCTGGCAGGGAGGGTGGGAGTGCCTGCCTGCCACTGCGAGGCTGAAGGCACTGATAAGAGGGAGACAGAGGACAGAGCAGAAGGAAGCAGGGCTGGTGGGAGGGGCAGGTAAATCTGTCATTCTCCTCTTCTTCCTTTACTCGTATGTACTCCCCCAACCCCAGCGCTTCCCTTGGGGCCTGACCTGTGCCTGCTTCACTGGAAACAGACTTTCCTCTGATGGAGGGATGGGGCGTTGGGGTGTCAGGATCCGGCAGAAGTGCTGGAAATCACAGTGTGCTCACCAAGCCAGGGCACAGCTTGCACATCCCCACTGGAAGGTCTTCCTGGCTACGATCAGGGACACGAGGTGTGCTGGGGCAGGTGACACGCTCGGATAGCTCCAGAGCCGGGCAGGCGATGAGCGAAGCGAGTGTGTGTGGGCTTTGTCTTTGCTCCCCCAGATACGCAGCCATCTTGGTCTATACGTCATTCTCCCACTTGTGAGAAAGGGGTGGGGAAAAGGCACGTTTCTCTACGTCAGAAGCAGTTATGCGAGGAGCACGCTAAGGGGCTCCCTGAGATTCGGCAGAGGCGGGCTGGGGAGCATTTGCCCCCTCCAGGGTCAACTACTGCTCACGTCAGCCGATGGTGGCCAAGTGGGTCTGTGGACCCCACATTGCCAGAACTATTGAAATTTCAGGAGAAGCTGGAAATCTGGATTTTTATTTGAAATAGTCCCATCTTTTGGCTCTTTTGACGCGCAGGCTCAGCGGCCATGGCTCACGGGCCCAGCCACTCCGCGGCATGTGGGATCTTCCCGGACCGGGGCACGAACCTGCGTCCCCGGCATCGGCAGGCGGACTCTCAACCACTGCGTCACCAGGGAAGCCCAAAATAGTCCCATCTTTTAAATGCGACCTCCAAGTCTTTGGGCCAAATGAGCGCATCATTGGTCAGACCAGCCTGCGGACTGCCTTTCTGTGGGGGGTGCTTCTCCTCCACCCCTCCCATCTCTGCTTTCTGTGTTCTTCTCGCTGCATTCATAGCTCCTCTTCAGGCCTCCCCCGGCAAAGTTCCCCTCCTGTAGCTCATCCTGACCCCTTTACCCACCAAGGCCCTTGCTATCTGGCCTGTCTGAGCAGCTGGCTTTTTAGTCTCTGGCAAGCTAAGTGGTGTTGGAAAAGGAGGGAAATGAGTGATTATTGAAAACCTTTTCTGTCCTCTGTCCGGTGGTCTCACGTGTGGTCCCGTTTATTTCTCACGGTAGAGGAGAGTAGTAAACGATGTATCAGGGAGGCTCCAGAGCTGCACAGCAGGTCAGTGGAGCTGGGATGGCTCTGCGATAACAGCTGGCGTTGGTTGGGGTATCTTTGCATTCTAAGAGCTCCTGACCCTGTGAGGTGGCAGCACAGCCTCGCTCCAGTCCAGGTGGGCTCGGCCGTCCTTGGAGATGCGCTTGGGGGACCTGCCTCTGCCTCAGAACCTGGGGTAACAAGCGTGTACCTGCAAGTCAGGTTCTGGGTGCCCCGGGAGTCAACTCTCGATTGTTTTCCGGAACATTTGTTAAGTGGTTTGAGGCCTACATCTTGCAGACTCTTGCAGCCTACGTCTTCTTCTCCGAGGGTTCCCCAGCTACAGAAGTTAAGTGCATGGCCCAGTTTAGGCCCAAGAGAGGAGCAATCCCAATTTTCTAGGCCTGGATCAGTGCCCGGACCTCTGGGCTGTGACCTGGCCTCCCTTTCCTGAGTTCACCCCCAGAGGTGGCTGGGTGACCAGGTGCTGGCAGAGCTGGTGGCCTGAGCTCTGCTTCCAGGGGCCTCTGGCCAACCAGGGGGCCCCCTCAGCAAGCTGTGAGGAGCTTCACGCACGTGTGTGCTGGAAGGCACACACCTGGGCTTCCATACCCATCCGTCTTTTTACAAACGAGAAGCTGAGGTTCCCGGAGGGAAAGCCACTTGCTCACAGGTCACTCATATCGGCGAGATCTCCCCTTTGAGATCTAGGCTGATCTCCACAGGATCCTGGTGTGCTCTTTCCTCCGGCCATGATTTATTCATTCATTCCTCTGGGTGGGCACCTGTTGGTAGGGGCTTTTGACCCCCACCCTGCTTCTGCCTGGCAAGTGAGGACAGCTGGCGGTCCACTGGGCATGAGCCCTGGGGGAAGAATCTGGACTCACCCAGAGCCCAGAACCATTGTGAGCTGAGCTCCGCAGCCCCTTCCAGCCCAGAGATCCCAGCCCACTTCTCCGGGCCTGAGGCAACTTGCAAATCATCAAGAAAGAATCAAAGTGAATTTCAGCTTCTGGACTCAAACCAGTGTTCAGGTTTCCTTCCCCAGGCTTTGTGGTCCTAGTGGGGTCCTATGGTCCTGGACTAAAGACAGCAGGTGTCCTGGAGAGGCCACCACTATTCTGGCCCTGCCCCAGACAGCACTCTCGGTGTCGATCCCGAGACTCCAGCCCTGAGACTCCGGACCAGGGCTTGAGGACCCAAGCCAAGGCTGAGCTGTGCTACGCCAGCACCCGGCCTGGGTGTGAGGGGAATCCGGGCTCCCAGTGCCCAGGCAGGATCGGTTCTCCCTGGGGGCACATGGAGCCTCCCAGCGAGTGGTCCCAGAGCTAACTGCCTGCAGAGCATTCTATAGAGCTACAAGTCGAAGGACTCTGAGTTGGGGGTCCTGGTCTTTCGGTTCTAGGTGTTGTTGTGACAGATGTGAAGTCTCTTCCAGGGAAACATTGAGAGAGCCTCCAAGTGTGTTTGTAGGGGAGCCTGGGGGTTGTTGAGGTACGGTTTGCTGAATTCCTTTGAGTACCGGTCCTTGAACTCCTTAGGTCCTCTAAGTAGTTGTTGAATTCACTTCCCTGGAAACATTTTGGCTTTGAATGTGCTCTGAAAACAAGGGCATTCTTGGAATATTGTCTGTCAGCTCCTGGAGCAGGTGGCACTGGGGGGAGGAAAAGGGCAAGCAGGGGCAGATCTGGGTGCTGGATATAGAGGGAATGTGCTGGGGTGGGGGATGTCCAAGAGCACAGAGCTGTGGGGTGTCACCAAGCCCTGCCTCCAGTGTGAACGGCCGGGTGGGCTGGGCCCTGGCAGCTCCATGACTGTGGCCCAGAACATGCTGGTGGATCTAGACTCTGCTTTTTTATTTTTATATTGTGGGGGAAGTGGCCCAGAAAAGGTGAAGAGGAACAGGTCGCTCAGCCGCTTTGCTGAGCTTTAGCACCCAGACTGAGAAGTCAGTAGCAGATCATGGTTTTCTTAGGAAATTAGAGGCCCTAATTTTCATTCCCTGGAGACACCTGTTGAAGGCAGGGGCCAGGGATTCGGAAGCAGCTCGAGAGCTAGGGAAACCAAGATGAGGCTGGAAACGACCCCTGGCTTTGGAAAATCTGCACAGCTCAGAACTGCCACAGCGCACACTGAGCTAGCTCGGCAGTTCTGCCTCAGGCCAAGGGGTGAGGGCAGAGACCTTCCGGAGCTTCGCCTTCCGCCACATCCTGTGCTGGGGGACTGTGCTCCGCTGCCAGGTCCCCAGGCTTGGGCAGGTGGCTGAGGTGCAGCTCTGGGGCTGGAGCCCTGGGGACACCTATTCAGCAGGTTCAGTGTTGGGGCGTGTGGATGGGGGTGTTCACAGAGGGATGGGTCTGGCTAGGTCAGCAAGGCTGCCCAAGCAATCTGGAGCCTGGGAAGGGTGGGAGGTGGGGCCGGCGCCCTTGAAGGACAGGAGGTTATGACCCCTTTGGGGTGGCTGGGTGAGCAGAGTGTCTATATGCAGAGGTGTGGCAGACTTGCCTCCACGCTCTGCTGGGCAGGGAGATGTGGATGGGCATTGGGCTGTGCCCATCAGAGGGGGCCAGAAAACTGCCCACCAGCGACAGAGCCAGGTAACTGAAAACCAGGCACTTGTGGAAATTTCCTCCTTTAATTATCAAGCAGTGAACTAGCGCAGCAGCGTTGAGCAAGGGCTCTGGACGTCCTGCCTGGTGTGAATCCTCATTCTTCCATTCTCTGGCCATGTAAGTCTTGAGTTAAGTACTGGGAATCTCTACCTCTGCTTCTCCATCTGTAAATTGGGGATTTGACCATCACAGGACTGGATTTATAGGACCAAATGGGGAGAGTGTGAGTTGGATCAGTGGGAGGTGTGCGTCGGACCAGTGGGAGGTGTGCGTCAACACCGTTATTATTAATCAGATTCCTCCATTCTCATTTTCAAGTCACTGGGTCCCACTCATCTTTAAAAGACCAACTGAAATGTCTTTCCTCCCAAACTTCTCCCATTTTTCTGAACTGTGTCGCTGCTGACATTCACCTTTTCCTCGTAACCCCTCATTGTTCTGATTTCTGGCTGTGATGGGAGCTCCTTCCCGTCCCTGGTAGGATTTGCTGGTCAGGGCATCCATTCCCTCCCTGGGGCTTCACACAGCCAGTGATGTGCTTTGTACTCTGGGGTGGTCAGAGAGGGCGCATCCTGGCCAGGCATGCAGTCAGTGTTTCCTGATTGAGTGTCCCACAGAAACTTAAAAATAAAAAGGCAGCGGGACCCTACCCCATGAAGTCAGGGTTTGCATAACAATAATGGGTGTCCAGAGAAAAAGCCTTTGCAACACAAAGAGCTTTCCTGCACTGTCTTAATGGCCAGCCTCCTGTTCACAATTCATTAATGCAGAGGAAGTTATTAATGGCCGAGGGAAGCGCTTGGGTTTGTTCCGGGGAAGTGCTGGCCACAGAACGGGCCACAGTCAGCGGAGGCCTTCTCCCTGGTGCACTTGGCCCAGCTGCCTCTAACCTGTGATTCGGAGAGCTGGGTGTGAGGTGGAAATTCATTACGGCTGCCAGGGGAGAGCTTTCATAACTCAGTCCGTGCTCATGCCCGGGAGTCACAGCCACTCTCCCCAGGTGGGCGGGGCATCACAGCTGACCTTCCATCGGCTCCTGGTGAGGCCAGATGGCTCCTGTGGTCCCACATGAGGCCCAGGCAGGGAGGAGTCTGGAGGCACACACACCTGGTCCCACCTCCGTAGCTGAGCTCCATCCATGCAGGCCTCGGAAGCCGTGAGGACTGACGGAGACGTCCTGGCACGCAGTGGGTGCTCAGTCAGTGCTAGCGATCAGAGTAGCAGTCCTGGGCCTGCATCATGTGTGTGAGGACGAGGAGGCAGGCGAGGGGCAGGGTGTCCAGTGCTGGGAAAGGGTCTGGTCATGTCCTTCTTGAGAGCAGGGCCCCTTAGTTACCCAAGAATGTGCCCTCCCTGCTTCACGTTGGCGTTGGCCCTTGGGCTTCCAGGACAGGGTAAAGTGTCCAGAGTCTGAGACTGGAAGGGCTTTATTGGCCAATGAAAATTTGCCCACCAGGGCTAAACTCAGAGCCGGAGGCAGCCTCTTCCTCCTTCAAGTCCCCTGAAAACATTTTCCCCCTAATTCTCTTAATCACTTTTTCCTGTGCTGTGATTAAAGAAAAAAAATCACAATCTAAATAAACAATTAAAATTGTTTTATTATGAAGTATGTTAATCAAAAACTCAGAAAACATGCATCTAGAACTTAATGAATGATTTTAAGCACCCATGTGCTACCCTTCCTTTGGAACTATGCCTGCACCCCAGAAGCCCCCGAATCCCTGTGCCCCTTTCTACTAATGTCACTTTTCTTCCCCCTAAAGGAAACCACTGTGCTGACTTTTATGGTAATGCAGCTTTGCTGCGTAGGCATTCAGAAACGCTACTGTCTGGTCTGAACTTTTTTGAACCGTACATGTGTACGCATATAAATGGAATCATACAGGTTGTATTTTCGTGCCTGGCTACTTTAACTCGGCATTATGTTTGGGAGATTTATCCAGGTAATTAGGTTTAGCTGTCAATTCTTAACGATATTCTGTGTACATGCTCAGATCATCTGCCGATAAAGACGGTTTGCCTCTCCCTTCCCAATCCTTATACAGTCATCCCTGGGTACCCGTGGGGGATTGGTTTCAGGACGACCTCTGCGACCCCCCATACCAAAACCCACCCATCCTGAGTCCCTTATATAACATGTGGTAGTATAATGAATGCAGTTGGCCCTTCATATCCGTGGGTTTCATATCCCTGGATTCAAGCAACTGGCGGATCGATTTCAATTGGTTGGTTGAATCTGGGGATGCGAAACCTGTGGATACAGAAGGGCAGACTATAGTTTTTATTTCTCTCTCTTTTTTTTTTTTTTTTTTGGCGGTACATGGGCCTCTCACTGCCGCGGCCTCTCCCGCTGCCGAGCACAGGCTCCGGACGCGCAGGCTCAGCGGCCATGGCCCACGCACGGGCCCAGTCGCTCCGCGGCACGTGGGATCTTCCCGGACAGGGGCATGAACCCGTGTCCCCTGCATTGGCAGGCGGACTCTCAACCACTGCGCCACCAGGGAAGCCCTATTTCTCTTTTTTTTTTGGTCTGGCTGTGCTCGCTTTTGTCTGGCCATAACCTCTAGTACAGTATTGAATAGAAGTGGTGATAATAGGCATCCTTGCCTTGTTTTTTTTTTTTAAATAACAGATTTATTGAGATACAATTCACATACCATACCATTCATCCATTAAAATGTACAACTCAGTGATTTTTAGTATAGTCAAGAGTTGGGAAACCATCACTACAATTGACCTTAGAAAATTTTCATCACCCCAGACCTATTAGCAGTCAGTCCCCATTTCCCCCAACCCTCCCTGCCCCAGGTTACCACTAATATTTCTGTCTCTATAGATTGTGGACATTCTGCTATTGCCATTGTGGATATCTCATTGAATGGAATCCTACAATATCTGGTCTTTGTGACTGACCCTGGGCTTATGCCCTATTCTTGATCTCAGGGGGAAGCTCTCACAGTTTCACAATCGTGTTTGCTGTCTGCCTTTTTATTTTTAAGATACCCTTTATCAAGTGAAGATATTTTTCTCTTGCCCTAGTTTTCTGAGAGTTGTATTTTAATTATTATTTTAAAAAATCATGAATATAAGTGGATGTTGAATTTCATCGAATACTTTTTCTGCTGCTGTTGAGACAATCACATGATTTTTCTTTCTCAATATATTAATGCAGTAAATTACACTGATTGATTGTTTAATGTTAAACCAACTGGGCATCCCTGGAATAAACCCAAATTAGATGTGACATGTTATCCTTTCTATATATAGCTGGATTGGCTGCCATTTTGTTTAGGGTATTTTCATCTATGATCATGAAGAAATTGGCTCATCATTTTCTCTTTCTTATAATCTCCATTCCAGGCTTCAGTATTGTTTTACTTTACCCCCCAACTTAGTATAATAAAAGCAGCAGCAGAACTGCCCAGCTGTTTTATTATCTCTCCCGATTCCAAGGACTGGCTGGGCTCAGCCGGGCAGTTCTGCTGCTGCTTTTGCCTGGGGCGTCTCATGAGGTTGCAGTCAGATGGCAGCTGGGGCTGATACATACAAGACGGCATCACTTCTGTGCCTGGTGCCTTGGCAGGGATGCTGGGAGGCTGGAAGCACTCTCTCTCTTCCTCTCTCTCTCCCCATGGTGGCAGTTGGATGGAGGTTGGATCCTGAGAATGTAAAAGCAGAAGATGCCAGGTCTTGTTAAGACTTACACTTAGAACAGGCACAGTGTCACTTCTGCTGTATTCTATTGATTAAAGCTGCTCACAGAGCCGGCCCAGACTTAGGTGGAGGGAACCGTGCACCGGTGTGAATACTGGGAGGGTGGTTCATTGAAGGCCCTCTGTAGAGACTGACTCTATAGGTATTGAGGATACTCTGGCCTCATGACATGAGTTGGGATGTTTATTTTTGAACCCACCCAACTTCCCAATCCTGACTCTAAGCGCTTTAAGGGCACTGGCCTTATCTGACTCACCTCTAGATCTTTCCAAGCCACTTACCTCTGCCCCTTACACAGGGTCTGGTCTGGTGCCGAGTAAAAGGTAGTGATGTTTGGGGAAAGAAGGAAAGCAAGTCGTGCTGTTCTGGCCCTGGGAGACCCGCCTCACTTAGGAGACCCCAGTCTACTGGCCTTGGCCCTGTACTGCGGACCACTTGCTGGGCCCCAGAAACTGCTGGAGGCTTCCGTTCTTCATTCAGTACCCACTGAGCACCCTACTTTGTCAGCCTCTGAATGGGGGGCTGAGCATCCTTTGATGAATTAGATACAACCCTACCCGAAGGGGCTCAAGACTGGGCGTGGGCTTGGAGAGAGAGACACTTGTGACACTGTAACGTGCCCTCATAGAGGCCAACAAGGGCATGCAAGGTGTGGGGGAAGCCCAGAGGAGGGAGGAACTCTTTCTCTGTAGGAATGAGGAAGGTTTTCCAGAGGAAATGCTTGAGTTGGGCTTGAAGGAGCTGTAGGAGCTGACCAGTGGGTGTGGGCACTCCAGGCATCTGACAGAAGAGCATGAGCAAAGGCACTGAGGCTGGCTGTTTGAGGAAGGGACAAAGTGTGAGGTTGGATGGAGCCATGGTCCTTGGAGAGGATGGTGTGGCCTCAAGATGAGCCCAGGCTCTGGAGTCAGACCAGCCATGGCCCTTCACTGCCTCCTTCCCTTTATAAGGCCAACTTAGGGGAGACCCCAGTCTCCTCATCTGTAAAATGAGGGTCGTCATGGCCATACCCAATATTGCCTGCGGTCTGTAGCGTGTGTATCTGTGCCTGGCACATCCAAGTGCCCGGTAGGCGCTGGTGATTGTTGTTAGGGTTATGAGGATGAGGCCAAGAGATCACCTGGGATCTGATTAGGGTCTGGGCTTGGATTTCTGGGGCAGAGGATCCTGCTTCCTGCAGGCGTTCACTCCTCAATGGGAGAGGCTCTCAGCCTGAGGTCCGCGGTGTGTGCAGCTTCAGGAAAGCAGCACAGCCTTGCAGGGGCTCCTGGCTTATTTCTGAAGGTGCAGGTGTTTGGGGAACAGGGCACCTGAGGGCCAGGACATGGTCTGTCCTCATGGGGGAGGTGGTCTGGTCAGCCCTAGCCTCTTGGTGCCTAGCCGATGTCAGGAAGGCAGGGGTGGAGAACCCCAGCACTGAACATTTGTAAGGAATCTCCTTGATGTGTATGTTACCACCACTTCTCCAGGATACAGTGGGGGAAACTGAGGCTCAGAGAGGGGCTAGGACTGCCCAAGGTCACACAGTGCCTCTGCCAGAGGTAAGACAAGCCAGGGACCCAAGTGTCCCACCTGCCAGCTCCCCACACCCTGTATTGATTCCGTTCCTTTTACAGGCCCCTGCTATCATTCTCTGGCTTTAAAAACTGCAACTCACTTTCCAGAAGCCATTTCCTATGGGTGCTGATGGGTTTGCCCTTCCTGCTAATCAATGGGGCCCTGGAGGGCAGGGAGCTGAGCAGAGGGCTCCTGGCTTGTGCCCAGAGGCAGCGGGGAAGCAGGCTGCCCGTCCAGGGTTCTGGCAGCCGCCGGGAGGGAGGGTGCCGCTCATTGGCATCGGATCACCTAGAACGCGTGTCCCTGCTGCTCCTCTGGCTGTGCCAGGGTCCTTGAATCTGGGTGCTGTCATCATTTGCTCGCCCCTTCAAAGGTATCCAAGCAGAAATGGGACATTGGCGCTGGCCCCGAGACTGGGTCACAGCATGAGGGACGGTCGGCTGAGCTGACTCCTGTCAGGGAGCATTTGCTGAGTGAATAAGCAGATGTTGGGACAGTGCGTGCACACGTGGAATTACGACAGGGAGGGATTTCGAGTCCACTCCTCCAGCATAACCTGCCAAATTAACCTGGGGATTTTGGCATTAATCAGATTGGGTAACTCTGTGATGACCATAGTTTTTCTTTCCATGGGGTATTGAGGAAGCTTAGAACCTGGGAGTTGGCAACCTTTGAGCAATTAAAATATGCCCCCTCAGTCAGAAAAGATAGACTCTCCCTCCTTTTCTCCCTCCCCCAAACATTCAAGTGCTTACTTTGTACCCACATTGGAAATATTAGCTCTGCAATCAGGTCTGTGTGGGTGACATAGGTGAAAGCCCTTACCCTGCAAGTTTGGGAGGTGCGGTGGCTACAAAAATAAACACAACTCATGGTAAAGAGGCAATCAAAACCGTCACACAGGTACAGGAGAAAGCACTTTGGGGGTTCTGTGGTAGTAGTCACCCAGGAGTGAATTGGACCCTGTTGTGTATTTGATTACTGGTGAACACGCTTAGCCACTGCATCTAAAAATCTCTGCCTAAATACTGTAGGCGTCTACTAACACTGCCACCCAAATATTCCTTGTAAACTGTAAGGAACTGGTGTTAGGAATCACAGCATATGTTTATTCATTTATTTACTTTGCTATAAAGCAAAAAAAAAAAGAAATGAACTGTAGTATTTATGTGAAAGGTCTCATAAATCCACTTACTCATTTCCTTGCTCCATACTCCTTACCCTTAACCTGAACGTTCGACAAGAAATCGATGTGTGAGAGCTCTACTTGTAACCAAAATTATCGTTCATGTGCCTTTCTATGGTGAAAATGTGCTTTCGGCAGAGAGGAGACAGAACTAACTTAATTTTTCCTGTCAGTCTCTGTAGTAGATCAATTAAACTGCCAAGGAGATCAACTATTTCAGACTGTATTTATTACATTAAGTATTTATGTTCAGGCCAAGCCTTTAAAGCATGATGTCATATAGGAATGTAGGCCGATTCGATCAATTCAGCAGAATTTGCTGTAACTTAATGGAAATCTAACTGTGTGTTTTAATTTAGTGTCCGAGAGGTAGCAAGTTCTTCAAACAACATAATTTTCAGGCTGCATTTGGGGGCTTGGAGGCTCTTGTACAGGCTTTGGTGATGGCATGCATGGTAGGGTGAGAGGGAAGAAATTGTGGCCTTTTAAGGGCTTTGCTGGCTGATGGTTGGTCGCGTCCCATGCCAGGGATCACTGACTTCGATCCCGGCCGAACGGGAGATAGACAGGATGTTCCTGGTGGGTCTTCCATGGTCAGCCCTCAGCTCCATGTTCGCCAGTCAGTTACTCTAGTGCAGACTGAAGCCATTAGCAGTCGTGGAGTCTCAGCCGGGTGCTGAGGGTACGGTTCTTATTCCTTAGAAACCTCAGTGGAACTCTGCCCTAAAGGAGAGCGTCTATCCCATCATTTGAATGAAAGGAGAAGGGAAATCATGAGTCACAAAAAAGACACTCTTATTGTGAGAGTAATACTTGGTCAGTTTAGAAAAAGTGGAAAGTACAGCAAAACCCAAAGAAAAATATAAAAATCATTTGTAATCTTAGCATCCAGAATCAACCACTATGAATATTTGCTACTGGTACGTTTGCTTTCTTCCCATTTATAAATATATATCGCTAATAAATGTATGTATTTTAGGGAATTCCCTGGCGGTCCAGTGGTTAGGACTCGGTGCTTCCGCTGCCGGGGATCTGCGTTCAATCCCTGGTCGGGGAACTAAGATCCTGCAAGCCACACAGCCAAAAGAAAAAAAATTATTTAGTTTAGAACTTATTTAGAATTTTTAAATTTTAATTAAAAAGTTTAAATTTATAAATATTTTCTGTTGCTAAATAAAATTGTATATTATACATACTTGTGACCACATATGGATATGGTATATGGCTGCATGTATGCATATATACATATGTACTATGCAAATATATGTATGTATTGTGTATATGTGTATATGTATATATATAAATATACATACCTACACCAAAATGGGATCATTTTGACTTACTGTTTCTTAACCTACTTTTTAAACCTAATATTTTATTATTATTATTTTTTATGGCACCAAATATCCTCCTACAACATAATTTTGTCATAGCTTCAGTGCGTTCAACATGGCAATTATAACTTATTCAATCAACTCTCTCGTATCGGGCGGTCAGGTTATTCATAGTTTTTTGGTGCTATGTGCCACATGGGGATGACTTCCTTTGTAGCTAATTTAATTTTTAGCCCATTGGTGATTGTAGCTTTTTGATAGATTAAAAAAAGAAAAGAAAAGTAAAGAAAAGAAAACTAGAGCCCCAAGTCTGGAAATCTGGTTATTAAAAGATGAGACTTTTAAAGTTTGTTTGGCTTACTCCTCAAGATTCTATTGGCAGAATAAATTTTTCTACTTTTTGGTCTCATGGAAAAGGCTTCGCCAATGAACCCACACAGCTGTGAAAACAGTGTAGGGATACGCAGGGTGGAGGATGCTCACAGCACAGTCACGCATCTCGAGGCACTGTTCATTCTTCGTGTCCTCCCGGGGACACTCAGAGCAACTGAGTTCTTCGCCGGCCACTGAATTGAATGCGTAACTTGAATAAGCTGTGAATTGTGAATTATTCTTGCCCTTTATTTTGTATGGGGTCATGGAAATAATAATTGTTGCAGGACTTAGTGCTAGGTCCTTTATAGAATTTCTCCTAAGGTAGGTGTATTACCTCCTCTTACAGATGAGGAAGCTGGAGCTTGGAACGTTGGTGAGAAGAGGTCCCATGACTAGTTAACGGTGGAGTCAGGAGCCAGACTTCAAAGTCCACTTTCTTCCTCCTCAGCAGGCTGTATCCGGCTTTCAGACCCCAGAGATGTCTTATCGCCACTCTCGTTTTATAGGATTTTGATAATTATGACTTGGTTTTGGGGTAGACATTTTCTAAAGTGTCTGTCACCACCCTGACATAATAAAGAGGAGGACAGAGCCTCTCTCACGGCCGACTCTGTGTCGCCCCATCATTAATAGACGCAAGCTTTGTTCGGTTTTCAAAGCCCTTTCAAACGTCATCTCTTGTGATGGTTCCTGTTGTTGTCTGGTGACGGATGGCTTCTGGCCATCCTGAGACGTGCTACTTTGCTTGCCTTGTACTAAATGGCCCCAGGTTACTGTGCATGTTAATTTTTGGGGCTGTTTTATAATTTTTTGTCTCTTTTCTCAATATTACCCATTAATGTTTCTGCTATTACCTTTCAAGCTTGCTTTCAAGCTTGCAGCAGCCTTGTAAGACAAACAACTTATGTTAGCAGTGCACTTGGAAGAGTCTTTCAGCACATGGTGAGGGCTTTGAGACTGCTTTTCATGGGAAAAGCGCATGCGTTTTGGAGTCTGGTTTTTTTTCTCGGTAACTATCTGTTCATCTGCTACCCTGAACATTGCAAAGGATGCGTCCCTATTTTGCTACTACTGGTTTTCAGTAGTGCTCCAGGTTGATGAAGTTTTTTAGGCAGAGGCACATGGAGAAATCTTGTACTGCTGTTGGTACTGTGAAATCATGGAGAAATCAAGAGTTAGGTCTAAAAGGATCCTATTTGTAGGAATCACTTTTTTTTCCTGTGTTAAAAATGGTTAAGGCAGACGCTGTTTGTTGGACAATTTAAGTTCAACCGAAATCAATTGAAATTCTGAACACACGTTAAAATTGGAAGGAAAACTTAGCTTTGTAATTCACATCCCATTCTAAAACCACTCATTTTTTTGTTGAAAGGGATTAAAAAACTTGTCCAATAGCCCATATTGTGCATGAAGATTTCTACAACATCCTGTCAAGGGAGCTTCAGGATATTATGACCAGAAACCCATCACCTCCCAGAGAGAGCCCACCACACATGCATAGCACGCTGATGGTAAAGAAAAGAAAACCCTTCTTTCTCTCACTCCACCCACTGCTTCTATTCAACCCACCCCCAGAGAGAGGCAGTTACCTCATATCCACTGTGCCTAAATGGCCCCGGTTCTTTCACTTTTCCCTCCTCCCCCCAACTCCCTCCCTCTGGCCTGACGGTCTGACCATGACTTTCCCCTCCCTTTTCCTGCAGCTTCTGCCTCGGCAACCCACACAATATGGCGTCACAGTGAACTTACTGTGAAGTCATATGGACCACGTGCTCTACTGCAGAGACACATCCCCCTCTCGACAGTTGGATCCTTCGGTGCAGAGCACAGACTTCACATGTTTCCCTGATAAATATCATCGAATGAGATTTGTCTCCTTGTTCGCCTTTGATCTTGTCTGCTGTCCAGATGGCCTCTCTTAGTCTTGCCGGCATCTGCCGTCTGGGTCGGCACGTCTTCCATGTTCTCATCCAGGGAGGGCAGGGCAGTGTGGAGAGGAGGCGACTCCCAGTGGCTCATTTTTCAGCATTCCTCCAGGTAGCTGTTCAGATGTTTTTGAGTCTACCTATGAGTATTGCCCCCCTTTGATGGACACTCAGCTGTTGTTCAGACTTGGGGTGTTGATGAGGAAAGAGGTTGACGTCTGTGAGGGGCTTCATGCCAAAGACTTTTGTTGGCCTGGGTGCACCTCTCACGGTCTGTTGCCGTGCTTTAGAAATGCCCACCCAAAGGGCATAGTGCAGTCATGAGACAGAGGCAGGGCTCAAGGGAGGTGTACAAATTGCGTGATACTTCCTCGGCCAGAGATGGGGTGGGTGAGATCGGTTGAGGGTGCCTCTCACAAATGTGTGTGGGTGGCCTGAGGCACTTTGGGGGTCCTCACCCACTGGAGGGGCAAGAAGGAGTTCCAGCCTTGAGCGGTCCTCATTTTCCCGATGACCTTGACCTGAACTCTCTTTTAGCTCTTAGTTTTGTTTTTAAGAATTTATTTTATTTTATTTTGTTTTAGTTTTAATTGTGGTGAAATACACACATGATAAAATTTTCTGTCTTAACCATGTCTAAGCGTATAGTTCAGAAGTGTTGAATATGTCCCTATTATTTTACATGTGCTTGATATTATATATATTATACATTATAAACCATCACCACCATCCACCTCCAGAGCTCTGTCATCTTCCCAAACTGAACTGTGTGCCCATTACACCTTAACTCTTCACTCCCATACCCTCAGCCTCTGGCAACCACCATTCTACTTTCTGTCTCTATGAATCTGATTACTCTAGGTACCTCATACAAATGGAATCATACAGAATTTGTCTTTTTCTGACTGGCTTAGTTCACCTAGCATAATGTCCTTGAGGTTCATCCACATTGTAACCTGTGTCATAATTTCCTTCCTTTTTAAGGCCAAATAATATTCCACTGTATGCATAGCCCTTACAGTTTTAAACCAGGGTGTCCCAGAGTCATTGGGTTCATCTGGTCCCTGGTTTCCCCATGTCTAGTGTAGGGGGTGAACTAGGCAAGCCACACAGACTCTCTCCCTCCTGCAGCCTCCATTCTGTGAGTTAACTTATTTCTTTACCTCTGAATCTGGGTTTTGTGGGCCAGGAATACATTGCTAGTTATTGGTGGCTTTTGCGGGGACTTGCCTGCTGCAGGTGTGACCTAGCAGGTGTAGCTGTGGATCCAGGAGGCTCTGTCTTGTCCAAGTGGCACTTCTTCATCTTGCAGGTGACATGCTCATCACTGAGTCACAGACTAGTTAACTCCTTCTTTGATGTTACATCAGAGCAAGGCCTTGCTGGGGACAAGAACCAGCCCGAGACATGCACATTGAGTCTGTGCCCCTCTCGGGCTGACCTGACTTGGGGTCAGCTGCTCAGGCCTGGGCCTGGAGACTGTGGCCCCTGCAGGTCCCCCAAAGCCCGTAGCCTCAGTCAAGCTCCCACCGCTGAGAGGGTTCACTGTGCTCTGTTCTCTTCCCACATGAGCTCCCCTCGGGAAGGACTTGGAGGGGAAGAAGGCCTCCCCTGAAGGGAGGGTCCTCGCCCTCGGGATGGCCCCCCAGGCTCAGGGCACAGGCACTGTTCCCAGCCAGGACCGAGCCCACCCAGGGGCTGAGACTGCTGTCAGTGTGCGGCTGTCTGGTTGAGCCACTGGGAGAAGTGGGACCATCAGGATAACAGGGTTTGACCCCATGTAACTTTTTGTTTGTTTCCTGATATCTCTGGAAACGTGACCAGGCTAGAGTCAGCCAGGGGTGTGGGATGTGGAATGGGCTCTCGGGATTTCCTGTGTAAACTGGGCACTTGTGATTCATCTCGCGCTCATCTTGCCATCTGCTGCCTGTTGTACTGGCCCCTCCGTCAAAACTGAGGCAGGAAGTTATGGCCGCACATTAACCTCCTATTAGACTAGAGGAGAAGGGAAGGGCCACCGGAAGGTTCTGGTCCCACTTCTGTCATGAGCTGTGAGAACTTGGGCAGTTACTGGAGTCTCGTTTCCTTACCTGGAACATGGGGCTGAGTGATGCCCTCCCCTCAGGGCAGCCAGAATGGTGACGAGAGGCCACACTAGGTGCTGGTAAGGGTGAGCTTCCTTTTGCCTCTGAGCAGGCTTGGAAAGGAGAAAGATGCCCAAATGTGCTTCGAGAGAGAAAGGAGCCTGGCCCCGGCACAGGGAAGGCTGTCCCTGGGAAAGGAGGGTGGTAACGATCCAGCTGCTGGCATAGCTGAAGGCTGATTCTACACGTGAGCCCCGGGGCTGGGCGGCCCTCCCTTGCCTCCCTCCTTCCTGCCACAGATGTTTCCCATAGGCCAGGCCCGTCCCAGGCACTGTGCTAGGTATTGGGGACAAAGTAGTGAATGAAGCAGAAAAATACTTGCCCCCTTGTGGGTTTGTAGGGGCAGGCAGACAAGAAAGCAGTCACAAACCATTGAGGATCCACTTACCGCCTGTGGCCAGTGCCTGAAGATGTGAGGGTGAAGCTCTGACGGAGCGTAACGGGGGATCCTGCCCTGGATGAGGAGGTCCCGAAGGGCCCCCTGAGGACATGATGGTCAAATGGAGCCCTAAAGGCAGAGAGGGAGCCCCAAGCCGGAGGGAGGGTATCTTCACTCCCAGGCAGAGCTCGGCCAAGGGCCCAAGGGAGGGGGAGGAATGTGTCCTCTTTCCAGATGGAGGGACACGCTGGTTAAGGAGTCGGCCCTCTGCCTGGTGTGACGACCGGCTCTGCCACTTAACTATTTAACCTCAGTCTCCTCATCTGCAAAAGGGGATAATCACAGAGCCAACTTCCTAGGATTGTTCCAAAGCTGAGATGCGTGAAGTCATGGTGTGCTTACAAGCGCGGTGCCTGGTACCTACACGTGTTTGCTCTAGCGAGTACAGCTCCTGTGTAGGGCTTCGCTGTGACGGTGGTTTGAGCATCTGAAAGGAGGCCTGGGCGGCACGTGAGAAAGAGGACGAGAGGGCGGTGGGGGCCCCAGCACTCAAGGGCTTGAAGGTCACAGGGAGGAACTTGGATTCATTCAACAAATACGGATTTTGGTCCCAAAATACTCCCTATTTGCAATGCTGCTTCTTCCAAAGCTGGTGCTGCACTTTCAGAAGAGCCAAGGGGTGGGTGGAGCCTGGAGGGCTGGCTTTGCCGGCCCCTCCCAGGTCTCAGGCCTCCGGGCCAGGCACTGACTCCCAACTAACTGTCCTTGGCAGGGCCACGGCGCACCGTCTCCTGCTGCCCTGGTGGGATGGGGCTCCGGAGCCGGCTGGGGGCGGAGGCTGTGGCGATGCTCGTCTCCTGCAGGAATCACACGTGGTGCATGGGGCACCGTTTGACCTGTCCAGAGACTCAGGAAGTCTCTCAAATTATGTCATGTCAGCAGCCGTGTCCACCCACCCAATCTGGGTGCAGGTCTGTGACTCCGGCCACCACACCTGCGCTTGTGGTGGTGTCAGCATTGCTCACCTGTCCCCTCAGAACTTGGATAGCCATCAGGACCTCAGGATTCCACGGCCAGACTCTCCATATCCCCTCACACACACACACACGCACACACACACACACGAATGCATGTGCACACACACACGCACGCACGCACGCACACACACGTACGCACACACATGCACGCACGCACGCGCACACACACACACACACACACACACACACACACACACACACACACACACCTTTCTCTCTGTTTTTCCCCATCTTGGAAATGGCACCTTCATTCATTCATTCGGGTGCTCAGGCCCAAACCTAGGTGTCGTCTGTGATTCCTTCTTTTCCATCAGCCTCCACCTGCAGTCCAAGGACAATTTGCACAGGTGCTAACCTTGAGCATAAACCCAGCATCTGGCCACCTCTCATCACCTCCCCTCTAGTCACCTTGGGCCAAGCCGCCATCAGCTGGGCCTGCATTACTGCACTAGCCTCCCCCTCCTCTCCCCGATGCAGTGAAGCTCCAGACACTCTCTACTCAAGCCCGCTGGGGCTTCCCCTCCCTGCGTCCCGCCTGGCCCTGGTGGCCCCCGACTCATCCGCTGTCCTCCTCCCCTGTAGCCTCTGGCTTTGGTCACTCAGAATGCCCTGCTGCTCTCTGAGCCGTGCTCTCCCCACTTCGGTGCCATTGCACTGGTCTCCTCCCCAACTGTCGTGCTCTCTCCTGGGCCTTCACGTGTCTGTTTCTCTGACGTTGCACTCAGGTATCTACCAAGTATCACACTCCATTCCCGTTTTAAATAGCACTTACTGCCTCCTGCCTTTGCATGAGGGATGCCTGGGCTGTGGTGTGCCTCTCCACCGGAGCCGTGCTCTGTGAGGCCGGGGATCTTGCTGCCTTATTCCTGCTGAGTGGTCACTAGGGTCGAGACCAGTGCCAGGTGTTCATGGGCCAGTCATTGAATAAATGCACCGTTGAGGGTGATCTGTGAGAAGGGAGGCTCCTCAACACCGGCCCTGTCCCTGGAGTGGTTTATGCAGTGCTGGCCGGCACGCTCGGGGCCAGGCAATTGTTCCTACGTCCCATTTCACACATCGGACCTGTGCTGAGTGCTTTCCAAACTGAGGCCATCAGAGCTTCTCAAACCTTAGTTCACAGTGCCCTGAGGGTCCCTTGAACCTCAGGTTAATGTTTCGTGACTCTCCTGGGCCATAAAAAATACCTACCAGTTCTGTTCATTAAATGGTTAGGTCCAAGTAACTCAGTGAGTGTTTATGTCCCAACAACTTAGTAGCCATTTGA
>NW_020838068.1:1088846-1388846 GCF_003676395.1 Aethalodelphis obliquidens | reverse complement strand
TGTGTGTGGGATGTCGGGTGAGAGGAAAAGAGAACGTCTTACTTAAGACTCTTTTAGTGGCCGGTAATGGGAACCGCCGGAGTCAGTTTAAGTCAAAAAAGTGACTTTGAGAGAAGGAAAGGAGATACACCATGGAGCTCAGGATGGCAGGGACTCTGGTCCTGGGTCTCTAGTAGGACAGGCACTAAGGGCCAGGGGCTGTGGGGTCGTCCCTCCTTTCTGCTCCTCTCTGGTTGTGCGTTCTGTCTTCCTCCCTGCAGCCTGCTTTATCCCTCACAGAGCGCCTCACTCAGGTTCTCCACCAGGCAGAGGTTCCCGGTAGTTTTGGAACCCCTGCCAGACACCTGGGAGAGTGGATCTGCTTGGCCCAGCTTGGCCTGGCTGTCCATCTCTGGTCCTATCATCTGTGGCCAATTGTGGCGGCCCCGGTCCTGCCCTGGGGCCTGCCATCTGGGCGGACACTGGAAGTATGCCCACTTCTGGGAGAGCACACCAGAGGCAGAGCAGGGCACAGATGTGAAAAAAACCAACCCGTTTAGGCACATCAAACCCTAAGAGGATATTTATTTTCTTTAGAGACAAGGGCTATAAGGGACTTATAATATTCATTAAAAAAAATGATAGCTCCATTTCTGGGCTCCACTCTTGGACACAGCCAGGTTTCAGAGGATCCAGCATTTGGTGTTTGCTCTCCAGGACTTGGCTAAACACCTTGGCAGTGAGCTTGTGTACAAACATAAATCATGGGGGTGTTCCTGGACTCTGCACCCAAGAAGCTCATGGATCCTGGGGCTGTGCAACACCCCAGGGATCCCCTTGAGCCATCCTCGGCGCCTGTCCTTGTCTAGAACCCCCTCCCAGTGACTATAAAGCTCGATCCAGAATTTGGACCCCCAGGGCCCCAGCACTGCCATCTGCTATCCGAGGTGGGTAGTGAGCTAAGTGCTGGGGAGTTAGGCACCAGGGGTCTGCCATCTTTGTGCGGAGAGAAGCATCCTTTCCCCCAGCACGAGCTGTTCTCCTGGCCAAGCCAGGCCCATATGCTCCCTCAGTCCCGCGGCAGGAGGCAGGGTGATCGGTTTGGATAATCCAAGATCTATCCCCTAATCCACCAGGAAGGACATTTTAGAGAAAAGAGCTGCCCCCTACCTGTATGTGTAATTTTAAGTCACCTTTCTCTGAGTCACTTGGAGGCAAAGCGGGGTATCTTAGTGAAGAGCAGCGTCATCTGGGTACCCTAGGAACATCTTGGGTGTTCTCTTTGCGCTTTCTCGGACAGGTCACTGGAGGCTGGGCTTTAGGGTTGAGTCTTCCCTTGCTGCTGCTGTCTGCCTTCTGCTCTCCGGCTTCTGAGCTGGGAGGACTGCCGCTGCTGTGCAAAACTGCCTGTTTTCTGAGCCTGGCTCTGTGCAGGAGATGGGCCATTGCTCTTTAGTGCTCTTCCTTAGGACGTGGGCACTGTCTCCTCCCACCAGCTCCTGGTGCCCCTGACTCTGCGGGATGCATCCTGGCTGCGATGCAGGGCCAGGGACCCGGGTGTATAGTCAGACAGTGCTGGGGCTGTGGCTGTGGAACCCTGGCCTGGATCAGTTGGGTGCCCCAGATGTCACAGCAACCTCTATGCTGAGATGCCTGTGCTGCTGGTGGGAAGAGGAGGTTTGCCAGCTGTTGAATGGCTGTGAAGCTCTGCCTGGGGCACACGGGTGGTAGAGGCACTCATCCAGCTTGAGTAAAGGGTCCAGAGAGCATGGGAGGTGTAGGATGAAATGACCCAAGCTGGGGCCTCCAGGTCAAGGGCTGCCCAGGCTCTGCCAATGGGAAGTTGCTGCTAGGGGGCAAGGCTGCAGACTCTGGAGCCTGACGCCTCTACTTGGCAGACAGGAGCAGCCCTTACCCTACCCCTGGCCCTGGAGACCCTGCTCTGAGGCTGTTTGAGTTCCCAACGCAAGGTAACATCCCAACAGGGTGATGGCAGCATGGGGTGCGTGAAACACCACAGACCTGGGAATCAGAGGCCTGAGGTCAACCCCTTCTACTGGCTGGGTGACCTTGGGCAAGCTGTCTAACCTCCCGGTGCCTCATTTCTTAACTGTGCGGTGGAAGTAATGATCCTAATTCTGACTTCGTAGGGTTCTTGCGAGGATCAAGGGAGATGATGCATGTGAAGACAGTTTGTGAACAACTCTCAGGATGACAAGGTCATTGGCAGCTCACTGCAACCACGCTGTCTGAAGCCGCTTCCTGCTGTAGCAACGTGGGCCAGGCAAAATGCAGCCTAAGGGCAGAAAGGAGGCGGGTGGCCGGGAAAGTGAATTGTGTGGACCCTCCCCAGGGCTTTGCACGCCTCGAGGCCCCTCCCCCTCCAAAGGTCTGGACGGGGCAGGGAGAGGGGCTAAGTGATTGTGTAATGGCCACATCTGTCAGCGCTGGCCAAATGGTTTTTCCAGGAGTCAGCGAGCTAATGGCCCTGCAGCCGGGAGAGAGCTTCTCCTAAGTAGAGCACTTTATCTACCCGGGAACATAAGAGCAGCGTGGCCCCAGGCCACCGGGACTCAAAGAACAGCTGCTCTGCCTGCAACCTTGAATTAGCATCCTGTCCCCATTGGCTTGCCTCACACCTGCTGCCAGAGGCCAGTCTGCAGGTGGCAGCTGAGGTAGCCAGTGAGGGGGCACAGGAGGCCAGCTGGGGGCGCCACCAGATCTGGCCTTGAATCCAGGACGCTGTACCACCCGCTGTCAGTGGGACCTTGGCAAGTCCCTTGTTGTCTCCAAGCCTCAGTATCCACATCTGTACAATGGAGGCAGTGAGGCTTAGCTGTGGGGGCACTGTGCCCAGCACCGGAGGGTAACTGCTGCTCAGGAGGGCCGTGAGCTCTCCCAGGTGATGATGATGACAAAGAGGGAGGAACAACCCTATGGGCCGAGGGAGAAGCCCCTGTAGGTGGAGGGGACCCAAGAGTGCGGTGAAACGGTGCACCCAGCGTGCAGTGCAGACAGGCCTTGTTTTCACCTGAGTCTTGTGGGAAGGCATGAAAGTCCTGTGTACAGAGGTCCAGCTGCAACTTACACCTTATAAAGTGGGTTCTGTCTCTGGAGAGCTACAAAGTATCACCAGTTCTCCAAATATTCGATACATATTTTTTAAAAAGTCTTTTTATTTTGGAATACTTTTAGACTCACATGCAAGTTGCAAAAATAGCATATAGTTTCCTTGTCCTGTCACCGTTTCCTCCAAAGATAATGTTGACATAACCCTAGTACAGTGATCAAAACCAGGAAATTGACTTTGGGACAATACTATTAATACAGACCTGATTTGGGTTTTACCAGTTTTTACATGTGTTGATTTTTTTATGTAGGAGGATACAGACATTTTATCACATGTATGTTTTCGTGTAACCGTCTCCCACAGTCAGGATACAGAACTCACCATCACCTCTAAGAGACTCTCCCCCAACCCTAAGGGTGGCAACCACTGGTCTGTTCGCCATCGTTTCAAGGATGTTATATACCTGGGATCATAGAGTGACTACATGCTTTTTAAACATCAAGTGTTCAACATGATGTGCTAGTCATCATGATTTAAAACATTAACTACAGAGAGTAAACATTAACTATATACAACATAACTTCTAAGGGGCTCTGTCAGATAACTATCAGTACATTGACATTTATGAGCCAGAGGAAATTTATTTTTATATGTTATTGTTGTTAAGTACACACACATAAAATTTATCACCTTAACCATTTTAAGTGTACAGTTCAGTAATGTTAAGTATATTCACATATTACTGTACAGTTCAGTAATGTTAAGTATATTCACATATTCTTAACATATACTGTGCAAACAGTCTGCAGAAGCTTTTCATTTTGCAAGACTGAGACTCTACCCATTCAGCAACCCCCCATTTCCCTCTCCACCCAGCCCCTGGCAACCACCATTCTACTTTCTGTTTCTGTGAGTTTGACTACTCTAAGTATCTCATATAAGTGGAAACATGCAGTAGTTATCCTTTTGTAACTGGCTTGTTTTACTTAGCATAATTTCTTCAACGTTCATCCACGTTATAGTGTCAGTTCTTTCCTTTTTAAGGCTGAATATTATTCCATTGTATGTACACACATACCACATCTTGTTTATCCATCCATCCCTCAATGGTCACTTGGGTTGCTTCCACTTTTTGGCTATTGTGAATATTGCTGCTATGAACATGGGTGTGAAAATGTCTCTTCGAGACCCTGCTTTCAGTTCTTTTGACTACACACACAGAAGTGGGGTTGTTGTATCATATGGTAGTTTTAACTTTTTGAAGAGCCACCATATTGTTTCCCACAGTGGCTACACCATATTACATTCCCACCAACAATGCACAGGGGTTCCAATTTCTCTACATCCTCACCAGCATTTGTTGTTTTGTTTAATTGATAGTGGCCGTCCTGATGGGTGTGAGGTGGTATCTCACTGTGGTTTTGATTTACGTTTCCCTAATGATTAGTGATGTTGAATATCTTTTCATGTGTTTGTTGAACATCTTTTAACGTGAAAAAGCCTTGCTGATGGGGGTTCTGGAAAGGACTGAGTAGGAGAATGTAAAGTTGACTTTGGTGATGTTTTATTCACTTTTTGGAATAACTTGTCAAGAGGAGATGAAATGCCAGCCTGTTTGTCTTAGCCAAGAAATCTGTGGCAAGGTATAAGCATAACATATGGATGCATGAATTTTCTCTGCATTTGGATCATTGTATCACAACCTACCATCACACGGTAAGAAAAAAACAGAAACGGGGTAAATTATATCTTCTCCCCATTTCCGACCTTCCCTCCTCTGGTTTCTCTGTGTAGAGATGCCCTCTAATAGTTGGTTCTTCATATCTGTCCAGAGATATTAATATGTACATATCTCTCTTGTCATATAAATAGTAGCATATCATACACACTGTTTGGTCTTTGCTTTTTTCTCTTAAATACATATTTTGGGGAGCATTCCATATTAGTGTGTGTGGTTCTGCTTCTGGAATGTTCTTCTGAAGCTAATTCTCAATCCACCTGCCTGCATTTCCTCCACCGGTGCATTTAGCCTCTAGAAGCTTCCCTCCATGTTTTCTCCCAGCATTTGGCCAATGCGCTTCAACTGGCTTATTCCTCACACAGAGGAACACCCAGCACCCGGACTGGTCCAATGAACATCCGTGTGAAAACAGAGTGCTGGTGCTGGCAGTGTGCCTAATGATTTTGATCACTTCTTGCTTTAATTCCACTTAGCGACTGATGTCCTCCATTACACCTTTTTTTTTTTTTAAGATAATAAAAACCAATAGTGCATATGACACAAACACTGCTATGTGGATGAATATGTGGATGCTAAATTCTTGACTATTTGGCTTAAAACGTCCATTCATCAGCTGATGTTCCAAAGTCTTACCTTGGGTGCAAGAAATTTGATCTAGAGGCTGCAGTGTAATGGATAGAAATTCTGCCTGTGGGAAAGTTGATGTCTTCATGGCAAGAGTCAATGTAGTCCCAAGTGAGAAGAGCAAAGCCGGGGAGGACTGGGGTGGAGGGAGAGGAGCGGGGAACACAGGCTGAGAGCAGGCAGGAGGGCCCTTGTGAGACAGGGTGAGCTCTACCCCATAGGTGGTGCAGGGCAGTATCGGAATATCAAGGGCTGTTGGGTTGACTTTGTCTTTTACTGTAAAAATAACGATCATTAATGGATACCGTCTATGTGCCAGGCATTCTATAAGATGCTTCTCACATATTATTTCTTTTTTTACAAATGTATTTATTTTATTTTTGGTTGCGTTGGGTCTTCATTGCTGTGTGCAGACTTTCTCTAGTTGTGGCGAGTGGGGGCTACTCTTCGTTGCAGTGTGCGGGCTTCTCATTGCGGTGGCTTCTCTTGCTGCGGAGCACGGGCTCTAGGCATGTGGGCTTCAGTAGTTGTGGCTCGCGGGTGCTAGAGCACTGGCTCAGTAGTTGTGGTGCATGCGCTTAGTTGCTCTGAGGCATGTGGGATCTTCCCAGACCAGGGCTCAAACCCGCGTCCCCTGCATTCTTAACCACTTCCCTGGTGGCAGGTGGATTCTTAACCACTGCGCCACCAGGGAAGTCCCTCACATATTATTTCTGATGCTCACATAAATTTACTATTGTTTTTCTCACTTTCCATCTGAAAAAAATGAGTCTCAGAGGGTTTAACTGACTTATCCAGAGTGAAACAGCTAGTTGTTTTAAGATGATAAATTTGGGGATAATTTATTATATAATAATAGGAGGGGAGACAATAAAACATGGAATGGAGGAGTTGGACCCAGATATAAGTTGGCAGTAGGAATTGAGTGAGTTGTACCTGTCCCCGGGAGTGGGATCAGTGCATCATCTCCCTTGATCCCTGCATCATGTGACAGCCTCACCAGTCTCAGGGAGCTGATATCAGCTAGAGCTCAATGCCAAGGTTGAGGGATGGTGGGAGACTTTATCGGGGTGGGAGAGGCCGGGGTCCCCTTTCCTTTCATTGTCTACTGAGCTCAATGTCTATTTTATTAATAATACATGCCTGGTGGTGATGTCTGTGAACGAATGTTTGTCTCCCAAGTCTAATTGTTCTGTCAGGCAGCCCTCCTGTAGACTTATCATTCTGTCTCTCTTCTTTATGTAGTAGCTTTATGGCCAGAGATTAGTAATGGCATCAGTTGCAGTCACTCTTTATGGGGAAGATTCCTCATTTACTGGTGGGATGAACTTGCAATGAGGGGGTTGGTGTGTGCAGGAGCCTATCCCCCGCTTGGCTCCCCTCACCCAGCAGCCCAGGTCCCCTGGTGCCCCTACCGCCTTGGGCTGCCTCCCCTCCTGGCTGGGCCCCAGACACCCCCGCAGACCCAGGTCTGCCTCATCGTCATCCAGACGGCCCAGGGGAGGGAGTGTGTGAACTCTTCATTCTTTATTCTCTCCCTTCCCCCACTTAGGGAAACTTAGAACCCTGCCACCCTCTGAGCATCGCTCTCTGCCCTTCCCCCAGCACCGTCTCCTAACCCCACATTCTTAGGAGACTTCTGAAGCTGGGGAGAGGTGCTATAGCAGACCTGGAGCTGAGGGTCGTTCGCTGATGCAGCCTCGCCTTCCTAAGGTTCCTCACTGCCTGACCCGCAATCGCTGCCCGGCCCAGCCTGGGTCCCAGGAATGGAGCTTTCTAACTTCGAGTGAACCTGACCTTCTGTTACAGTGTCCCTTAATGACAGCTCTGCCTCTGGGCATTGCCTGAAGCCTACAGAACCCAAGGCTAGGGCCCAAGCTGTGGGGCTCTCACCCCCAGTATAACTCGCCTAGGTGCAGTGTACCTTTCCGGATGTACCTGTTCCCTGTCTGGCCGCTGAGAGCTAAACGGGCCATCAGTTGAGCCCTGCCTGTTCTCATGAAGGTCTGTGGAGAGCTGCAGGGGTGAGGCAGGATGGCAGCGAGGGTGTGTGTGGGGGAGCACGTTCCTGTGGATGGATGGAATTACGTCTGCTTGTGAGGGGAGCTGAAGAGCCAGGCAAGGGTGCTCCAGGCTGGCTTCCGAGCTTGTTTCAAGAGACCCTTTCAGGACCCCCCCCCCCCCCCCCCACACCCGTGCAAGCTGGACAGCGTGGCTGGGCTCTCCCTTGAGGATCCGAGGCGTTGGCGAAGCAGCTCTTTGTAGTGGGCTTCGCAGGTGCACAGACCTGGGGTTTGGATCCCAGCTCCACTCCGTATGTGCCCTGAGCTGTTTGGCCTTTTTCTTCAGCACAATGGAGATAATAATAGCCTACCTGAAAGGGGCTCACCGGGCTTCTAAAAAGTGAGCCCAGCCCTTGGAAATAAGGAGGGCTGGCTGGCCGGATCTTGGCACCCGTGAGGTTTCCCTTGCTGCTTGACCAGCCGCTTCCTCCACTCCAGGCCTGAGGGATGCTTCTCCCTTAACCCAAGCAGAGATACTCCCATCTTCCTCTGTTCTCTCTAGCACAATGGAGCACGGAGGAGACCCGCTGGAAGGTTCCACTGTTTTGGTGATCTCTTGCTGAGTGACAAATTACCTTACAATTAGTGGCTTAAGACCCTGGTGCTTTATTACATCTCATGGGTTCAGTGGGTCAGGAAGTTGAGGACAGCTTGGCTGCTGGCTCTGGCTCTGGATTTTTCATGTGGTTGCCCTGGGACAGGGGCTGGGGCCGGAAGGACCTGCCTCTTTCCCCGTGATTGATGTCAGGCAAACCCCTTGCCTTAGGAAGACCTGCTCTCACCACGGGTGTTCCGAATGACTGCGTGGCCTCCACCAGCCGGCCGGGGGCCGGGTGCCAGCAGGCACACAGCTTCATCCTGGGGCCCTACAGAGGGTACGGAGCCTCCTCTCTGGCCGGTCCATGGGCAGGAGCAGTGACAAGAAGCTCTTATTCCTCTGTTCTTCTGACAGTTCCCCCACAGAAGCCCTAGCCTTCCTTTTTCCACCTGGCTCTGACTGTGACCTTCCCACCTTGCCCAGGCCTGGCTGGCTGTGGGTCCTGATGGCCTGTTAAGCTGCCCTGGTCTCTCCTTGAGTTGCAAGGGGCCTAGGACCTTGCTTTGTGCTTGGAGGTCTACCTCCTGATGCTAAGCCACACTCCTGTCTGTTACCTCCTGTGTGCGTTTGCCTTCTCATTTCCCTCAGCCCGGTCCCTCCTGGTATGAAGGCTTGGGACAGGCTCTGACAGCTCTCTGCTCTCCAGTCATCCTAACTGGGTCCATGGGGCCAGGCCAGGGATCCAAGCACCGGTGTCTTTCCACCCTCCCTCCCTCCCTCCCTCCCTCCCTCCCTTCCTTCTCTTTTCAACACATATTCACTGAGCACCTATTATGTTCTAGGTGCTTTGAATACAGCAGAGATAAAAATAGACAGAGATCCCTGCCCTGTGGCTTCTATTATCATAGGGGAGAGAGACACTAAATATTAGACATGATTTAATCCTAAATTACATGGTGTGTTAGCAGGTGACAAAACTGTGGAAAAGGTAACAAAGAAGAATAGAGGAGGGGGCTGGCATGGGGTGGGAGGTAGGCACATTTCAGCATTAAGTGGGGTAACCAGAGTAGGCTTGGGCCAGAAGTCGCAATAGAAGAGAAGCCTTGAAGGAGGGGAATGAAGGAGCAAAATGGATGTCTGGTGAAGAACATTCTCAGCAAAAGAAACAGCCAGTGCAGCCAGTGCAAATGCCCTGAGGTCGCAGCAGCAGGGGAACAGCAGGAGACCAGTGTGCCAGGTAGGATGTAGGAGTAACTGGAGACAAAGCCAGAGAGTGACAGTGAGGGCTGGGAGCCCTTGTGGATGGGAGAGGGGGCTGGGTAGGAGCCTGAATCCCTCTGGTCCTCAGCTTTTCTCACACCAGGTGCCTCAAAGTCCATGGCCTGTTCCGGGAGTCTGGGCAGAGCAGCAGCCTCCATCCCTCAGTGAGCACTTCTCACAGAGAGAGTGGGGAGGTCTCCCCAGGGCCCATGCTCCAGCCCTGGACACTGTCCCTGAAGCAGGGCTCTCTGGCCGGGCCACCAGTTGGGCAGCATCTCCGGTCCTGCCTCAGGAGCAAGGCCACCCCTGCCAGGCTTGTTTCTAGGATTCTGGTCTTGGACTTGGCACAAGGAGCGAGGGAGCAAACTTTTTCCAATGAAGCTGCATTCGCTTTGTCAACCAAATCCAATTCCCCTTCAGTCCCTCAGTCTAGGAATTATCCTTCATTAAACTTGGGCCTGAACTGCAGCTGCAGCAGAATCAGGAGTTGTCCCCCAGGTGCCGCGAGGCCCGGCATTCCTGGAGGTTTTCCTCTCGCAACTTTTTCAGGCCTGCTTGGGGAGAGGAAGCCCGCGAACAGTGACATTCTCAACACTCAGGAATGGGAGCTGTGGGTGCGGTGAGCAGGACCTCTCAGCCAGCCTCGAGCTGTCTGTTGCCAAGCTCTCTGAGCCTGTGGCGAGACCACCCCCAGACCTCTGCCAAACACTGAGGGACTGTGGTCGAGGGAACCAGGCTGATGAGCACGGAGTGGGTGCTGGGCAATGGGCTAAGTGCTTTCTGCATACTAAAGCGCCTAATCTTCATTACCATCATAGGAGGCTGGGATTAGAATGATCTCCATTTTACAGATGAAGATACTGAAGCTCAGAGTGGCCTGTTCAATCACTAAACGTGAAACGCCACCCCCATGGCCACAAAATAAAAATGAGAGATGATCACCCATGATCTCTAAAGCTTGTTTTGCAGTACACCTAAGAAGCCACAGATGAGGAAGCAGCTTGCTAACGACTTTCCTCCAGCCCACCCGTGCAGAAGCACTGAGGGACTAGAACAACCCATCAGTGGACTTTGGACGTCACAGGCCACAGATCCATGGCGTGTAACACACAGAACCTCCCGAATGTGCACAGGCGGCCCTTGAAGAGACGGGAAAGACAGCCACGCCTGCGCAGAGGACTCTTGAAACTTCCCTTTATCCCTCCACCAAGCATTCCTTAGCTTGGACACCCTCCTATTCCCTACTTCCTCAATATGTACCCCACTCAAAAAGCTGATCGGAGACACAGATCTGAGCTTCGCCTCCTGTCTCCTTGCTTGGCCTCCCTGCAATAAAGCCTTTTCTCTCTGCAAAAGACTGTTGCCTCCGTGTTTGGTGTTTCTGCTGTACAGCGGGCCACGAGCCCACTTGTTCAGTTACAAGTGGACCAGTGGGCATGTTAATCCAGGCAGCCTGATTCCGGGCCTGGGCCTTAGCTCCGGACGGGTGAGGGCCTCTTCTCAGCAATGCCTGTGAGGTGCCTCTGTGGGGTTGGGGACAGGAGGTGGTTTACTCCTCTGGCATGCCTGGGTGGCAGGTCTTTAGGGCTCCCTTTCCTGGGGAGGGGGTGGAAGCAGGTGGCCTCTACCTTCTCTCAGATCCCTTGACTGAGGAAGGCCAGATAAATACAGCCCCACATGACATCTTGACTCGATCTCATGAGGGACATTAAACCATTCCCACAGTCCTGACCCACTATATCATGAGAAAATAAAGGTTTGTTGTTCTAAGCCATTAAGTTTTTTTTTTTAAAGCTATTATGTTTTGTGGTGTTTTGTTACACAGTAATAGATAACTAATACAGTGTTTGTACCAAGTTATATTCTCACAAGTAGTGCATGAGAATTTCCATTGCTCTGTATCCTTGTTAACACTTGGGATTGTCAGAATTTATAATTTTGCCAATCTGTTGGGTAGGTAATGCTACCCATTATCCATTTCATTGTGACTTTCACTTGCTCCCTGTACTCTCGAGCTCTGTTATTAGATACATACACATTTAGGATCGTTATGTCTTCTTGATTAATTGGCTCCTTCATCATAATGAAATGTCTCTATTTATTCCTTGTTCTAATTTGATTGATATCAGTTACTATTTTCTAAAAAAATTTTTTTTTAATTTTTCTATGACTTGATTTTAGTCCTGTGAACATTTAGCC
The DNA here is from genome assembly GCF_003676395.1 of Aethalodelphis obliquidens. Taxonomy (NCBI): domain Eukaryota; kingdom Metazoa; phylum Chordata; class Mammalia; order Artiodactyla; family Delphinidae; genus Aethalodelphis; species Aethalodelphis obliquidens. The sequence continues at coordinate 1,377,372 of NW_020838068.1, read as the reverse complement.
AGTAAGAGTCATCTGTGTTTCTATGCGTAAAGTTTATTCATGCTTCTTGCCATATGATATTCAATTGTAGGAATAGTCCATATTTTATATTCCAATTACTCTACTGATTTATAATTTATTTTGTTTTACCTTAATTTTTGCAATTATGATCAACTTCTGAAAACTTCTTTTGTACTAAGAGAATACAGTGTTTTCCAATGTCCTTGGAAGGACACATCCAATGTTTCCAATGTCCTTGGAAGGACACATCTCTTCTGGTGTGCTGGAGTCCCTGCTCAAGCAGCAGAGAGAAGGGAGTTGCACTGAGAGTTATTTTAGACCAGGGCCATCAACATGAGCTCAGATTTACTTAGAAAAACCCTTTCTCTTAGCATCTTCTGCTAACAGCCTGGAGGATTCAGATTAGATTCAAGTATGTGGTAGACATTTTTGGAGGGGATAGCATATGGCTTCTTCCTTCCTCCCTCCTGGCTTCTGGTGGATTCTGCCCTGCCCCCTCTCCCCCTTGCCATGCAGAGTATAAGAGGGAAAGGTCTCCCCTGGGGCTGGACATGTTATCAGAAAAGATAACATGGTCAGTGTTCCTTTAACAAATGTGCTTCGCTGGGTCAACTAGTTTTAAGTTTTTGAAGCCTCAAGAACATAGAGGAAACTGTTGGAACTTTTGGCAACATGAAAATCTTAGTGGCTGATCTGACTTCCTAACAACCTTCAGAGTCAGCCTGTTTCAAAAACTCATAGAGAAATTAATTGAGATGTGAAGATGTCAAACAGTGTCTCCTCCAGAATTTTCTAAAGCTCTTCCATGCTTGATAATATTCAAATCCTACTTAGAGAGTTAAGCCTGGATGTGTGGACACCTTAGGTGGTGATGTTATTTACCTTTTAGAGCCATTTTTTTTCTTGTAATAATATTTATTTCTCCATCTATGGAACTGTAGACACTGAGGGGAGAAGAGAAGAGAGACAACTGGCTTAATTTATCCTCCTTGTCCTAAAGGAGAGCACCCTGATTTTTCTTAGGTGACTTAAGGGTTAAAGCCCCATCAGTACTAACCTGGCCTTACCACTTGGCAGTCAAGCATGATGAAATACTTCAGAAGACTGTGGTCCGATGCCAAGTCCTCTCTGTGTCAGTAGATAGAATTCAGGTACACTCACCACTTTCACTTAATACAACTTGCCTAATGTCTTCATCATTTTATCATCACAAGACCAAATAATAATTTGGTTCCAACTTGGGTTTTGGATGTTGTTGTGAGTCCTGGGTAACCCTTTTGGCCTCCTTCTGTTGGCAGGCCTGCAATTTCTCATCAAAGAACATTAGTTAAGTGTGAATGCTGACTTATGGGTTACATCGTGGAACATCTGCTCCTGGGCCTTGGGTGCCTGAGATCCCATTTGTGGGGCTACAGCCTCCGCAGCTGCACATCTCACAGGATCAGGGGAGTAGAGTGCCTGTTCTGGTGTGGGACTGGCTTAACTCATCTAGTTAGTATTAATAACTAGTTTGGAAAGTGAGGAAATAAGATCAAAATAACATGGATTTCTTTTCCCAAAAGACCCTTTTTAGAATTTAGAATAAGAATCCCATGGAATTCAGTGATCTTTACCTATGGCCTACCTTGGGCCTGGCACCATATTAGCTGCTGGGGATGAGTGAGGACAGGCAAGATACCTCCCTCCAAAAGTGAGCATTGAGGGGGCGAGATAGACAAACAGTTAAACAGACAGTTACAACATGGGCTGGGATGGGAGAAACACAACATACTGGTGGACTTGGAAAGCGAGGTGCATGGTCAGGAGTTAGAGCGTCAGGGGTGTCCTTCTAGAGAAGATGGGGTCTAAGGCAGAGCACCTTAAGGCACACGGGAGTGGGCAGGAGCAGGCTGGTGGGGAGGGGAGGGTCCAGAGGGTCCCGGGAGAAGGTGAGCGTGGAGAGGGTAGGGAGGCTGGGGAAGGAGAGGGCTCCAGTCACCTGTTGCTGTGTAAGTTTGAAACTTAGTGGCTTCAAATGACAGCAATCACTTTGTTATCTGTCATGGCTTTGTGGGTCAGGAATCTGGGAATGGCTTAGTGAGGCGGCGCTGGCTTGGGCAGCCAGAAGTTGGAGCTGGAACAGGAGGGGGCGGATCTCTTCCTCTCTCTCTGTGTCATCTCAGGGCCTCTCCAGGCCCCCTCCACGTGGGCCAGGGTGGGCTTCTCCACAGCAGAGTGAACCAGGGTACGTGGACTGCCCTGTGGTGGCTGAGGGCACTCGTTCCAGGGGACTGATGGAAGTGGCATGGCGCCTTCTGACTTGACTTTCGACTTGCACACTGACTCCACTCTGCGGGGCACAGCCAGTGGGTGAGAAGACACAGGCCCTGTCTCTTGTAGAGGAGTCAAAGAGCGTGCAGAGGGCCTGGAAATGGCCCATTTGGTCAACTCAAAGAAGCTCAAGTTGGTGGGAGTCCAAAGGACCTGTAGGAACAGGCAGGAGATGAGCCCGGAGAAGATGGGTGTCCCCAGCATGTGGCAGCCTTGCACGTCCTTCTCTGGAGCCTGACTCTTTGCTGGGGTGAGCAGGGAGCCCTGGGGTGTTAGGCAGGGCCTTGGACTACGCTTGTTTTAGAAGGGAGTCACCTTGGGAGTGGGGGGAGTGAGGGTGCTCTGAGTGGGGTTGAGGGGTGACACGGTGCAGACGGCTGCTCATTGATAGATGTCCGAAGGGAGAATTTTCAGATTTGGGGTCTGATTGAATTGGGGGCAAGAGATTGGGAGCAGTGGGGACAGCGGCCAGGACTGTGGCTTGGGCCACCAGGGGACGTGCACAGGCTGCTGAGCATGGGAGCCAAGAAGAGGGGGACCTGGTGTGGGTGGCAGGACCCTAGAGCTTTCTCTTCCTCCATCTTCCTCTGTGGAGTCAGGGGTAGGTGCTCTGCCATCATGAGAGTGTGGATCTGAGCAGGCCCACCCACCGTGATCCCGAACCCTGCACCTTTGTCTCCAGGAGACGGTGGAGACCAGCCTGTGCTTGGCCACATCAGGGCAGCGTTTTCTTTAACCTCCAACCCTGCGCTGGGGCGTCAGGGTGAATGGGATGTTTGTGCTGGTCAAAGGCTTTTTTTGTTCTGTTTATTTAAATGGTGCCAAAATTTGCACACCATACGATTTGCCATTTTAACCATTTTAAGTGTTCATTAAGTACATTCACCGCCATCCAACTCTAGACATTTTTGACCTTCCCCAACTGGAGCTCTGCACCCATTAAATATCAACTCGCCACCGCCTCTGCCCTCAGCTCCTGGCAACCAGCATTCTACTTGCTGTCTCTACGAGTTTGGCTACTCAGTGCCTCATAAAAGTGGGATCATGCAGTAGTTATCCTTCTGTGACTGGCTCATTGCACTCAACATAACGTCCTCAACGTTAATCCATGTTGTAGCATGTGTCAGAATTCTCTTCCTTTTAAAGGCTGAATGGTATTCAGTTGCACATGTATACCACATTTTGTTTGTCTGTTCATTTGGTGATTGACATTTGAGTTGCTTCCACCTTGTGGATACTGTGAATAATGCTGCTATGAATGTGGGTATGCAAATATCTCTTTGAACTCTGGCTTTCAGTTCTTTTGTATATATACCTAGGAATGGAATTTTCAGATTACGTGGTAATTCTGTTTAACCTTTTGAGGACCAGCCATCCCGTTTTTCACAGCAGCTGCACTATTTTACATTCCCACCAGTAATGTATAAAGGTTCCATTTTCTCCACAATATCACCAACACCTGTTTTCTGGTTTGTTTGTTTTTTTTAAATTTTTATAGTAGCCATTCTAATGGGTATGCGGTGTCACCTCATTATGGTTTTGATTTGAACATCCCTAGTGATATTGAACATTGGTCAAAAGGTTTCCATCAGAAGGTACCCACCCTCTGGGAAGTCAGCAAACTTGGCAGGGGAAGGGTGGTCAACGTGTGTGGATCAGGACAGATGGGGAGGCCTCTTGAAATCACACTGCCCCATACAGTGGGTCACCTGGCTGGATGGAGGGCCCTCAGGTATATACCTAACACAGGTACACGACAGGCTACCAGTGCAAGGAAGAGTAGAGATAGGGGCTCCACTTATGGCAATGATGTGGAAGGACCACACAAGGTGACTGTGTCCAGTGTCAGGGTGTTTGTTCTCTGGGCCCACATGCTTTTCACATACATAGAATTTGGGTTTTGCCCAGAGTTCCCCTTTTATGTGCAGTCATTTCCCTCGTATGATTCACTCACGTGGCCATCCCCTGTGTAGACTTTGGATTCATGACATCGGCATGCTGGAGCCCCACATGGAGCCTGGGGTCTCAAAAGCTGGCATTAGGCCCCCTTTGACATCGGCATCCATCCCTGTCTTGGGAGAGGGGTCATCGGCTTCTACTGAACATCTCCAATGACAGGGAGCTTAGCTCTCCCCAAGCCACTTGTGCCACGTGGAGACAGCTGTAGTCATTAGAGATGCCTTTCTCATAGTCAGTGTGAATCAGCATCTCTGCAACTCTCCCACCCAGACGTGTAAGTTTCTCTTCCCTCCCATGGTGATGTTGAGAGACATGAAGATATCGATTTGTTTCCCCTAAATCTTCTCCTTTCCAGGCCAAACAGGAGCTGCTAGCACTTCTCAAAGTTTAATGTGCAAACAAGTCACTGGGGAATCCTTTGAAAATGCAGATGGAGATTCTGGATTTCTAACAAGTTCCCTGGTGATGTGGAAGCTAATGAGGGTACCTCTCATAGGTTTGTAGTGAGGTCTGAGACCAGGCTCAAATCTCCCCAATCAGGGGCTGGCGCACCCTGTGTGATGGACAGTGTAAGCTCTTGGTCATTTTCCATTGAGCAGCCCCAGGACCTTTGATCATTCCCTCGAGGTGCTCTGCGTTTATGTCCCCTCCCCAGGAGACACTTGGAAGGGCCATAACTCATAGTAAAGGGCCATAACACATAGTAAACAGAAGATGTAGGCGTGGTCTTTACCTACAGTTTCCACAAACAATATGTTCACAATTCTTACCACTATCCTACTAAACACAATGATAGAAACAGTGGTTTTTCTGGGCAACTCAGATGAGTGAAATTTCAACTCAGAAGTTGAAGGACATATCAGCAAAGGTCTATCCTGCCAGGCTACACTGGTTCTATGCTCGTGCTGATTAGAAATGCTAAAGAACAATTAGCTAAACCAATACACTTTGATATGGCAAGACAGATCTGTTAGTATTTAGTACATGTCACTTTTGTTTGATAGACAGATTAAAGGGGGGAAATTGTTTCTTCACAAGCTGATGCACAACTCTGTGTTTCCTGGCTCAGCTCAGGTGTCATTCCTGCAGGAAAGCCCTTTTTCCCTCCAGGATATGAGTCAGATGCTCTTCAGGCCACCCTATTACATCCCTCACCATGTGGGACTGTAATTGTGTTTCTTTGTTAGATTTTAATTCCCTGGACACAGAGATCAGATCTTATTATCATGGTATCTTTGGTGCCCAGTGTAGCACCTGGCACAGCACAGGGACTCTGAAAATGTTTGTGAAGGGAGGGAGGAAAGAAGAGAAAAAAAGAGGGTAGGAGGGAGAGGGCGGGGTGGGGGGGGAGGAGGAAGGAAGGAGGCATAAATGACTCCCCCCAACCCCAAACAGAAAGAAACTGAAAGAAACTTATTTGCAAATGAGTTGGTCTTCAGTGATTTTTGTCCCCTGGAGACATTATCTGCTTTTTAGGAATTTAGGTACTTTGCTGTAAGCGATGGAAGCCTTCCCTCTAGCTGACTTGCTGGAGAGCCAGGTGTCCAAGGAGTCCTTATTCTAGATTTGTGAGTGGGTGCTGCATTCTCCCAGATGCCCTGTTCCTCTTTTACATTCACAGGAGCAAAGAGGACTGGGGAGTTGACCTTGATCTCCAAATATCTATCTTTATGCTTTTAGCTCCTTCAGTATCCTTGCTCGTATTGCTTCTAAGACAGAAGATGACTGGTCCTCAAACATAAGCTCCTCTTATGTGAAGTATATTTTTCCTTGTGGTTCCTGTAACTACGGTTATTTTTTAACTGGGGGACTCTTTTTTTGTTAGGTAATTCTTTTCCTGGGCCCTGAGAATTTTGAAATGAGATATTATCTTTCTTATTCGAGTAAGATGAAAACAGGTGAGAGGATGCTCGGTGAGTTGGTGGCAGAGCCAAGGTCCCAGCTCGCTTCACTGGCATCCCGGTGAGTGACTCGTGCGAACCAGACTTCCCAGACAATGGCCTACCTGAATTCTTGGCCAACTATCCGGCTGACTCACCAGGTGTAGACGAGCTATGCCAAGGCTGGGGGACTTGTGTAACATTTTCAGAATGAAATTAAGGTGTGGCTGCACTTTTGGGAAAATCAAACAGGTGTAAAATTCTGAATCCAAATTACGACCCAGAATATCTTCAAAACCCCAGTATTTGCACGAGTCTGGGACGTGATGAGCTGGGTGCCTCCCCACCTTCCCAGCCTGGAAATGGCATGTTGGCCAAAAGGACCAGGGTGATACATTTTGTGTGGTCTCCTGGGACGTGAGCAGTGCAGTCCTGACAGCTGCCTTGACAGCTGCCCCTTCTAAACAAGGCTGAAGGCACTCTAGCCCGTGTTTCCCACAGCACAAGAATTAAGAGGCTTCAGCATAAGCCCCGGCTGGAGGCCCACGAGGCCGGTCTGTTTCGTTCCCGGCACGTTGCCCACAGTGAGCATTGCTCACAGACCCTCACTGCTCTCAGAGGTGCAGAGGTGGTGACTGCACTCTGTTCCCCTCAGTTGATTCAGATACTTCCCTCCAACTCCCAGAGGGACTTGGGGGAAACATGATTTCCTTTTGAGCATAGGTCATTAAATCGGGACCGTCAGGGCCTGACTCAGGTTCCAGGTCATCCTCGATGGCGGACGTGGGTCCTGCTCATCTCTGCCGCCCCAGCACTGGTGGAGAGCCTGGCCCGAGAAGGCTCGGACAGGTGTTAAAGGATCAAGCAGGGACTCTGGGACCGCGGTGGGTGTCGAGGCCACTCTGTTCAGAGTGGAGACCCTGGGTGGCTGCCAAGTCGTGATGGGAGGCCTGGGAGGCACGACACTTCACCAGCACAGACCCACCACTGCCCACAGAAGAAAGACAGGAGTCCACGGACAGAACCGCATCTGCAAACTTGTTTCACTTTTTACAAGGTGATCAGAAAATAGCCTTCAGAGGAAAGTTTCCTCAGTAAAGAAAACCCATTCTATTCAAATAAACATTTCTGCAAGATTGCCTTGGTTCAGCCCTCAGCCATTTACCCCCTAAGGTGAGCTGGAAAGGGCTGCTGTGTCTGAGCGAGGGTGGGGTGGCCACCGAGTGCCACACCTGACCTAGGAGGGGGTGTACTGGGCGGTCTGCTGGCCGGGCAGGGCTCAGCGCAGCGCAGTGCTTCTGGGGGGCCCTGGGGTTTGCTCACTGTGCGAGCCGACCCTTGAGGAGGAGTGGGTGGAATGCTGGCGGGGACAGCTTCTTAGGGAATCAGGCTGGACCCACCCTGGTGGCAGGGCCAGGGGAGAACAGGGAGCAGGCAGGGGAGGAGAAAAGAAGTGGAGCAGATCCTGGATCCAGGAAGAGGCTCAGAAGGGACTTGTTACGAGAGCAGAGCAGCGCCCTCCCAGGGAGGGGAGCCCTGCGGAGTCCTGCAGGTCGGGTTTTCTGAGGATCCCCACTTCCTTTGAAACTTTACGGATCTCAGATGGCAGAGTATGAGTTGATGTGTGTGTGTGTGTGTGTGTGTGTTTGACTGCTCTGGGGGAGGGAGAAGTAAGCTCTTCTGGGTTTATCGGGGGGTGGGTTAGTCTGCTGTGATTCTCAAGAAATGCCTTCCATGGCGAAGTCCTCTAGGTCGTTAGTGGAGATGATATGCAGTCTTGGAGCATCTCCCACCTCCTCCCCTGGGCTCTGGGGGCGCCCCTCAGGGCACTGCCCTGCAGAGTGCTGGGTGGGGTCACTGGGAGGCTCAGAGGCCAGCTGCAGGCCAGCATCTTGGGCGCTCTGGGGCCTGGGGCCAGCTGCCTCGTTGGTGTGAGGGCGCTGCCTTAGGAAGGTGGGGGCAGAGAGCTGAGAGGAGCAGCGCAGGGGCATCAAGGCTGTCACAGGCAGGGGCCGGAAGCCCGGGTACAGCACGTAGGGAGCAGCAAGGGCATCCGGCGGGCTTGGCTCAGGGGAACCTCCCTCAGAGGATGGGATAGAGACCTTGACGTATTTGCCCGTCTCTGGGTCATAGAAGGTCTTGATTTTCACCTGGAGCGGCAGATCGAAGACAAAGTACTCTCCAGATTGGGGGTCTTGGAGGACCTTCTGGGTGGCAGGGTAAGGGGAAAGGGGTGTAAGGGACTGGGAGCCCCCAGGCCGCCTCTGGATGGGCTCTGAGAAGGCAGACACTGAGTGGCGGCGCACGGGAGGGGGCAGGGAACGGACCACGGGGAACCTGGCTGGGGGCCTCTCTCCGGGGGAAGGTGGCCTGCGCTCTGAGTCCTCGGGGTGCAGCTTTTCCTCCCGGCGTTCGCCATGCTTTTCCTGTGGCTGGTCGGTCTTTCTCCTCTTGCTTGCTAGCTTCTTGGCCCGCCGCAAGGCCTTCTCTGTTTTGGGTGGTACTGCTGGAGGCTTGCCAGCCGCCCTCTCCAGCTGAGAAGGAGGCTCTGGCTTCTCCAGGAGGCCAGCTGAGCTGGTGGTCACGTCCAACAATGAGCCTCTTGGAGAAAGTGTCCTGAGGTCTTCTGCTGATGACTCCAGTTGGGGGTCGGAGCCGGGCTCCCACGTGAGGGCATGCGTCAGGTCCTCCCTCTGCGCCACCCTGCCAGGGCGGGAGCTGGCCCAGGGGCTGCTGCGGGGAGGCTCCCCTGGCAGCAGGCTGGGCTCACTGGGGGCCTGGTAAGCATCATCGTAAATGCTGCTGGTGGCAGGGGAGCATGCACTGTTCTCTTCCAGGGAGCTGGCGCTGGGGGAAGCTGCTAGCTCACCAGGGGCCAGTCTTCTCCCCGGGGGCTGTGCTCTGGGTGTAGACAAAAAATGACTTTGGAAGCCCTGTGCCTGCTCTTCCCAGCGGGTTCCAAGCTTCTGTAGGGGTGGCTGGTCTTCCAGGTCGCCTTCTGGCAAAGCAATCGTGGGGATGCACGTTGGAGCATCCAGCTTCCCCTGGTCTATGGAACTGCTCTTGCCATTGCTGGCCACGACTTTATGTACGGCCTCTCGGGCTGGCTTCAACCCTTGGCCCTCTCCCGTGAGTGGAGGAAATGGGACATACCCCTTTGGGGCTGCCTGGGACGTCTCGGACCTGGCTGCGCTGGGACCCCACCCGCAGTCCTCCATAGCCTCACAGGCCGCCCCCTTCAAGTGTGTGCCTTGCACGCTGGTGGGTGTCAGAGTGCTGGGCATTTCCCGGCTGTCGGGGGCACAAAGACCAGCATCCCTGCCCCAGCCTGGCCTTGGCAGTTCCTCCTCTTTGTGGCCAGTGCCCAGCAGGGAATCTGAGGACATGGATCTCAGGAGGGGCAGCATGATGGGTTTTATCACGGGGGTGGTCCTGAGGGTGTTGTCTTTAATTGCAAAGAGTATGTGCTTGTTTGAAGTGGAACATGGTGAAGGGGTTAGGTCTTTGGCATGTGAAAGAGCTGTATCCTTACTTCCCCCAATGCCAGTGACTCTGAAATTAGCTTCCTCCCTCGACGCCTTCCCGGGGCTACCTTCTGGCAAACTTTCCTCTTCTCCTTGCAAGGATTCCCACTTGCTGTGCTCCTCCATGCATGCGTGCCCATTACTCAAGGTACGGTATTGTAGTTCATCTTCCTCCATCACTTTCTCCTTCTCATCCTTCTGACTGTCACCTACACTCACGTCATTCCTCCTTTCTTCCTGCTGGCTCTCGGCAAACCACGTCTTCTGCTGGTCCTCGAACGAGGCAAAGGACTGATCTGAAGAGCTGGTGCTGAATTTGCTCTTACTTTTGAGGCCTGGCATAAAATCAGACTGGCTGTCACTGTAAAACACATCTTCCTCCTCGGGAGAAAGGGGCCCTGGGGAGAATTTCTGGTTGAAGTTTGGATTCTGAAGCCTTGCCTCTCTCTCGGGTTCTGTATCTTGAGAGACGGATCTCAAGAATCCATTCTCTAGGCCGGAGGTCTTTGGGGCCTCCGCAGCCTTCCCTGCCTCAGGGTCTCCACTGCAAAGCTTCAGAGACAGATGTTTCCTGGGGCAGTGTTCCCTGGAGTCTGGATGCCAGCTGGGCCTGGCACCCCCCATCTCCGATTCTCCACTGGCATCGTCCTTCTCATAGCTGTTCCTGTCGCCGGCCTCGCCATTGACACAGAAGGGCGCTTTGGCGTTAGGTGATGGCGAGGTGAGAGTTAGGTAGTTGTCTGCAGAGGCTGCACCGGGGTCAGCTTTGGGGTCCTTCTGCGTACTGATGAGTGACACAGAAGGGGCATCAGCTGGTGTCTCCTTAGAAAGCTCATCTGGAGGGCCTTCCTCGAGCCCGTTGGGAAGGAGGCCGCCGTTGCTCAGGGATTCTTGCTTGCCTCTGGTTTTCTCATCAGGACCTTTCAAGAGAGGTGAGGGACTGTACGTGCTCTTCACACACTTCCGCACATCTTTGAGGTTGAACAGCAGGCTGGGGGCTTTGGATTTGTAACTGTCCCAGGACTGACATTCACCGGGCTCCTTCTCTTGGTATCCGTTTAGCTGTCCTGTGGGTGACGGAGTTACCTCTGCTGGCTGGTTGTTGGAGGACTCCAGCACGTGCTTGTTGGGTATGACAGGGGTCAGAAGCTTACTGATGTTGAAAGGAGGATCGTAATGCTCGTGGGGGTCCACAGGCGTGTCGAGGGCATCCTTTTCTGGAAACTGCCCCTGGGGATTGTGCTTTGTATGCAAGGCTGGGCCTCTCCAGCTGGTCTGCTTCTTCTCTTCTGAAGCATCTTGCAGACTTTCTTTACCTCCCTTCCCAGACTTTGGTTTCCTCCAGGGGGCATGGGTCGGTTTCAGTGGAGGCTCAGGCTGTGAGCTGGAAGCTTTTCCCTCCGTAGCAAATCCCTGGGCTCCCAGATCCCTAGATCCCCAGGTTCCAGATGTGGAGTGAGTCCCTGCGGCCAGCCTGTTCTCCTCTTGACCGCAGCCGGCCCGGAGGTGGCAGGGGGAGGCTTTGTGCTCAGAGGCCGGGGGCTCCCTTAACAAGGGCGTGTCCTCGTAACGCTTGGGAGCCTTGCTTTCTGTGACAGTGTCAGCAGCATCCTTCCTCTCAGGCAGCCTGGGTTGGTGGGCGTTCCATGACTCAAAAGCACTGTTTTCACTATGAAGAAAGGTCCCTTTGCGAGCCCACTCCTGGCCCCTTCCAGTCTCGCTGGTGGCTGCCCTGTGGGCCGGAGAGGGGAACTTTGACTCAAATGAGTTGGCTGCGTTTTCGGGCATTGGGAGGAAGCTGTTGGGGCCATGACAGGCCATTTCAGGATTCTTGGGGGACTCCTGCTGTCCGTGCTTCCTGCCAGCCTGGTGGCTAGTCTTGTGGGTACTGGAGACTTCAGCAGGCACCCTCCTGACCGTCAAAACGGCAGAATCGAAGCAGAAGTTGACACCGCTTTCTGGAAGAGGAGCAAATTTGGGGGGATTTTTGAGAGCTGGAGCCTTGCTGGTAGGAGGCCTGCTGTCACAACGTTGGCTTTCAGTCCTGTCGAAAGATTTAATCAGTGACGACACTTTGGAAACAGGCTTGTTGCTGCTCCTCAGGCCGGAAACGGGCACTTCCAGTCTCCTCTGGGCTGGTGTCAGTGGGGGGCTGCTCTTGGGATACTTCTCCTCCCCTTGAACGTACTTGGGCAGCTGTTGGAACGTGGCCGCCCAGCCGGCATGCTCCGTGCCTTGGGATGGTAACTGGCTCCAAATGCCGCTTTTCCGATGGGTATGGCTCACCGTTCTCTGGTGAAAATTCCCGAACACTTGGCGAGTGATATCCGGGGACAGGGCCAGGTCGGAGTCATGGAAGGACGCGTCCTCTGAGATGCACAGGCTCCGGAACGCCCGGTCTGTGAGGCTGCTCACCTCCCTGTCTGCATCGTCCAGCACGCTGCCAATGCTCGAGGAGTCGCTGAAGCCGTCCGTGCACTTCTTACTCCCCTGCATCCTCTGCGTCCCTGTCAGTCAGTGGGCGCCTCTGGGTGATGATTTAGGAAGGGTTGGATGCAGCCCTCTCCCCGCAAAACTGGAGCTTCCCGATGACCAGATGCAATTACAAAGTGGGAATTTTTTTTCTCTGCAAAAGGAAAAAGTGCAGGGTGTGAATATGATTTTCAACTTAGCGGCTCCATATAAGCATGACACGCTGGTCTGGATGGTCGATTTTACGTGTCAACCTGGCTGGGCCATTGTGCCCAGTTTTTGGTCAAATGTCAGTGAAGCGGTTTACTCTCCACAGCGTGGGTGGGCCTCGTCCACAGGGCTGAGATCCCCCGAGCAAGAGGCAATTCTACCTCCAGTCTTTGTACTGGAGTTGCAACTTCAACTCCCCCTTGGGTGTCCAGCCTGCTGGCCTGCCCTGAAGATATTAGACTTGCCGGTTCCTTACAATAAATCTCCTTCTTCCTCCGTGTATATGTACATACATCCTATTGGTTCCGTTCCTCTGGAGAACCCTGACTAATGCAGTGCCTAAGGTCCAGACGTGTCATTTTTGCAGAGTGAACTTCCCTGGCATTCCACAGGGTGTTCCCTCCTCACTCTCTCTCACAGGGCCTGCTTTATTTTCTTTGGGGTACTGAGCACAATCTAAAACTAAATGTACTTCTTTGTTGCTTATCCCCTCCGTAGGCTGTAAGAACCCGGAGCTCAGGAGCCACTGGGCTGTCTGCTTGCTGACTGCCCTTGTCCCAGAGCCACCCCAAGAGGGCACAGTCCCCCAGAGCCTGCCTCACCAGGGATCCTTCACTCTCTGACTTGCCCTTGGGTGTGGCCAGTGGGAGGTGCTGGTGGGAGCTTGGATCAAGGGGGAGCCAGCCTTCCTGGCATTTCTGTCCCCCTACTTCCTGCTTCTGACTGTGGAGTGGGGTCCTGGCAACACTACAGTCCTCTCTAACTACAGCCCCTCCCCTGGGCTCTGACTCTCACTGGGCCCTGCAACACTGCTGCCCTTGCCCCCTGGGGCTGCCAGAAGAGTGGCTGTCACTTCCTCAGCGACTCCACATCCTGGGGTCTCCCTAATTCTGCCTACACCTCTGTGATAGTCCCTTCATTGCGTTCTTTTCTTCTTTTTTTTAAAAATTGTGGTGAAATACACATGACATAAAATTTACTATCTTAACCATTTTACGTGTACAGTTCAGTAGTATTAAGTGCATTCATCTTGCAAAACTGAACTCTGTATCCATTAAACAACAACTCCCCATTCTCTCCTCCCCAAGCCCCTAGAAATCACCATTCTACTTTCTGCCTCTATGAATTTGACTATTCTAGGTACCTCATATGAGGGGAATCAGTGTTTGTCTTTTCGTGACTGGTTTATTCACTTAGTACAATGTCCTCAAGGATCATCCATGCTGCGACATGTGTCAGAATTTCCCTCCTTTTTAAGGCTGAACAGTATTGCATCGTATGTATACAGCATATTTTGTTTATTCATTCATCTGTCAGTGGACACTTAGGCTGCTTCTACCCTTTGGCTGTTGTGAATAATGCTGCTATGAACATGGGTGTCCAAATACCTGTTCAAGACCCTGCTTTCAATTCTTTTGGGCACATACCCAGAGGTGGAATTGCTGGATCATATGGTAGTTCTACTTTTAATTTTTTGAGGAGTTGCCACAGTGTTTTCCTCATTGTCTGTTCCATTTTACACACCTGCCAACCATGCACAGAATTCAAATTTCTGCTCTTTTTGTTTTGATAGCAGCCATCCTAATAGGTATGAGGTGGTTCATTGCATTCCCTTCTGGATTCTGTCTAGGGATGTTACTTCCTGCTGGGACCCTGATTACTACTATTCAGTACACGCCTCCAATGCCTAGAACAGGCCTGGCCAGGGCAGGGGATGAACACATGAGTACATGAAAAGTTAGATAAAAGAGCAAGTATAGACCCTAGAGTGGGCTCAAGTTGGGGGCGTTTGGCACAGTGAACATTCTAGCAGCTGACTGATGCAACACTGTCACACAGTGGCCCCATTCAGGCACATCAGCAGAGGAAACTGGCAAGCCCGTACGCTCCCCTCCTTGCCTGGCTGGCCTGAGCAGTAAGCTTAGGGGCCTGAACAAGGCTGTAAGGGGTGGAAGATGAACACGTGTCACCAGGGTGGTAGGGCCTGCACGGCAGGGGTCCTGATCATATCCTGGCTCCTCATAGAGGGTCGCCCACCAGGTGTCCCACAGGGCCTGATGTGCTAGCACTGCTGTGTTTTGGTCCCGGAGGCCAGCCTTCCTTGGGATTTTCTGTTTCCTGTCTCTTGACCACAGCACTCCGGTGGGTTTCTGATGCTGATTCATCGGGAGGCTGACTAATTTTTATGAATGAAAGGGCTGAGTTGGGGCTGCCAGAGAAAGCAAAGGACCCCAAGTTCTAGTAAACTGGATGAGCTGATGAGGCACCACTGATGGCCCTGGGAAAGCCTGTATTTACATACTCCTCAGCCCTGCCTTGAGAATCGGGCCACTTGCTCCCCAGAAAGCACAGTAGGTGCCTTTTAGAAGGCACCTGAAAGGGGAGAGCATCAGCCCTGCCCCTGCACCTGGCCAGCCTCGCCCCTGTCCCCACCCCCTTCTCTCTCTTCTACTTCCTCTCAAAAAACTGCAGAAGCTAAATGCTCATGGCCTTAGACTCCCAAACAGCTAGTTCTGGCCACAGGGGTGGAAGCATTCTGACGACTGGGAAAACTCTTGCCTTTCTGATCAAGGGAATGGTCCCCATTGTCTCCATTCTCTTGGTGCCCTTTTACCCACTTTAGTACAGATCGTGGAGCCTGAAACTGTATTTGTTTGCTAGTGCTGTTGCAACAAAGTACCACAGACTGATGGCTTAAACTACAGAAATTCATTATCTTACAGCTCTGGAGGCTGGGGTTCCCAGATCAAAGTGTGGGCAGGGTTGGTTCTTTCTGAGGACAGAGGCAGACCCGTGAGGGACGGGTCTATTCCAGGCCTCCCTCCTTGGCTTGCAGGTGGCTGCCTTCTTCCGGTGTATCTTCATGTTGCCTTTCCTCTGTGTATCAGGACACCAGCCCTATTGGGTTAGAACTCACTCTAATGACTTAATCTTAACTACTTAAATCTGCAATGACTCTGTTTCCAAATAAATCACATTCTGAGGTCATGAGGGGTTAGGACTTCAATGTATGAATTTGGGTGGGATACAATTCAACTCATAACACTGAGGCATCCATTTTGCAGCTCTGAGGGACAAACAATGATGACTCAAGGCCAATTTGCTGAGGATGGCCTGGTGGACAGAGGAACATTCCTGAGTCCTTGTGGCCCCGCTGGGCTGTGAGCCTGGACCAGAATCATCCCCCATCTGGAATCTGTGTTATTGGACGGAATTGGGGGCCCTCCGTGACTCTGGACATTTTAAGTCAAGTTTTCTGCTCTTGAGGTCTTACCGATATAGTCAGGGAGTCTTCTGACTCCCTGGTGTCCCGAATGCTGGGGTTTTGACCTCGGCAATGACTGAACTCAGTAACACTGGGGTTTCTCTACTTCCACATTAAGATGGAAATAGCGTCCTTAGAGAAATAATTAGAATCTTAGAGTTAAGTAAACACCCCCAGTCAATTAAATACCACCTACTATTAGCAGATACTTGTTAGTTTTTAAACACTCTGCTTCCATCCCTTCCTTCAAGTAAGAACACTTGGTACCTTTTGGGGAATTTCCTCTCCCCTTGGCGTTCAGTCTCGGTGGGGCTGAAAGTCAAGGAGCCTGCAGAGACCTCTCAGGGCCAAGTGCAGACGTGAGACCCAGGATAGCCCACTGGACTGTTTCTCCTGGAGTGACACAAGGAGGGAGTCTGCTTTCCAGCAGCAGCAGGCACCCTGTTTGTCCTTTCCCAGCCTGGAGCTTCAGCCCTCACCTTGAGTCCACGAGGGTTCCCCTTTCCTCGTAATACGTATCCTTTCCTGCTTCACTTGTCCAGTTTTTGTTTCTGTTGTGTGTGACCAAAAAACCCAACCTGATCTTGGGCTTGTGTCATACTTCCAAACAGTAACAAAAGATGGTCACTGATGTTTGGAGTATTCAGAAGATAGCCACATTGCTTCTGCTTCAGGAAAAAGAGAGACCTCCCTCTTGCTAACTTCATTCAGATAATTTCTTCCATTCTGACTTGATTTACCTGGGTTCAGATGGGACGATATAAAGTTGGCTTCATTCCCCCACTCCCATCCCCTAGTCTCCTGATAGGCAATGGAAGCTTCAGCAGAGTAGCCCAAACCGAAGGTTTTTCCAGGGGCCGACTCTTGAGTTGATACATACCTGTTACAGGAGTGGGGGTAGTGGGTGCCTGCCTTCCTGGGTTTTAGGATCTGTAGTTTTAAAACTTCTTGTCATGATTACATTCGCTTTCATTGCTGCCCATCTAGAAAGAAGAAGAAAAATAATTTCGTTAGAACCCTAAGGACCAAAAAGCCAAGCATGAGTTCAGTACAAAAGCTATCTTTAAATGTCAGTAATACAATTGGCTTTCAAATTTTCTTTTTTTTGGCTCTCATACTTGAACTCAACAAAATTCCAAATGCAGGCATTTTGGGGGAAACCAAGATAGATTTATATCCCTTCCAATATTCATTAATTTGTCTCTGGTCCAAGAAATCTTTAGGAACCTGTTTTAAGTCTTTGGGATTTCTAATATGAATGGCCGAGCTGTGAATCATTTTTTGCTAGTCAAATTGGACCAAAGGCCCTTTTCCCATGTGAATTAATAATGCAGGTTTTGCAGCAAAGAGAACTAGAGTGGGCTGAACTTGAATCCACTCGGCAGGCAGTACTGTTCAATTTACTGTTGGCAGGAGGTTTGAGCATCTATTTTGACAGCTAAAAGAACCAAAAAGCTGCCCAAGAGAATTTTAAGAGTGCTCAGAATGAAGTGTGAAGTAATTAAAATAAATCCACTATGCAAATTATAAATGCAGACCATTGGGGTTTCCAGAAGACTGTCCTCATGTTGTAACTCCTGGATATTAATCCAGTCCATGGTGGTTTATTAGTAATATTAACAATCATAATAACTCAGATTTGTGGAGTGCAACTTTGTGTTGCTCACTATCCGGTTAGCCCCGTCCCTGGCCCTCGAGGCTGTCCTTTGTGTCCCCACCGCACGCTGGGTTCACCTTTTCCATAGCTCATGCCATATTGCCACACATTGTAACCCATGCGTCTCAGGAATTGATGATTGCTTCATTCTCTCCTCAATTAGAAAGAAAATTCCACGAGTCCAGGAAGGGAGTCTTATTTGCCCTTGTTTACTGCACACACCAACACAGAAGCCGAATAAACGTTCGTGGCAATGCTCTGAATTGGGTGTCTTCATCCAGAATTTTAATGGAGGGCAGACAGGCACAGAAAAGAAGGAGCAAGAAAGATGGAGAAGTTCTACTGAGAAGGACCCCTGGTCTTGGGTTTTAAGACGATCTGGGAAATTCAGATTTGTGTCACTAACTAGAGAGCCCATTGCAGCACCACCGGGGTACAATTTAGGGATGAGGATGAAATCACTTCATGTCACACGTGGATGAGACAGAGATGCAGAAGGACATGGTGCATTTATTTCGTGGACATTTAGGGAGCCCATCACTCTGTGCTGGGGGTCACGGACTCACTGTCATTGCTGCTGAAACACGTTCTCCAGAGGCCAGCACAAACCACCCTGCTCCCTGCTTTGGGCTGTTTGACGGAAGCCAACCCGAATTGCTGAAAAGTCTGGCTCATAAGAGCACTTTTCAGGTGAAAGGGTGCAGTTCCCCTCAGGTAACATGAGTGAGGGAGAATGCCATATCGTTGAATCGTGCTATAAAGAAGGTCTTGGCATCTGCCCTGATGAATATATAGAAATGAGAATGAATATTTATTCATGGCACGGTAAGATCCTATTCATGTCTATGGCCTTCAGAATCAGTTTGCTCTCTTAAATGCTTCCTGACTCCTCACGCCCATTATTTCCTTGACTCATTTAGTCTGCCTTTAGTTTCCCCTCCCCCAGTGGATCGCCCAACGGGTAAAGTTGTTTCTCATCTGACTTAACTTCTAAGCTTCAATCAAGACCGTTGGCCACTCTCTTCCTGGGAAGCTCTCCCACCTTCATTTGTGGGACTCACACACTTTCCATCTCCCTGCCCGGCCTAACGGTTCATCTCTTATCTTCCTCTCCTGGATGGTTGGATTTCCTCTGCGCCAGGCCCTGGGGCTTCTTCTCTTCTCCCTTGTTAGTCTCGCTGGGCGATTTTACCCACACCCAGCGTCGCCAGGAGCAGACACACACTGACGGCATGTCCAGGCCAGGCAGCTTGTCTGGGCTCCAGCCTCTGTTTCCATCTGCCCCCGGACAGCTCCACAAAACCACACATTTAAAATGGAATCCGTGACCTTTCCGCAAGCCAGTTCTTCCTCTGAGGATCCCAGAAATCTGAGTCACCTGTGACCGCTGCCTCTCCCTCCTCCATGCCTCCCCTAAACCGATCCATGTCCACGTCCCACGAGTCTCATCTTTGAAAGGTCTCTTGTCCCCCCGCACATTGATCTTAATCTCCACGGCCACTGCGTGGCCCCAGCTGCTGTCATGTCTACCTCGGGCTACCGCAGGAGCCCTTAGTCATTCTCTGCACTATACCCAGAAGCAGCTTTTAAAAACCAAATCTGTTCATGTCAACCTCTTGCTTAGAATCCCTCAATGGCTTTCCAGTTTGAAAGAATGACAATCAATCTCTCTTAACAAAGCCTCCCTTTTCATCCTCATCTTGGACTATTTTTCCCCTCATGCTTGGCTTTCCAGCTACCCTGGACGTTTACCAGCTTCTTCAATATGCTGTGCTACCTTCTGCCTCAGGGCTTTTGCACATATTTTTCTCTCTGCCTGGAGTTCTTTAATTCTACCTTTCTCCTGTTACCTGCTTAACTCCTATGTATACTTCAGAACCCACTTCACATGCCCCTTCAATAAGGCAGCTTCCTCACGTTGTTTTAAATATCTCTGCTACCTGCTTTTACAGCCCACTATACTCCTCTCCTTTGAAGTACTTATTATAATTGTAATTAAGTATTTAACTGGGTGATGATTGTTGAATTCTTATCTCTCCTGACAGCCTGGGTGCTTCACTGTGGCAGGGTCCGTGTCTGTCTGGCTCTCCAGGCTATCTCCTCTTGTGGCATAGTGCACAGCACAAGAAATATCTGTTAAAAAGTGAGCAAATCCCTCCACCTCTGTCATGATGTTATTCGCACTATTGACTGGCTTAGTGGGACTGAACTGAAAGTCAGTTATAATCCAGTAGTTCCAGAATTATCATACATTTCAAATTAGTGAATTTGAATCCAGGTGGATTTAATTTCCTTTTTGATTCCTAGCCCTAAAACATATAAAATCTGCCTGTGATGGGAGGAGGAAGCAGGCAGAGCAGTTATCCTTAGAGCCAGCTCACAGGATGGCGGAAGGTGTTCACTCACACCATGGCGTGTGCCAGTTAAGTTAGGGTTGAGTTTCAGGGTGAATATAGCATCTACATCAGGGAGAAATACGTGACTTCATGACTTTGCCATTTTCCTGTTTGTCTCTCTAACGGCACTCAGTGTTCCAAGCTGGGGAATGATTTTGAATCTCTCTGGAGGGCTAGCGTCCAGCAAATAATTGTTGTGTACGTTAACTGGGGTGTTGGTTACAGCCACATTGCAAATGGCCATTAACTGATACGATACCTAAATTATAGGTGTCAGCAGGTGAAGTGTTGGCATCTGCTCTGTGTTGTACAGGCAACCCTGGAGGCTCAACAGCCCCTCTGAGAACTGGTCTTTCAACACTCCATCCACAGATGCTGGATGCTGGGCACAGGTTCTGCAAAGCACTAGAGTGCACAAGGGGAAATGGGGTCCCCAACAGGAATGAATGGACAAGGTTTTCCAGTTCAGCCATCAGGGAGGGGCCAAAGGCTCTGGTGGCACAACCATAGTGAAGACATGCTTGGGGAAAACTGGGGGCGTGTATGTGCCCCAGTAGCCAGAAGCTGGGAGGATTACCCTTGAGGATGTGTTTTGTCTTCTCCTCATTGCCAGGGTCATCTTTTTGTTTTAGAATATGTCAAACAAACCAAATCTGAGGGAGCACCCCCATGAGTCAGCCTTTTGTCACCATGAGAAATGAAATAGCCTTTGCACGGTCATTACAGATTTGGACTCTTCCAAAACGTTTTCTCACATGGTGCCTTTTTCCATGTCATCCTGCACAATGCTGTTGAATTATCATGGACTGGAATAGGCTGCTTTGTGTAGAGATTTTTCTCTCTCTCTTCTGATCCCTTGCGTATGGCTGTGCATGACCCTCAAGGCTTTCTCGGCGGGGAAGCTGGAAGTCTCCCCATACCCCGCTCCCGCCAGGCGTGCGGTGCCCTGGATGAGGGACCTGCAGGCCAAGGTGGGCCCTGGCTTGCCTCCTTGGAGCGGCAGTCTCTCTGCGTGGAATGTTTCTCTTTGTTCCCAGGTCACCAGCTTCTGACCACTTCCTCCTCTGTTCTCCTATTCCTTATAGAGTTCTAAAAAAATCACTTGCGCTGCTTTATTCCACTTTATCTGCTATGAATCCATCTTTCCAAGAAGGCTTTGAGCTCCTTGAGGTTCCCGGCCTGGTTCGTCTCTGACTGACAGGATGCCTGGGGCATGGTGGCCACTGGTCAAAGCTTTCAGCTGCCATTGCTGAGTACGCTTCTTGGGCCACAAGGATGTGATGACAGAGGTTTGCTGCGAGTGTGTGGTGTGGGAATGCAGGACCCAAAGTTCTGCTGCCTCACGTTCTCCTCAACTCCCACGGGACTCCTGGCTGGCAGCCAGCCCAGGCCCGACAGGTCAAGCAACACAACCTTTGCCAGCCTGCCCCAGGCTGTGAGGACAGGAAGTGGCCAGGGGACCCTGATCCAGATTGCCACACACAGCTACTCATCTGAGCCCCGGGGCTGAGGAGGTGTGATGGGCCCACAGAACCAGAGCCCTGACTGGTGCCCCAGGCAGGCCCCAGTTCCTTATTCCTCTGTGCAGCTGTGCACCATCAGCTTCGGTTCTGAGACAAGATAATGGAGCCTCAGAATGTTTCATGTCACACAGCTGCTGAGTGACAGAGCTGGGCTGGGGACCCCGGCCCGGGTGGTCCTGGAGTCAGGACACAGCAAAGGAGGTAGCGGTTGGCGGTCTGGCATGGCCGGGTTGCCAGATTGAGTAAATTAAAAAACAGGACACTTAGGGAAATATGAGTTTCAGATAGAACAATGAACATTGTTTTAGTATACGTATGTCCATGTTTGGGCTATACTTTGTATTAGTCAAATTTCTCTATCAAATTAATCGTCCCATACTTATACTAAAAATAGGTACTCACTGTTTATCTGAACTTCAAATTGCACTGGAAATCTTGTCTTTTATCCGGCAAGCTGAGGTCCTCACCAAATTTTAGGACCCAAAGTGGATCACAGTCAGAGGAAGCCAACCAGCAAGTCCATCCTGGGGTGACTCATATCTGCACGTTACCCTGCGGTTCAACACACACGCTGGGATCCGTTATCTTGTTCGATTCTCATGACCCTTATGGGGTGGGTTCAACAGGTCTTATTGTCACCATTTTCTAGGTGGAGAAAAAAAGGCACAGAGAGGTGCAGAACATTGCTCAGTGTCACACAGCATGTAGAAAAGAGAACTGGGGCTGGGATTCAGCTCGGGTCCACCGCTTGACCACCCCACACTCTCTCCAGGATGAAACCCTCACCCCTCTGGTCCTTGGGTTCAAGCACAGAAGGGTGTGTCCTGGGCTCCTGGGCTGGAGTTCAAGGGAGAATTGACGATTGACGGAGAAAAGGAGGGTTTATCATTCTATTCGCCTCCCAAGAATCTTCTCAGCTCAGCTTTTTCACGACAACCAAAGGAGTAGAACTAACAATGCAACTGGGCAGCACAGGGTCCCTCCCGTCTGGGGAGGCTCAGGTGGCCAGTCCTTGCTCAGCTGGGAGGGATGCTCTCCAGCTGCTAAGCAGGCCCCTCCTTTCTCCTCGCATCCCTGCCCGTCTTTGCACAGGAAGCTGTTGAGATTTGCTTTGTTGCCAGGTTTGACCACTTGCCTGTAGTGTGGTTTTTGAGCTCTAGCTCTTTGGGTAGATTTAATTACCTTAATTGAATGGTGTTTTCACTTTTCAGTAAAGGCGAAGCAGGAAGCTGGTGGAGATGACAGGGGTTGGCTTTATCACACCCAGAAGGCCCTGACAAATTGGAACTGATTCTTCCCCTCCTCTTTCTGGGTGTTTTTTTGAGACATTGACTTGGGGTTGCCTTGAGGAGCGGTTTGGTGCAGTGAAACCAAACACAGCCGGATTGTTCCAGCCTGTGAACGCACACACATTGTACACACAACTTCTGCCACCCACCCCACACCGGGCAGGTGCCTTGCTCTGGACGTGTGCCCTGCTGGTCCGTCTTGGGCCAAGCTCTTGACCTCTTTGTGCAATTCCCAACAGCCTTCCCGCTTGCTGTTTCAGAGGGAACGTCTTTGTCTATGTCCTACATTTTACATGGCAAAATCAACTTCCTCAGTTGGAGATGGGCGCAGACTCGTGTCAAGTGTCCAGGGCCACTGCGGCATGTGCCTGTCCTCATTCATTCCTTGCTAACACTTAACACCTTATGGCTGGGAAACTGGAGCTACCTGGGCAGCTTGTCCCTTATAGAGTGCTGGAGCTGGGATCACACCTGTCCTTGGCCCCAGGACCCCACTGTCCGGCCCGTGATGATTCCTTCCCAGCTCTCTCCCAATGCGATGATCGCTCTGTCCTTGTAACTCCTTTGGACTTTTGGAAATCAGAAATTTCAAGTTCATTTATATTCTAATAGAGGTAAACATGGGCTCTCAGAAGCCACGCTTGAAGCTCTTTTATGCATCCATCCACTCAACAACTGTTCACTACTACGTGCCATCCCGTTCTAGTGCTGGAGACACAGCCGAGGCAGGGCTGACCTGGGCCTTCTCCCTGTGGAACTGGAATGAACTGAGGGATGGCATTGGGCCACACTCATATTGTCTTAGACAGGTTTCCACTGTCTAAGTGGTAGTGCCTCTTACACACGTAAAACGCACCTTTGTGCACAGGTCATCACACATCTGGTTTGGCCATTTTGGCTCCACTGGTCTGGCTCTTGGCACCCCAGGGTGGGGGGTTCTGCTTGCATCCTGGCTTGGCTTCGCTTAAACGGCCCCAACCTATGGGCTAGACTGGGCAAGGCAAGGGTTCTCAGATGGACCCCGAGGCTTCCACGCACTGGGAGAGGACAAGGCCGCCTTCATCCAACCCCAGGAACGTGGTCGGTTAGCACGGGGGGCCCCGGCAGCAGCGCTGGCTTGGCATGTGTCTGAATCCCCCCTGAATCACATCACGTGTACAGGGGGCCTCAAAACCCTGCAGCATGTAGGAGTCCAGGACATCCCAGGGATGGGGCTGAAGAAATCAACTTGCCTGGGCTTGCCAGGCTCACAGAGCTGGCTGTGAGCTGTAGCCGCAGCTGCTGTTGGTGTTCTGCTGCCCTTGGGAGAGAGCTCGGGGGCAGAGGTGCTTTCTCTCTGGAGCTCAGCCCAGCCTGACTCCCACTTCCTGCCTGGGTCCCTGGTCCACTGTGTCTGGATGGGATGTTTCCTCAGGAGTCTCTGAGCATTGCCCAGATCTGGGGCTGTGTCTGGAATTAGAGGCCAGGGAGCCTGGCACAAGGAAGGTTGGACCTAACCCAACCAGAGCTCCCCAGGACAGGAAGATGCCAGCACCTGGCATCACATACTCAGGGGGGGACCAAGTTGCGGGAGGAAAGCAGAGAAGCAAGGCATGGAGGCAAGGAGAGGAGGAGAGGGATGAAGAGATGGGCTGGGCTCCAGGACCCAGCAACCTGCTTCTTCTGGGTCCCGTTCCTGTTTCATAATTGTGTGACCAGGGGGACAGAACAGTGTTTTGCTCTCTGGGGCCAAAGCCCTGCTTTGCAGCACTGACCGATTTCCATGGCTGATTTCCGTTATGACCCGGCGACCGAAGCAGGGTTGGGATGAGGCATGCACGTGAGCTCCTGGAGCCTCAGAATCCTGCAGGCTCCCATCGAACTTGCAGTTGCTTCTCTAAGGATCCTTGGGCGAGGGTCTCACTCCACAAAAGCTAACAGCAGCACTGTTTCTGACCATTTCTGATGGCTGGGCATTGCTGAAGATCACTCCTTAGAAGCTCCTGGTGGCCAGACGGGCTGGACTTGGTCAATGCCGTCTCTGGACGCTCCCTTCCACCGGAAGGAGCTCAGGCCCAACACTGCCCAGCTTCTTAGCACTGCTCCACTGGGAGCTCTCTGCAGATGCTGGGGGACCAGCCTTAGGGGCCAGGTGCCCCCCCTGGACAAGGGGCACTGGATCCTCTTGTGGGCTTAGAGGTGCCCTGATTTCCTTTTATAAGAGCATCTATGCTGCCATCAAAGGTAAAATTGGAGCAGAAGAGATCCGACCACCAAGAGCTCTGCCCTCACCTCCCTCGTGCCTTCCTGGAGCTGGGGTGAGTGCCGGTCATAGGGAAGTTGACGGAGAGGTGAAAGGCTGGGAAATGAGAAGGGGCCAAACTGGAAGAAATGGTTTCGATGCTCAGCCCTATGACCTTTCGGCCTCCTTGTTAGACACAACCCAAAGTCCACACCACTGCCAGGCCAGGCCAGGGCAGCTGCCAGAAGGGGGACATGCAGCTCTTTCAGAAACACAGGGGCCATTGAAATGATGAGTGCACTGGGATCTGGGCCAGGTCCCAGTGCTACACTGCATTCGCTGAGTACAAACTTGGCTAACTTACAGCAAGTCTGTGAGCCTCAGTTTTCTCATCTGTAAAATGGAGCTAAAGATCTGCTCCTGTGTATTAATGACAGGGCTTCTCAGCCTCGGCAGCACTGACTTTGCCACGGCCCCCAGTGCAAAATCACCGCTGGCTGAGAACTGCTTTACAGAAGCAAGGAGAGAGTCCCTGGAGCATCCTTTGTTTGTTCATTCACTCATTCATTCATCCCTTCCACCTTTCCCAGGAACATCCTGCCCTGGATTCTGGAAACAGTAGGGACTGACATGAGATAGGAACCAACCAGGCAGTTCTGGGCAGTAGAAAGAGCTGGAGACCTGGGTGAAGTCCTGTTCCAAGGCAGTGTCATTTTGGGCAAGTCACTTCACCTGTGAAACTGGGACAATAAAAATCAACTCCAGTTCTGGCACCCCAGCCACCTGGGGCTGCTCCCCATGCTGGAGCAGGCTAAGCAAAGGAATGGTCGTGAAACTGGTCCCCAAGGCAGCCACTGCTTGAAAGTCTCCAGATGCTTGGAGCCATTGGACTCACCAGGTCCTGGGCTCTTCCCCAGCCAGGGGGCCACCTGCACCAGAAGGAGGCCCAGCGAGCCCAGTGAGCCCTGGCCATCCTGACCCTGACTTTTACCCACACGCAGGCCCCTGGGCAGCAAGGGAATTAGTGCACGCTCTTTCTCTACATATCTCACAGGAGCAGAGGTTCCACACTTGTTTTCCCCTCAACACACAGTAAGAAATACATCTACATCACAGCATACAACGAGCTCAGAGACATATATTTATATAAAACAAGGAAAATTCATGAAGCAAAACTTACTCTGCTTAAATGTACCACTCTGATATTTTCATCTTATTCTGTTGTAGTCATTCATTAAAAAAAAAAAACATTTGCAATGTAGTAAGTGATTTCAGGATCCAATAATGAGTTGGAGTCTGCAGTGTGTTGTTGTTTTTTTTTTAACTGTCCTAGACCAGAATCTCCAGGCATTCCTGATCAGGCTCTGTTTGCTGCTGCCCTATTTTTAGTGATACTGGGCTCTCATCTGGATGGAGAAATGGAGACCCAAGGCCCAAACGCAGTGGCTGGTGGGGTCTGACCAGATTCACGTTGTGGGGAAGGGAGGAGACCGCCCGGGTGGTGGGTCCACGGGCCAGGCCTTGCCTTTCTGCTTCAGTGCCGTGTCCCCAGTCCCCGTACAGTACCTGGGCCTCACAGAGGGCCATTCATTTGTTGAATGAATGAGTAAAAGAAATCCCCTTTTACGGAGCACCTGGCATAAGGGGCACTTTATAGACTCCAGTATTACTGATTCCTATTTTTCATTATGTAATCAGTACTCGAAACAACCTTGTGAGGTAGAGATCACTCTTGCTCTTTACAGAGGAAGACCTCGAGTCCAGAGGTGTTTAATACTTGGCGATGTAGGGCTTGAACCTGAGGCTGCTGCAGAGGGAGAGGGTCCCTGCGACCTGCATTTAAAGAGGTACCTCCAGGAGCTTCTGAAATGCCTGCTGCAGGCTGAGAACCTCTGCTCGGCATCACCCCACCCTTGGGCGCCCTGGAGGCCCCCTCACTCCTGGCTCTCACCCTCAGGGCTCCCCGGCACTCATTTTAAGACCCACGGCTACAGGGGGTCTTCTATCCCCTGCATCCCATTCCACCCGGGAGTCCACTTTTGATGGGCCAAGCCCTTGAAAGCCTGCCCTGCCCCTCACTGATGGACACCTGACTCTCCACTTAAGAGCTGTGGAATCAGTTGGACTTCGGGCAAATCACACAATGCATCTGAGCCTCAGTCTTGTTTTTGTAACCTGGGGCTGATAGGAAGGCGTATCCAGCAGCCTGGTCCTCGAGGAAGCCCCTATGGAATATGAAGTGGGTGTTGCAGGGACAATTGTAACCGATGGCCCAGACACTGCTTTGGAGAGCCTTGTCCAGAGAGGATGCTTCAGAGGCTCCCAGAGGCACTTGGGTTTGCTGAGAGTGGGGTGTCCCTTAATAACCATCCTTTCTCTAGCCCCTGGGAGGAGAGCCAGGCCATACGGGAAGGGGCACCCCTGCAAAGCAGCCCTGGGGTGTCCCGGGCTTGGGCAGATAGAGGAGGTTCCAGGGAGGGCTCCCAGAACCACGAGAAGGCAGAGGGGCTGCAGAGCTCCCTCGCCATCTACAGACCCCATTTCCCCATCTGTAAACTGGCACCACAGGGCTGGGTGGCAAAGGGGGAGAAGCAGAGCTGGAAGAGCCAGCACTGTTTACCCAGCTCCTGCTAACTGCCATGAACTTCACACGTGCGATCTCGCTCAGTGGTCACAACCACTGAGCAAGTTAGATAGGGCCCGTGCCAAAGGAATCTGAGGTGGAGAAATTGAGGGGCAGAGAGGCTGAGGAACTTGCTCAAGGTCACGCAGCCAGGGAGTGGCAGAGCCGGGATTCACACCCAAATCTCGGTGCCAAACGGTTTTGCCCTCCTTGTGCAGCCAAAGTAGAGAGAGTTACGGGGCGGGTGTTTCCCTGGGCCATGGTGTCCCCGCAGGGTAAGCAGGGGTGGAGACCTCTCTCCTAGCACCTTCTCTTCCATCTCCCACACCCTCCTCTTCCCACCAAGGAGCATTTGCTTTAGTAAAGCTAGAGAAGGCAACTGCTGGAAGTGGGCAGCCAGGAAGGCATGTGTATCTGGGCTGGTGGAGGAGCCTCCCATGGAGCCACTGGGAATCTCTAACACCACCCCAACCCCACATACACAGCAGAGCCCTGTTCTCTCTGGCCTTCTCCTCACTTCCTGCTGGAGGCTGGGACGTAGAAGGGAGACGGCTGGTTGGTAGATGACAGCTGTCCTTTCTCCAACCCATGTGGCAGCTGTGAGCCCAACTCTTCCAGGGAAGGAAAGAGAGAACTTCCCTGCTTTGGGGACACAGTCATGGAACTGACAAACATCCCTCCTTCTTCATGAATTCCTCACGGAGTGCTTACAGCAGCAAGAAAAAGGATTCAGACATGGCCATCCAGGCTCTCCTTCTAAAAATTAAAACTGAAAAATGCTCTTTCAACAAGCAATGTTATTTGGAACAATGGCTTCAACAATGAGTTGAAGTGGAAAAATTATCAGCTTCTTAGAGCATCTTCTACTGTGTTTGAGAACAACAAGAAATCTTGTCTCCCCTTTCTTTCCTAAGTCAGTGGTCCTTGCTTCTCACAATGCCTTGGAGGGCTTGTTAAACAGAGTTCTGGGCCACCCCAGAGATGTTCGCTCGGGAAATCAGGGCTGGGCCACAGCATCTCGGGATACAGGTGCCGCTGGTCTTGGGGCCACACGCTTGGAGCACCGCTGCCCTAGGTTTTGAGCAATTGGAGGTTGGACCCCTTTCCGGGAGGTTGTACTGACAAGTCATAGGCACTTGGGCCACTTGGGGCTCATCGTTGTCAACGACGGTGGTTTGGGCTGTGCCTGCCTGGCTCTAGGCCTGGCTCTGGGCAGGCCGTGCATGTGTGGGGTGCAGAGACCAATCATGAATGTGCCCTCTCCAAGGGACAGTCATCTGTGAGGGGATAACAGGCAGAGGTCAGTGCGAGCTGCAGGGTCCAGGAGGCGAGAAGAGGGTGATCTCACCGGCAGGGCTTGCTTGAAGTCAGCTGGGAGGGAGTTTGCTGCCAGTCTGTGACAGGCACCCAGCTGGCTCCAGCCTGGGCACCAAGCAGAGGGGAGTGGAAAGTTTAGAGTCAGACCATGCTCCCGTTTCCTAGCCCTCTGCAACCTGGGCAAGTTCCCTCACCTCTCCGAGCCTCCCTTCCCTCATCTGTAACTATCCCTACCTCTCTGGGTGGTTGTGAAGGGTAGAGGTAAAAAATATCAAGAGCCCAGAAGAGACACAGAGTAAGGACTCAATAAACAGAAGCTTCCACTGCTAGAGACCTTGAGGTTTTGAAACAGACCATGCTGGGAAGGAATTCCATATCTACCGCTGTGGTACTAACACCGGCCAACAGAATTGCAGAGCAAGCTCATGTATGTAAAGCATATAGTAGTTGCTCACTAAATGTCGCTTGCCTCATTTCTAATCCCCAGACGGGGCGCTATAACATAGTGGGAAATGCCTGGACTGAGGCCAGACCTTCTTGGGCTTCATTCTTTGCTGTACTAGCTGTGGGGTGGGGGGGGCGGCCAATTACAAAACCTCCCTGTGCTTCGGCTTCCTCACCTGTAAAATGAGGCTAAAGTCGTACCTGCCTCCTGGTGTCCTTGGGGGGACTCAGTGAATTCGTGTCTGTGAGGTGACTGACACCTAGCAACTGTCGACGTGTGGTTACCATCCCCACCACGCAACCTGCTCAAGCCAGGGCCCGGGCACAGGGTCACAAGGACGACTGCCTTTCCCCAACATAAAAGAGAGAGAGAGAAGCGAGGCAGTGGCTACCCAGAACCCCTGAGGCTTCCCTGTCCTCGGAACCACCTTGTACCTTTGCCCTCTCCGTCTGGTTTCTGCGCCTGAGCAAACCGCTCAGTCCCTTCATTCTGAACGGGCATCGGCTGACCTTTAGCAGCCCCGGTGTTTGTATGGCGGGCATTCCCCTCGAAAACCATGCCTGCATCTCCCAGGCCATCACTGGAACTAATCTGGGGAAACCTTGCATGCTGGATGTGAGAATAAAACCAGAGATCTACGTAAGTGTTTTGTATACAGGAGTAACGCAGCCAGATTGCCGTGGTGAACTTGGTGGGACACTGAGGGTGAGAAATGGCTCTGAACCCGTGGGTTTAGCCCAGTGGGTCTGAATTTTGACCCCTTGATTGCTGCAGCCTTTGGGGCTAACCTGCTTCAGAGAGGGGTAGACAGGGCCAGGGCAAGGGACGAGCTGGTGGTGCTACATGTGGCCAGGCTGCCCCAAGCCAGGGTAAGCCAAGGGGCAGCTCCAGTATGACTTGTCCATCGCAGGCAGGGCTCAGAGGCTTGAAGCCAGCCTCTAGACTGGGCAGGGAGTAGGGAAAGCCCTGGGCAGCTCAAGCAAATCTCACTTTCCTCTCTCCCCTTGCCTTCCTTAAGCTTCAGGTGAAGGCTTTAAGATGGGACCTGGCTGAAATGAAATCCCTCTCTTAGCTCAGCCTTGAAGTTCCTCAGCAGCTCAAGCCCACCTGGGAAGGGGCCATTCAGGGACAAAAGGTCCCACTGAGGCCAGGGAACAGCATCCAGGGTGCAGAGGCCCAAAGGAACCAAGGACTCCCACTGACAGCTGGAGCCCGCCTCTCCGTAGGCTCGGAAGCCCTTTGCTGTGCAGTCCTCAGGGAGGGCCAAGCCTGGAGCCTCCAGGGAGCGCCAAGCAGAGCATGGAGGACATAGGGAAGGCCTTCTCCCCACTTTCATGGGCTGTGGTCCAGAAGGGTCCCTTTCCCCTTCCTATGAGAAAGAGAGGTGTATCAAGTCCTGGGGAGAAAGCCATTCCATTCATGGTCCATTAACACTTTGGCCCCTCTTGCACTCAGATTCCCAAACACTCTGGCGTCCGCAGCTCGGAAGGGAAAACGCTTCGCACCAAGCCTCCTTCTGCCCTCAGCCTAGGGACCTCGGCCAGCTGTGAACCCACTCTGTCTCGACCTTGACATCCGCTGTCATGTAGTACTCGCACATGCAGCCCCCTCCAGGGAATGTTCCAGAATGATAGCGATGACTTACGTTGGGGGTGACACATCTCAGCTGTGCTCCACATGTTCCATTTTGGGGCCTTGATCCAAGGCTTTGAATGATCCCTTGTCCTCCCCCTCCCCCCGCACCCCCAGCTCTGGTCCTGCAACCCCTGGGATCAAGTAGAAACTAAGAGGTGTTTTGGGTTTTCCCAACTAACGAAATGAGACATAAGATTGAGTTACAGGGCTCTGGGTTGGCTGGATCTGGTGAAATGCGGTTTGAACCCTCAGATGGAGATAAAACCAAGACCACTGCAGCCTGCTGGGAAATGTCAGCACTGTGTGTCTCCACAAGGCAGCCTTCTCTGAAAGCCCTTTTCGTCTCTCCAGTAATCCTGGGCAGGTGGAGTGAAGGCCTGAAAGCCAAGGAGGACGATGGCCCAGGCCTGGCTCCACTGGCCAGCGGGTTTCAGTTACTGAGATTTCTGGCATAGCCTGGAGGAATAAGGCTAATTCTAGATGTGGAGCTTCCCCTTTCTGTAAGGGTCTCCGGGGCTTCCTTAGGGTCAGGAGCAAAACGCAGAAAACACCAGGTCACCCTCTGGAGTCCCAGTGAAAAGACATCGGGGTGGACATACTCTTCCTAGGAGGACTCGGGGCCATCGGGCCTTCCCTACCTCCTCTGCACACCTCTGTCTCCTGGGTTCCCAGGGGATCCAAGTCCCTCTGTTTCCAGGACCCAGCATTCGGCTTTCCTCCCAGCGGGCACAGGTGCTCCCATCCCGACGAGCTTCTGGTCACCAGTGAGCAGGCACAATAATTCCCCTCCCGAAGACCAAGGGGCAGACGCATGCTGGACTTGGGTCACCCGGAGACGTCTATTTATAGACCATCCCGATAAGCGCAATCTGCCCTGCTCAGCCCAGGCCACACTCCACAGCAAAGCTAATCCTCCCAGGGGCAAACTGAACATTTCCTGTACCAGCTAGACTGGAAAAACCGGCCCAGCGAAGGGGCAGGGAGCTCCAGAGCCAGCCACGGGTCCTGAAGGGTCCAGCTCACAGGCTGCTATACAAGCTAGAACGTTCATTGCTGTTTGTGCGTGCACCAAATTGACCCATCTCAAGGAGTGTTCGTGCACAACACGGGTCAGCAAACATTTTCTGTAAAGGGCTGCAGAGTAAATATTTTGCTTTTGCCGGCCACACAGCCTGGACAGTTGTGTGAAAGCCAGCATAGACATTATGTAAATGAACGAGTGTGGCCGTGTGCCAATAAAACTTTATTTACAAAACCAGGAGCCCAGCCCACGGGCCTGGTTTACCAACAACTGTAGTAAAGGGAACGTAAATGCAGGAAAATCAGACTTCATTTAATGTGAACATTTGCTTAATCTACTCTCCAGGACTCCTATAATTTTGGGTTTTAAAAATATTACTTCAAATATTGTTTAATTGGGTTAGATATGTTCAAAGAAATGATCCATAAATTTAGGCTTTTTTTTTAAAAAAAAAATAACCTTTATTTTCTAGAGCAGTTTTAGCTTTGTAGCGAAATTGGGCAATTGAGTAAAAGTTACGGAGATTTCCCATATTGTCCCTGCCCCTGCCCCCCGAATGCATAGCCTCCTCCATTATCAATATCCATGGGGGTGTTATAAAGTCCTAAATAATAATTTTTTAAAGGCTATTTAGATTTCCACACATATTCAATACTGCTCTTCTCAATGACCAGTTCTCCTCCACGAGGAAAAGAAGAACATGATTTTAGATTTGGCTAAGCCCACCCTGCAGGAGTCTGGTTGGGGACCCCCGGGATGTGGGCGGGTTCCCTGTTGAGGCCACATATGTTCTCAGAGTCCACGGGCCAGAATGTCCTGATGACCAATTGTCCTCTTTGTTACAGCTGGTAGGATCCTGCCTGGCGCAGCACTGGGGGACACAAGAGAGCCAGTCTCCTGCCACAGGACCTGTGGGGTTGCCCCCATTTGACAACACGGTGCCCTGGGCACACCCAAGGCTTGTACCCGCTCAGCCATGTGGGAGCAGAGCGCCCTGACAGATGCATGGAAGGACAAGGTCACACACGTCTATACCGTGTACTCTGTTCCCACATAGTCCACACGGCGATCCAGCACCACGGCACACCCAGCACTGAAGAAACTCAGCCCCCAACATGCCCCTGGCCACTCACACCGCCCTGCACAGCGCCCTGGCACAGAGCAACATCCCAACCCCGCCGGTGCAGAGTGCACATCCCTGTGGGCCGGCCGGAGCTGGAGCCTCCCAGCCTGCACGAGGGAACCAGACAAGCATCTGACCCTACCTTCCGCTCTCCGCTAGTCCCGGCGGCTTGCTCTTCAGGCCTCCCAGGAACCGGACAGAACCCTAACTCTTCCAGCAGCCCGGCTCTGCCCAGCAGCCAAAATTTCTTCCCTTGTCAGCCAGACGGCCCAAAGATAGAGGGGAACGGATTCAAGACCCAGACCTCTTATTGTCCACAAACCTGCCCACCTGAGGAAAATCAGTGACCAGAAGCTGGCCAGACACTGGAAGTTCGGGAAGCGCACCTAAATAGAGACCCAGCCGGGGGAAACCAAATGGTGTTCTTGGTGGGGAAGAGGCAAACAGTCCCCACTGCAACACCCGCGTGGTGTCAAGTAACAGTCAGATTAAACAAACAGCCTCAGCAGCTATTTTTACATCCAGATCGGCCACGGGTAATAGATAACTTGGGGAGTGCGAAATTGCTTGCCTCTTAGCCAGACCCTAACCACGAGTCCAGCTTCAATCCAGAATGGTTTTTAAAACGATTCCAGCACTGAGATCCAAATAAAAATATCCCGAGTTACGAAGGAAAACATTTGTTTAGGGAAACATTAAAAACATGAAATTGTGTGCATTGGAGCCAGCGCCTGGAGGCCTGCTGATGCCCCGGGGCAGAAATAGCCCGTTTCATCATCGGCTCGGAGGACCGCAGCCTGCATTCCTCGAGTAAGGAGCCGTACTGGGCTGTGCTTTTGGAGCAAAATAACACGCCCAGCTGCAGGCGGGGGGAAGGCCAGCCTGGGGTTTCAGGGTGACAGTTGCAGAAGCATATGAAATAATCAGAGAAGAGGCAAGGTAAGTGCCCACTTGATGAGCCTGGCCATGGCAGGTCTGGTTGTTTGCAAGGTCCAAGTGCCAGTGCACCGACCCCTTTCTGCCAGGTTAGAGCTCTCCTCTCCATCTCTGGGAGGGGCTGGTCCCTCCACAGCTCCAAGGTGGGCTTACATCGGCCTTCCCAATGGCCACTTCCTGTCTTGGCCTGGGGTCACCTGCTCTCCAAACTGCCTGCAGACCCCCAGACATTTGCCAACCCCTTTGCCTTTGCTCATGCAGGGCCAGCTCCTGGATGCCGTCTTTACCCTCTCCGAGTTGACCCCAGAAGAGTCCGTTCATTACCAGGAGCACAAGAGTTTTAATGCAAGAGGTTTTGTTTGTTTGTTTTCTTTCTTTTCAAGATCCTTTCTCATGCTCCCCTGCCCCATGGCCTGGGAAGGCAGAGGTGCCCAGTCCCAGACAGGTGCTCCACTCTTCGAGATGCCCAAAGCCCTTGGAAGTCTGTATCGTACTGAGCCTCCATACCTATTTGTGGACTGCCCTGCCTACCCCCAGGGGCTCCTCACAGCCAGCAACCTCAGTTCTAGCCCCAACGCAAGGCCTGGCACCACCTCCAGCCTTGAACCCACCAGTGGCCAGGGTCCCAGGGAGCTGGGTCTATGCACTTCAGTTCAAACAAGTTAGAAAAAACAGCTCCTTGTTGCCCTGTAGATGGAGGGTTCAGACCTCCAACCAGCAAGAGCAGCCGGCCCCTCCTCCTCCTGGAAGCCTCAAAACTTACCTTTTGCCCTAAGAACTTAGGACCTGGCTGTGGGGACACCTGCTCACTGATCAGCGCTCAGAGGTGGTTTGAGGGAGACCCAAAGTGAACCCCTTGATTCTACCCACCCCACCTACCCCCGCTGCTTGTCAAAATCAACACTAGCCAAACTGGTAGATCAATCTGAGAGATGAGCCAGCATTAAACAAAACAGACAAAACAAAAGCAAAACATAGAATTTGGAGCCCTGGCCCCTTGTATTTCCTAGCTATTTGACACCAGCCAAATCACTTAACCTCTCTGTGCCTCAGTTTACTCGTCTCTAAGATGGACAGGTTGCCTGTGTTCTGTGGGGTTGAAGATCAAATGAGCTCATGTACACGGATACGCTTCTATATTGCAAAGCTTCTCAAATGGTAGTTATTTACTTGGTATTTTTTTCATGATTTTTGCCACATCTTCAACCATCTGTACTATTGTTTACTTATCTTTCTATAAAGAGAATTTAAATTGACTTACTTTTTAAAAAAACAGAGCTTTTCGGTCAACAGCAATACCTAAGAAATCATGGATTTGATGCTCTAATTTTTTTCCCGATTACATGTTGAAATAAATTTATAGCCAGTTCGTATGTTATCTGCTTTGACCCAAGACATTTTGCTCCAGATTTTAGGAACAGTTGCATTACTAGATCCCATTTTATGGAGGAGTTTGCCTTGGGGCGCAGGTAACCTGAGCTGAAATGATTCAGCAGGGCCCCTGATTTTCCTCACTTCCTTTCCTCCCGCTCCTGGCAGCATTTCTTCCCCAGCTTACTTTTAATTCTTCACAGGTGGAGAATATGACCTCATGTCTGGCTTAGGATCCTAGAAGCGGTGAGCTTTGCTGTGTGTCAGGCGCTGATGGTGTTTGCTTGAAGTGACTGATTGAGACAAGAAAACCGTAAGGATGGTCCAGAGAACTTTCAGGGGGCAGGGCTGCGGCTGGCAGCTTTGTCAACGACGTCAGCAGGAGGGGTCGGGAGAGAACAGTAAAACACAGTTGACCTGGCAAGAGGCTGTCCTGGGAGCAGCCTCAGAGCTTGGCCCAAGACTAGCCACCTAGCCTGACCACAGCTGACCGCGGCAGAATCTGATTTCTCCCAGAATGTGCCTCCACCTGCCCCGTGCCACGGACACCCCGTGTGGCTCGCTCCTGGTGGGGCACTGGCATGGACCACCGCAGGCACAGAACACAGCCAGCGAACTCAGCCCAAGCTCCACCAGGAGCTCAGGGTCTGCATGAGCCAGAGCTGGCATCTCTCCGGGGGATGGGCCCAGGCAAAGTGACCACTCTCTTCCAGTCCAGGAGCTGTGAGCTGCACGGAAAGAATGTGAATGAAGACACAATTCTAAATGTAGCATCACGAACGCTATGTGAGCCGGCTCCCTCAGCGTCCAGAAAAACAAGACCCGCTTGTACATTCTGCAAGAGCATAAATAAAGCTGTCCTCAGGCGGCGTGCTACAGTGTCCCCCCCTTGCAGTGACTTCACTGGCTCTGACTCTCCGCAGAACCTCTGGAGCATCGTGGGAGCTGCCCAGCTGCCTGACGGCGTGGGTGAAAATGGCCTCGCTCTCGCCTGGACATGCGTGATGCTGGCTAATTTAATTCTGTGGCAGATCTGCTCTGTTCTGCCTCTGTACTAATTAGAAACATTCAAAAGCTGGAAAGGAGGGCAACGTAGAATGGGTCCTTCAGGCCAGTTTCTGGTGCTGGGTGTTTGAAGTTCACATCCCTGCAAATAACACGAGGCAACTCCTCTGATTCTTCCACGCTTGCAATGTGGTTTTGTTGAGCTGCTTGTCAGAGGTCTCTTCACCACTGCTCGGCCTTCTTTAGGAGTTGTTTCCATAAACGTCTTCAGGAGGTTGGTGCATTTCCCAGGCTTAATAATAATAATAACAACAAAATAGTCATGCCGGTAAACACATACAGAACCTTTACTCTGTGCCCTACTCTGTTCTGAGTCCTTACGTAAGTTAACCTACACACCGTACTCTCTATCTTAGGGGCCAGTACCATTTTGCTCTAACCCCATGAA
The DNA here is from genome assembly GCF_003676395.1 of Aethalodelphis obliquidens. NCBI lineage: Eukaryota > Metazoa > Chordata > Mammalia > Artiodactyla > Delphinidae > Aethalodelphis > Aethalodelphis obliquidens. The sequence goes on along the minus strand of NW_020838068.1, from coordinate 1,340,742 downwards.
TTGCTTCCCGTCGGGGAGCTAGGGGAAGATAAGAGAGGGGGAACCGATATTTCCTGAGCAGCCATTATGTTGCCAGGCTCTGTCTGATTTCTTTCCTCGCTATCTGTGATGACTGTTCATGCCTCCTCTTTCCAGATGAGAAAACGGAGGCTCGCAGACGTTCTGGATGTCACGCAGCTCATGTTGGCACTGAGGATACAGATGAGGGTTCGCTCTCCAGCCTGTCTGGACTATACGTCTCTGTTTCACCCTCCCTAACAAAACACTCTCCCACACTAAGTCCAGGGAACATGGCCTCTTTCCATCCACCTGTTCTCCTGTGTCTCTCTGGGGAGAGAGTAAAGTCTGGCCAGGGCACCTCTTTCGCTACTGCTTTGTTATGGGAACTGAGGAGATTCTGTACCTGTCAGCACAGTAAAAGGCTGTCCCCAGGGCTGATGGCAGAATGGGGTGTCACTGCAGGACGACACTTCTCACGTGCTGAGGGGCTGATTAATCGGACCCCTCCTTCAGGTGGATCCCCTTACCAGGAGCTCTGAGTTAGTGCCTTTGTGAAGGGATGTGCATGGTAACGCACATCCGGTGCCTAGCTCAGAGGGGCTGGATTTATTTGGGGCGCCCTGTTTGCAACTTGCAGCTAGAAAACAGCCCACTGGCCCAGGTCACTGAGGCCCCTTCCTTAGGGCTGCTGCGCACCCCATCTGACCAACCTGGTGCCAGATTGGTGGCTGTCAAAGTCAACTGAGGGCTACCCAGGCTGGAGGCTCTCCTTGAATCCTTTCCTTCAGGACTCTTAGCTTAGGACTTTATAATGACAGATGTAAATGAAAGAAACAGAACCTGTGCTGGGAAATGAAGTAAATCCACCTTATTAAAATACCCCCAAACACCAACAAAATCACTGTGACCAGCTGGGACGATGGCCACCAGTGCATCTGGGGTGTCCGTGAGTCATCTCTCCCCACGGAGGGATCTGGAAATGAGTCAGGAGGGGCTGGGGGGAGGTGTGCTCTACTCCCTGCAGCACGGGCCAGGAAACTTTTTCTGTGAAAGGCTAGAGAGTACATGTTTTTAGCTTCATGGGTCAGGTTGTCTTTGTCAGGACTGCTCCACTCAGCTGTGAAAAGCAGTCAGAGATGCTCTGTAGATGAAGAGATGGGGCTGCGTTCCAACCAAACCTTACTTATGGACACAGAGATTTGAATTTCGTATCATTTTCACATATCACAAAATGTTCTGGTTTTGATTCTCCCCCACCCCCAACTATTTAAACATGTAAAGACCATTCTTAGCTCCTGTGGCTGTACAAAGTCAGAGGCGGGACGGATTCGGCGCAGGGGCCTCGTGTGCAGACCCCCGAGCCACTCTGTCCACTTCCGTCACCACCAACCACGTGTGGCTAACGAGCGCTGGAAACCTAGCTGGTCTGAACTGAGACGTGCTGTAAGTATAAAATACACGCTGGATTTCAAAGACTTAGTAGAAAAGAAAAAAGAATATAAAATATTTTCTTCGTCATATTCTGTATTGAGTATTGTATTGAATCTGTGTTGAAATGGTAACACATTGACTATTTCGGCTTTAATAAAATATACTGTTAAGATCGTTTTCACGAGTTTCTTGTTACATTTTTCATGTGGCTACTGGCAAATTTTAAATGACACATGTATTCCTCTAGGACAGTGCTGGGCTAGCTCTTCTCCTGGCCACGGGCCCTCTCCCTCACTGCCATGAGGCCTCAGTGCCCCGTGAGGTCAGTCCGTTCCCGGGGTCAGGGCTGATGTGCTCATGGTGGAAACATCTCAGCTTCTCCATCATCAACTGCTCTGAGTTCAGACAGGAATTTTGTATTCTTAGATCACTAGTATTGTCGTTCCTACTTGCTTCTACCATTATCTGTAAAATACTGGATCTGAAGAAATTAAACTTTCTGCTAATGAAGAAGAAATGGTGTTAGCTTCTCTTTTTCAAGCACCCCCTGGATGCTGGGCTAGCTGTCTTGTACACTGTGTGTATTTTGATCCCTACAACCACCCTGGGAGGAAGCCATGCCCATCTCTATTTCCAGATGCAGAACAAGGTCAAAGAGGTGAAATCCCTTGCCCAAAATTATGTAGTTGGTTGCAGAGCTGGCCTCAAAGTCCGGTGTCCCAGTCTCCCCAGACTGCGTTTCTTCTTCCCCTGGTGCCATAATCATTAAGATGCCGTGGAAGCAGGGCCTTCCTGGAAGAACTGCTTCTCGCTACGGTGCAGAGAGGCAATGGAGGGATCACACAGAGCAGCCTGGCTCTGGCGGAGGAGCATCTTGAGGCAGCGCCGGGGTCCAAAGCCCACTCAAGTGAGCCCTCTTGCCGTTCTGCACACCCAGGCATTGCCTGCTCCCTTCCCCCCAGCAGCACCTGGAGAAGAAGGCTCTTGTCTGTCCTGCCTTCGTTTCTGGCACAGGGGTAGTGTGACTGTTCTGACCTCAGAAAAGGAACAAAGTAAGAATCACTACTTACACTGGCTCCAGCCACACTTGCTTCCTAGCTCCTCTTCATGTATGCAGTTCTGTCCTGCCCCAGGACCTTTGCAGCTGCTGACCCTGTGTTTGGAGTGCTCTGCTCCTATCTTTACACGCTGCTTCCTTCTCCCCATTCAAACGGCAGCTCAGGGGTCACTTCCTCAGAGAGAGCTGACCATCCCATCTAAAGACCCTCAGCCTCTGTCATGCCACCTTGTTTATATCCTTCATGGCACTGATCATTAACAGAAACCATCTCAGTTCTTTGGCCCTGGGTTTATGCTCTGTCTACATCTTCCCCAGAATGCAAGCTGCAGTGAGACTTCCAAACTTTATCTTCCTTGTTCTCCTCTGCACCCACTATGTGCTAGTGAATGAAGGGGGTAACTCTGGAGGTTAGGTTCCTTACTGCCTCGCCCCTCTCCCTGTCATTATGGACTCAGGTTGCTGAGATTTTCTCTGAGCGGTGGTTCTTGAATCACCTGGAGGTCTGGTGAAAACACAGATCGCTGGGGCCTTCCCTCAGAATGTGCATTTCTAGCAAGTTTCCAGATGATGCTTATGTTGCTGGTCCAAGGACCGCACTTGGAGAAGAAAACACACCTGCTGTGGATGAGCTGGGTTGGCTCTGCCCTTCCAGTCTTGCTATAGATCATTCCCTGGGAGCGGCTGCTCAAGAGCTGCTTCCTATTCAAGTTGATTCAACAAATATCTACTAAGCGCTCACTGTGCCTCAGGCACTGCTGGGTGTCTTCTCACTCATCCTCCCCCTTCATCCTCATTGCATCTCTGAGTTAGCTTTACAGGTAAGAGAGCTGTACCACAAGGAGGTAAATAAATGGCCCAAGGTCACAGAACCAGGAGAAGGTGAGGCTGGGGCTTGGATTCAGGGATTCGTTCAGCTCAAGCAGGCTCCCATCCTGTCCTGCTGCCTCTCTGAGGTCTTGCCTCCCAGAAGCGTTTGGTGTGGGTCACAGATGCCAGTAGATCCGTTTCTACTCCTTCTCTGTTTGGTGCTCGGCAGAGCCACACAGAACTTCTGGAGGCACAGCCAGGAGGGTCTGAGAAGCGAAACAGCCAAGAATGTAGATTTTGGCCTCAGGGATGTAAGGGTTCTGTTCCCAGATCAGCAGCTGTGTGACCTTGGGCATGTGATTTGATTTCTTCAAACTTGCGTTTGCTACTTACTTCAGATGACTGCTGCAAATGTTAAAGGGGATGAGGCAAGTGCCTAGCACAGGGAGCTACACATGAATGGGTACAACAGGCCGATGAAGCTATTCTGTTATCATTCTGATTGCCTTGCCTATATCAGGGTTGGTAGGTGGGCAAGAGCAGGTCTGCAGTGATTATAAAATCTGGGAGCTTGGGGCTGAGGAGGTGGTGAGGGGAGACACCCCAGTGGAATACTACGCAGCTGTAGAAAGGGACAAAGGGCATCTCTCCATGCTTGTAAGGAGCAATTCCCAGGGCAAGAGGGAGAAACATGGTATCTTATGTATGTTACCATTTACTGAAGCAGTAGAAGATACAAATGTGTGTGCATTTATATGTATTTTCTTATATTAAAGGAAAACAATAAGAGAATAAACCCCAAACTGAAATAGTTACCTCTGGGGACAGGAGGGCACAGGTGTGGGAATGGGAGTAAGAGCTAGACTTCTCAGGGTCTGCCTTGTTTGGTAGATTTGACGTGAAGCCATGCCAGCCCCTTACCTAATTATCAAACTAAACCAAACGAAAAGTTAAAAAAAAGCAGGCCCTAAAAATTGACAATGAAACGAGACAAATGAACCTAATATGTAGGGGGCATAATTTCACAAAGGGGAATTATTTCAAATGATTTTAAAATACGTTAGTTTGTCTTAACATTCATAAGTAGGATATACCTGAACATAAAATTAACTGTACAGTAAAATCTTAAGTCGTTCTCAGAAATGTAGATAGATATAGATAAAGTGAACTAGGAAGTATGTTGATGTCATAAGAAAGCAAGATTATTTTTACTGTTAGAGAAAAGAGCTGCAGATATAAAATCAACATGGTAAGTAAAACTCAGTACCTGTATATTTGATATCAATATAAAGTAAAGAGATTGTATAAAATCAAATATACAAAAGTGGAAAATAAAATCAAGACATACTTTCTTTTTAAAAAAGAAAAGCATTTCCTACTGAAAAGACCTAAAAACAGTAACATCATAACGATGACTCTCCTTTGTACCAAGATTTTTGTCTCTGAATATGAACTCTCGTTAAAAAGAACAAACATTCTCTTATCTGGAGCAGAAAATGTGTAAGAAGAGTCTGAAACCTCTTGTCACACCAAAGGCAGGCAGCTTAAGTAAGGTGGCTAGGTTGATATCAAAACAAGTAAGGAGCTGACTTTGAAGAGTTTCCACCAGCAACAGATGGAGCAGTTTACATCAGTACAAATGAAATCCACAATAGATTGAAACACTGAATATATTTGAACTCATGAGTTCGTAATGATTCTGAAACAAAACAAAACGACTTAAACAACCCTCTGTGGTCTCCTTGGAGGATGTAGGGAGCAGCTTCATCCTTCTGAAAAGCTGAACAGGGTCAAGTACTTCACCTGACTTTCCTGTATGAACTATACCAAATAGTCCAAAGAGCCAAGTGATGAACGAAGGAGAGTTTCTCTAATAAAGAAGGAAGGGTAGAACTAGGACATTATCATTTTTCAAACCCCTGACAAATAATGACCAAGACAATTATCCCCAAGGGGCCTCCTGTAAAAACACACAACACCCATGAAGTGTTCTTACAGAAAACCAAACCTAAATCAGAACAAGCCTCTAACTCTGGATTTAACTACCAGATTATAGGAATAAAAGGGACAGAGGAAAATGTTAAACGACACCATGAGGAAGCAATCAGCAAAATCTGCGGTGTGGAAAACTCTATAGGACAAGTGACCAATGTCTTTAACAAATAAGCCATTGAAATCAAAGTAGGTGGGACCGATTGATTAAAAGACACCAAAGAGACACAGTGATTAAATGCCATACACAGACCCTCATTCGATCTTAATTCCAACAAACCATCCGTAGCCAACATGTATAAGACAACTTGGCCAATATGAACGCTGCCTGGGTATTTGATGATATTCAGGGATTACTGCTAATGTTTTAGATGTGATAATGGTATTTGACAAAAGCAGTTTTATTATTTAGCAAGACCTACACTAATATTTATGAATGAAATATGACATCTGGGACTTATTTCTGAGTAATGCAGTATATGGGGAAATGGATTGGAGTATATGAAACAGGATTTTTGAAGCTAGGCATTTGTTACACTATCTTCTGAACCTTTGTATACATTTGAAATGTTCCATAATTAAAAAAAATAGAAAATTCCCTGCGGTAGGAAGGAGAGAATGAGGGTCAGAGTGAGCTGATGGGGATATGGGAGCTCCCGGGAAGGAGAGAGACTCAGCAGGGAGCCAGAGGACACTGGCAGGCTCTGCTGGAGCCAGGGCGAGACCTGAGACTGTCCCTAGGGACACATGGCCGAGGAGGTGGCACCTGGGCCTGCCTGGCCCGTCCCTCAGACTCCAGTCTGTCTCGTAACCTCACTTAGGGTTATCTGATATAAAGTGGCTTCAGAGAGGCCAACAACTCTACAAATATTGGCAGGTACACAAAGCATCAGAAACGAACGTCCAATTTTAGAGTTTGGTTGACTAAGGCTACACTTAAAAATTAAGACATTAAAATAGAAGAACTATTGATGGAAGAGTGTTAAGTAACCAAGTAAAAAATGGAGTTTATATATTAATGTAAAAATGTGTGCATAGTCATGGAAACGTTTTTTTAAAACTGTAAAAATGTAGTTGTGGGAAAAAAAGTTCTCAAATAATGTATCACCAAGCATTAGGTAAAAGGATACCTAAAACCAACAGATATTGTTTCATAAGCAGAATACATGCATGTGTTGATTTTTTCTTTTTTTAATGATAGTGCATTTTTCATGGAGATGATTTGCATCAGGGTGAAGAAACCTGTTTCTACTTTTGACAAGAGATTATCGTTGGACCAACTTGCAGGGAAACCTGAGTCCAGAGTTTTAGTGAAACACTTTCGGTTCCCTCGCCCCACACACCCTGCTGGAACCACCTTCACCTGGCCGAGGTGGGTGGTTAATTTCACCAGTGATGTTAACTCCCCTGGAATGGATGTATGGGTTGGGGGTTAAAAATAACTCAGTGCAGGGGAAGTTTTTTTAGAAAGCCCGGAGCTGTCTACTCTCTCCCAAGGGCTGGGGAGTCACTCTCCAGTGGCCACTGCTGTGACGTGATGACCGTGTCTGGGACAAAAGCTGCTTCTTGGACACTTGCACGTGTGAAGGTCCCTTTATAGGCATTGCTTTTGCTGCAGAGGGTCACCTCGGGCCTCCAGAGGGAGGGGGGAGGAGGGTGAACTCACAACCACGGGTAGGGGGTGCTGCCCAGCTCATGTACCTTCAATCCCTTCAGAGCTCTGGCTTCCTTAGGGGGAATGGAGGGTGTCAAGACCCCTCCTCGCCCCTTGGCTCCATCAGAGGAGGTTCTTTTGCATTCTCCTGTCTGGTTTTAGAGCACAGAGCAGGAAGCAGATACCCACAGTGGGACCAGGACTGGCTCAGGAGGCTTGGGAGGCTGGGACAGAGCCAGACTGTACACTGTGAGATGAGCAGCTCTGCAAGTCACCATCTCCCCTCCAGGTTCACTATCTGACGTTTGGGTTCCAACTCCCCAAGACTAGCTCTGCTTCCAGAAGCTTCCAGAGGCTTCCAGAAACCCAGATGCATAGAGCAGCGAGGCTTTTGCACAACTTCATGGGCATCTACTAGTTGGAGTTCTGTTGGCATGAATGGTACCGCCTGGCATGCAGAGGGCTCACCACCCCTTTAGGGGGCGTTGGCTCTCCGTGCAGCCCTCCGAGGAGGGTTCAGCAGGCTTCTCATCCTCCACTTTCCTGCAGAGGGAGTGGGGTCTTGGCGACTTATGGAAGGCACACGGCGAGTCCAGCAGATAACAGAGCTGGTGTCAGACCTGGGGTGCCCAACAATTCCACCAGGGGCTTTCTGGCTCTTCCCTGGCTTTCTTGGAGGAACCAGCACACTCCCTTCCTTGAACATCCCTTGCTCTCAGCTCCAGAGCCCAGTCACCTAGTGCCGTCTGTAGTCCGATGGGACCCAAAAGGCTGCAGGAGGCTTTTGCTCTAAAAGAATTTGGATTGGTTAGCAGTCTTTAAAATTTGGGAGATTTGGGGGTGACAATGGCATTTCTGGCTCTTTTTAATGGAAGGTCGGGCACCACTGGGTTGCAGGAGCTGGGGCCGAGCAGGGCTGCCCCTTCAGACAGGGCACACGCCATCCTGCTGGCCACCAGCCACCTTTATCATTTACATAACCTGTCAGGACTGTTTGCAACTCCATTCTGAGCAGGGGATGGCTTAGGCTGTGTTGGAGAGGGATAGCTGATGCGTCTCAACATCTCCCCTAAAGCCAGCTGGGATGCCGGACCCTAAACACTCTGGCCACCACCCTCCTTGCCACCAGACACCCTCGAACACTCACAGAACTGGGTGTCACGTTGAGTTGAATTAAACCTTGAAGAGCACATAAACTAGGAAACCAGGAAGTGTTCTGCCGGCATTAATACTAAATAAGGCTTATCTTCAGAAACATTTACCTGCTATGAGCAGATATGTCTTCATGAAATATGAAATCCACCCAAATTTATTAAAACCGCCTGCGTAGAAGTGGGAACTCAAACTGAGCAGCCCTCTGTTAGAGCCTCATTATATTATTATGGCATTATTTATTTATATCCTACCTTAAGACAGACATGATGTAATCCAGTAATTAAGATTATTATGATTGAATATTTATTAAGCACCTACAGTAAGCCAGTCACTGATCCACATAAAATGAGGCTCTACCCTCCAGAGCTGCCATCTTGCTGCCATGGGGAGCTCAGTGCTTCTCACAGGGGAGCAGGCGGGAGCTGAACGGATTTTGTCTTCCCTGAGAGCAAGCCTGAGAGAAATGACGCTGATCGGAAATTGGGCCCAGTTTAGCCTCGCAGTTCAGTCAGAATGAAATGAAAGCCATCCATCGCTGGCTTGGAAGAGAGATGGGACTGCAGAGGGGCTGTCCACCCCAAATGCCTCCTCCTAGGAGTGAGGCATCTCAGAACCCAGTTGCGGGCAGGGCTGTGGCCTCCTCTGGGCCCCCCAGGGCAGTAGGTGTGGACAGCTTCCTCTGCATTTGTAACCCACTCACATTTGTAACTCAAGCCCAGACTGTGCTGTTCTTTTGTACTTCCTGCAAAAGCAGCCCCTACTCTGACATGTCACAGGGCAACTTAGGCTGGGTCTCTGTGCCAGCGCAGGGGCTGCAGAGGGAAGCCGACACAGCCTCAGGCTTCCCAGAAGCCAGTCCCTAGACAAGGTCCCGCAGGGAGCTTCCTCCCTCTGCCCCATCCCCAAAACAGCCTGTGGAAGGTCTGGGCCTCTCCTCTCCCTAGTTCCCCCTTCCCATCTTCTTCTGTCTTACCCCACACCGGGCTGCTTCTCCCTAAAAGGACCTCCTGGGTTGGGAGCTTGCCAAGGTAGAGCCTGTAGGTTGGGCTCTCAGGCTTCGCCCTGTCCCCGCCCCCACCCACCGTGCCTGGGCGCCATTTATACAGTGAAAGAGAAAATGAATGAATGAAAGCACTAAGGGGTCGATGAATGCAACACCACTGTAAACGTGTACCCAGCATTGGTACATGAACTTCCGTGACCAACGTTCTTCACTTACATGTTCTCCCTAGCAGGTTATTTCTGTGTTTGGGAAGGGAGTGGTATGTTCCTTGGGTTCTCTGGTGCCTTTGGTAGGAGATGTTTTGAAAACTGACACATGCCTGTCCTGCTTCCCTTAGCAAGAGCCCTGACTCTTACATTTGGTTCAGAAACAATCTACTTTATTGTGGAGGGGACCCAACTTGTTTCTACAAAATGGTGGTTGTTTTTTTTTAATGTTGTGATTTTTAAAAGTTGTAAGTGTATTGGTAAGTGTACAATTCTGTGGCATTAAGTACATTCACATTATTGTGCAACTATCACCACCGTCCATCTCCAAAACATTTTCAACATCCCAAACTGAAACTCTGTACTTATTAAACAATATCCCATTCCCTTTCCCCCAGCCCCTGGCGACCACCATTCTACTTTTTGTCTCTATGAATTTGTCCACTCTAGGTACCTCATGTAAGTGGAATCATCCAGTCTTTTTGTGACTGGCTTATTTCACTTAGCATCATGTCCTCGAGGTTCATCCATGTTGGAGCATGTATCAGAATTTCCTTCCTTTTTAAGGCTGAATATTATTCCATTTTATCATATTTTATTTATCCATTCATCCTTCAGAGTACACTTGGGCTGTTTCTTCCTTTTGGCTATTGTGAATAGTGCTGCTGTAAACATGGATGTCCAACTCTCTGTTCAAGATCCTGGGAAGGTGTGCAGACTGTGGTGGTGTCTTCCCTTTAATACAGCGCCAGCTGTGCACTGTGATAATCTGTGGAACATTAAACATAGCGAGGCTGCATCCTACCCCGCACACTTCTGAGTTCATTGGTCTGGGGCAAAGTTCAGCCATACATAGAGGAGGGTTACAAAGCTTCCCATGTGATTCTGATGTGCAACCAGGCTGGGAACCACTGCTTCAAGTTGTGCTATTGTTTCCTTGGTACGGGATCCTTAGGGGCCAGAGATGGGACATAGCTGCCTGCGTAGAAGTGGATGAGTGCCTTGCTTTGGGCAGGTTTCTCCTGGTGCTGGTGATGAGGACCGCACTGAAGTCCACTTCAGGTCTTCTTTGTCACTTGTCCTGATGCCATCAGAAACCCCTGAAGTCTGGTTTCCAGACCTTACAGCGTATTCATTACTAGGCTCGGGGATACCTCTTCCTTGTGGAAAAGAACCTGTCACTGATTATCCACATCTCCATTCGGGGGGGGACATGGGCCGTTTGCCTTCACATAACATGTTTGCAATCTGGAACTAGCTGCAGTGTTTCCCAATCACCTCTGATGGTAAGACCAGCATGGAGGCTGGTTCCAACACAGATTACCAGGCCCCTCACTTGGAACTTCTAATTCAGTAAGTCTGGGTTGGGGGCCAAAGCATCTGTTTTGTTTTGAAACAAGCAACCCCAGATGATCTTTATCTGGAGTTAGGAAAAACACTGCCGTGTAGTGTAGCGTGCAGAGTGGTGGTGAGGGGAGCAGCTTCCCTTGGCTGTAGACCCCTGTCTGGCATCATGATAACGCGCTTCTCACCGCACACCCCTTCACTCTCAGCCAGACGTTCTCCAAGTGTGGACCCTGGGCCAGCAGCATCAGCATCTCTGAGCTTGTGGGAAACGCAGATATTCAGGCTACAATGAATCAGAGACTCTTAGAGGTGGGCCCAGATAGGTCTGTTTTTATAAGTCCTCCAAGGGATTCTCCTGCAACCGTGGGTCTTAACAAAGCATTTTTACACACTACCTCATTCAGCCCCATGTTTGACAGTTGGGAAACCAGGGCCCAGAACGACAGCATAACTTGTCCAATATCTGTCTGTGAAACGAGGGCTAGGACTGGAACTCAGGACCAGGGTTCCAGACTCTGGATCCAGGGACCCCTGTCTATAAAGACGGACCCCAGAGTAGCGGGAGTTCAGAAGGTTCTTACGCCGGATTCTCACTTTACTGCAAGAGATGTGGAGAGCGAAGAATGGAAGGAGTGAAGTATGTACCACCCAGACATGACTTTCGTCTAAATTAGAGTATATTTGGCCAATAAACACACAAATCATCCCTCATCTAAAGATAGCCCTCCCCACTCCCTAAACAAAATGCTCCACCAATTAGATTCTAGGATTCTGAATTACACTAAAGAGGAAGAACTCTTTAAACAGAGGATTGCATAAGTAGGCAAGTCTGACATGAAAATGATGTCACCACCCAGGGCATCAGGGAGAACCATGGACGCCATAAAGTGGGATCGCCACTAACCATAGATTTAATTTGGAGTGAGATCAAACCACCAGACACAGGCCACGCCCTTCAGGAACCACTTTGAAAGAGATTGCTGTGGAAATGCCAGGTCAGCCCAGAATGGTGAGGAAACCTCCAGAGTGGCTGGTCTTGAAAGAGGAGCGAGACTTCAAGGCAGAGCTATGACCTCAGGGAATGTTTTCCACCTCCTCCAAGGAATGTTGGCCGTCCCTGCACACCCCTCCCAACCTTCCACGTGAAAGGGGACTGCGAGGCAGTCAAAGAAGGGAAAACACCTGGCACCTGGCTTTAGAGTCTAGCTGGGCCTCTTATGAGATCTGTGGGTGTGGACATGTTATTGATCCACCCTCCGCCTCAGTGTTCTTCTCTATAAAGTGGGCTTCATGATATTGACCTGGCAGTTTTTGTACAGATTAAGTGAAACAATGCATACTCAATCCTTCGTTCCATACTTTTTTTTTTAAACATCTTTATTGAAGTATAATTGCTTTACAATGGTGTGTTAGTTTCTGCTGTATAACAAAGTGAATCAGTTATATGTACACATATATCCCCGTATCCCCTCCCTCTTGTGTCTCCCTCCCACACTCCCTATATCACCCCTCTAGGTGGTCACAGAGCACCCAGCTGATCTCCCTGTGCTATGTGGCTGCTTCCCACTAGCGATCGATTTTACATTTCGTAGTGTATATAAGTCCATGCCACTCTCTCACTTCGTCCCAGCTTACCCTTCCCACTCCCCGTGTCCTCAAGTCCATTCTCTACGTCTGTGCCTTTATTCCTGTCCTGCCCCTAGGTTCTTCAGAACCATTTTTTTTCCTTTAGATTATTTTTTCTTTCTTTTTTTTCTTTTTTTTTTGCATACGCGGGCCTCTCACTGTTGTGGCCTCTCCCATTGCGGAGCACAGGCTCCGGACACGCAGGCTCAGCGGCCATGGCTCACGGGCCCAGCCGCTCCGCGGCATGTGGGATCTTCCTGGACCAGGGCACGAACCCGTGTCCCCTGCATTGGCAGGCGGACACTCAACCACTGCACCACCAGGGAAGCCCTCCTTTAGATTCTTTGGCATACCGTATTTGCCCTTTCTCTTTCTGACTTATTTCACTCTGTATGACAGACTCTAGGTCCATCCACCTCACTATAAATAACTCAATTTCGTTTCTGTTTATGGCTGAGTAATATTCCATTGTATGTATGTGCCACATCTTCTTTATCCATTCATCTGTTGATGGACACCTAGATTGCTTCCATGTCCTGGCTATTGTAAATAGGGCTGCAATGAACACTGTGGAACATGTCTCTTTTTTATTTTATTTTATTTTATTTAACATCTTTATTGGGGTATAATTGCTTTACAATGGTGTGTTAGTTTCTGCTTTATAACAAAGTGAATCAGTTATACATATACATATGTCCCCGTATCTCTTCCCTCTTGCGTCTCCCTCCCTCCCACCCTCCCTATCCCACCCCTCCAGGCGGTCACAAAGCACCGAGCTGATCTCCCTGTGCTACGCGGCTGCTTCCCACTAGCTATCTACCTTACGTTTGGTAGCGTATATATGTCCATGCCTCTCTCTCGCTTTGTCACAGCTCACCCTTCCCCCTCCCCATATCCTCAAGTCCGTTCTCCAGTAGGTCTGTGTCTTTATTCCTGTCTTACCCCTAGGTTCTTCATGACATTATTTTTTCTTAAATTCCATATATATGTGTTAGCATATGGTATTTGTCTTTCTCTTTCTGACTTACTTCACTCTGTATGACAGACTCTAGGTCTACCCACCTCATTACAATTAGCTCAATTTCATTTCTTTTTATGGCTGAGTAATATTCCATTGTATATATGTGCCACATCTTCTTTATCCATTCATCCGATGATGGGCACTTAGGTTGTTTCCATCTCCGGGCTATTGTAAATAGAGCTGTGATGAACATTTTGGTACATGACTCTTTTTGAATTTTGGTTTTCTCAGGGTATATGCCCAGTAGTGGGATTGCTGGGTCATATGGTAGTTCTATTTGTAGTTTTTTAAGGAACCCTCCATAGTGGCTGTATCAATTTACATTCCCATCAACAGTGTAAGAGGCTTCCCTTTTCTCCACACCCTCTCCAGCATTTATTGCTTGTAGATTTTTTGATGATGGCCATTCTGACTGGTGTGAAATGATACCTCATTGTAGTTTTGATTTGCATTTCTCTAATGATTAGTGATGTTGAGCATCCTTTCATGTGTTTGTAGGCAAATTGTATATCTTCTTTGGAGAAATGTCTATTCAGGTCTTCTGCCCATTTTTGGATTGGGTTGTTTGTTTTGTTGATATTGAGCTGCATGAGCTGCCTGTATATTTTGGAGATTAATCCTTTGTCAGTTGCTTCATTTGCAAATATTTTCTCCCATTCTGAGGGTGGTCTTTTCATCTTGTTTATGGTTTCCTTTGCTGTGCACAAGCTTTTAAGTTTCAATAGGTCCCATTTGTTTATTTTTGTTTTTATTTCCATTTCTCTAGGGGAAAAGGGATCTTGCAGTGATTTATGTCAGAGTGTTCTTCCTATGTTTTCCTCTAAGAGTTTTATAGTGTCTCGTCTTATATTTAGGTCTTTAATCCATTTTGAGTTTATTTTTGTATATGGTGTTAGGAAGTGTTCTAATTTCACATGTAGCTGTCCAGTTTTCCCAGCATCACTTATTGAAGAGGCTGTCTTTTCTCCATTGTATATTCTTGCCTCCTTTATCAAAGATAAGGTGACCGTATGTGTGTGGGTTTATGTCTGGGCTTTCTATCCTGTTTCATTGATCTATATTTCTGTTTTTGTTCCAGTATCATGCTGTCTTGATTACTGTAGCTTTGTAGTATAGTCTGAAGTCAGGGAGTCTGATTCCTCCAATTCCATTTTTCTTTCTCAAGATTGCTTTGGTTATTCAGGTTTTTTTTTGTGTTTCCATACAAATTGTGAAATTTTTTGTTCTAGTTCTGTGAAAAATGCCATTGGTAGTTTGATAGGGATTGCATTGAATCTGTAGATTGCTTTGGGTAGTATAGTCATGTTGATTCTTCCAACCCAAGAACATGGTATATCTCTCCATCTGTTTATATCATCTTTAATTTCTTTCATCAGTGTCTTATAGTTTTCTGCATACAGATCTTTTGTCTCTTTTACCAAATTCATTGATTAGCTCTAGTAGTTTTCTGGTAGCATCTTTAGGATACTCTATGTATAGCATCATGCTATCTGCAAACAGTGACAGCTCTACTTCTTCTTTTCTGATTTGGATTCCTTTTATTTCTTTTTCTTCTCTGATTGCTGTGGCTAAAACTCCAAAACTATGTTGAATTATAGTGGTGAGAGTGGGCATCATTGTCTTGTTACTGATTTTAGAGGAAATGGTTTCAGTTTTTCACCATTAAGAATGATGTTGGCTGTGTGTTTTTTCATATATAGCCTTTATTATGTTGAGGTAAGTTCCCTCTATGCCTACTTTCTGGAGAGTTGTTATCATAAATTGGTGCTGAATTATGTTGAAACCTTTTTTTGCATCTATTGAGATTATCATATGGTTTTCATCCTTCAGTTTGTTAATATGTTGTATCACATTGATTGATTTGCATATATTGAAGTATCCTTGCATTCCTGGGATAAACCCCACTTGATCATGGCGTATGATCCTTTTAATGTGCTGTTGGATTCTGTTTGCTAGTATTTTGTTGAGGATTTTTGCATCCATGTTCATCAGTGATATTGGTCTGTAGTTTTCTTTTTTTGTGACATCTTTGCCTGGTTTTTGTATCAGGGTGATGGTGGCCTCACCCTGATACCAAGAATGAGAATGAGTAGAATGAGTTTGGGAGTGTTCCTCCCTCTGTTATATTTTGGAAGAGCTTGAGAAGGATAGGTGTTAGCTCTTCTCTAAATGTTTGATAGAATTCGCCTGTGAAGCCATCTGGTCCTGGGCTTTTGTTTGTTGGAAGATTTTTAATCACAATTTCGATTTCAGTGGTTGTGATTTGTCTGTTTATATTTTCTATTTCTTCCTGGTTTGGTCTTGGAAGGTTGTGCTTTTCTAAGAATTTGTCCATTTCTTCCAGGTTGTCCATTTTATTGGCATATAGTTGCTTGTAGTAATCCCTTATGATTCTTTGTATTTCTGCAAGGTCAGTTGTTACTTCTCCTTTTTCATTTCTAATTCTGTTGATTTGAGTCTTCTCCCTTTTTTTCTTGACTAGTCTGGCTAGTGGTTTATCAGTTTTTTTATCTTCTTAAAGAACTAACTTTTAGTTTTATTGATCTTTGTTATTGTTTCCTTCATTTCTTTTTCTTTTATTTCTGATCTGATCTTTATGATTTGTTTCTTTCTGCTAACTTTGGGGGTTTTTTTGTTCTTCTTTGTCTAATTGCTTTAGGTGTAAGGTTAGGTTTTTTATTTGAGATTTTTCTTGTTTCTTGAGGTAGGATTGTATTGCTATAAACTTCCCTCTTAGAACTGCTTTTGTTGTATCCCATAAGTTTTGGGTCATCGTGTTTTCATTGTCATTTGTTTCTAGGTATTTTTTGATTTCCTCTTTGATTTCTTCAATGATCTCTTGGATATTTAGTAGCGTATTGTTTAGCCTCCATGTGTTTGTATTTTTTACAGCTTTGTTTCTGTAATTGATATCTAGTCTCATAGCGTTGTGGTCGGAAAAGATACTTGATACGATTTCAATTTTCTTAACTTTACCAAGGCTTGATTTGTGACCCAAGATATGATCTATCCTGGAGAATGTTCCATGAGCACTTGAGAAGAAAGTGTATTCTGTTGTTTTTGGATGGAATGTCCTATAAATATCAATTAAGTCCCTCTTGTTTAATGCATCTTTTAAAGCTTGTGTTTCCTTATTTAGTTTCATTTTGGATGATCTGTCCATTGGTGAAAGTGGGGTGTTAAAGTCCCCTACTTTGATTGTGTTACTGTGGATTTCCCCTTTTATGGCTGTTAACAATTGCCTTATGTATTGAGGTGCTCCTATGTTGAGAGCACCAACATAGGAGCACCTCAATACATAAGGTCCTCCTATATAACATTTATAATTGTTATATCTTCTTCTTGGATTGATTCCTTGATCATTATGTAGTGTCTTTCTTTGTCTCTTGTAACAGTCTTTATTTTAAAGTATATTTTGCCTGATAAGAGAAATGCTACTTCAGCTTTCTTTTGATTTCATTTGCATGGAATATCTTTTTCCATCCCCTCACTTTCAGTCTGTATGTGTCCCTAGGTCTGAAGTGGGTCTCTTGTAGACAGCATATGTATGGGTCTTGGTTTTGTATCCATCCAGCAAGTCTATGTTATTTGGTTGGAGCATTTAATCCATTTACATTTAAGGTAATTATTGATTATGTTCCTATTAGCATTTTCTTAATTATTTTGGGTTTGTTTTTGTGGGTCTTTTCCTTCTCTTGTGTTTCCTGCCTAGAGAAGTTTCTTTAGCATTTGTGGTAGAGCTGGTTTGGTGGTGCTGAATTCTCTTAATTTTTGCTTGTCTGTAAAGGTTTTTATTTCTCCATTGAATCTGAATGAGATCCTTGCTGAGTAGAGTAATCTTGGTTGTAGGTTTTTCCCTTTCATCACTTTAAATATGTCCTGCCACTCCCTTGTGGCTTGCAGAGTTTCTGCTGAAAGATCAGCTGTTAATCTTATGGGGATTCCCTTGTGTGTTATTTGTGCCTCTTCCCTTGATGCTTTTAATATTTTTTCTTGTATTTAATTTTTCATAGTTTGATAAATATGTGTCTTGGCATGTTTCTCCTTGGATTTATCCTGTATGGGACTCTCTGCTCTTCCTGGACTTGATTGACTATTTCCTTTCCCATGTTAGAGAAGTTTTCAACTATAATCTCTTCAAATATTTTCTCAGATCCTTTCTTTTTCTCTTCTTCTTCTGGGACTCCTATAATTTGAATGTTGATGCATTTAATATTGTCCCAGAGGTCTCTGAGACTGTCCTCAATTCTTTTCATTCTTTTCTCTTTATTCTGCTCTGCAGTAGTTATTTCCACTGTTTTATCTTCCAGGTCACTTATCCGTTTTTCTGCCTCAGTTATTCTGCTATTGATTCCTTCTAGAGAATTTTTAATTTCATTTATTGTGTTGTTCTTCATTGTTTGTTTGCTCTTTAGTTCTTCTAGGTCCTTGTTAAATGTTTCTTGTATTTTCTCTATTCTATTTCCAAGATTTTGGATCATATTTACTATCATTCTGAATTCTTTTTCAGGTAGACTGCCTATTTCCTCTTCATTTGTTTGGTCTGGTGGGATTTTACTTTGCTCTTTCATCTGCTGTGTATTTCTCTGTCTTCTCTTTTTGCTTAACTTACTGTGTTTGGGGGCTGCAAACACAACCGTGGGCTGCATGTTCGTTGTTCCAATTGTTTTTGGTGTCTGCCCCCAGTGGGTGAGGTTGGTTCAGTGGCTTGAGTAGGCTTGCTGGTGGAGGGGACCAGTGCCTGTGTTTTGGTGGGTGGGGCTGGATCTTTTTTTGTTTGTTTGTTTTTGGGGCTAGATCTTGTCTTTGTGGTGGGTAGGGCTGTATCCGGTGGTGTGTTTTAGGGTGCCTGTGAACTTAGTATGATCTTAGGCAGCCTCTCTTGCTAATGGGTGGGGTTGTGTTCCTGTCTTGCTAGTTGTTTGGCATGAAGCATCCAACACTGGAGCTTGCTGGCCTTTGGGTGGAGCTAGGTCTTAGCACTGAGATGGAGATCTCTGGGAGAGCTCCTGCTGATTGATACTACGTTGGACCGGAAGGTCTCTGGTGGACCAATGTCCTGAGCTCAGCTCTCCCAACTCAGAGGCTCAGGCCTGACACCAGGCCAGAGCACCAAGACCCTGTCAGCCACACAGCTGGGGCAGCTGTCCTGTCACAGAGTCACCTGAGGGCCGGGCATCCTGTTGGGGGCTCCTCTCCTCGAGGCCTGGAGATGCCTGAGGGGTGGCCTCTTGTCAGGGGCTTCCTGGTCAGGTGCAGTTACCTGAGGGCTGGGCGTAAGGTCTGAGTCATGCGGGGTGCCTGGCACTCGCCTTCTCTGCTCTGGAGCTCAGTGTCGGGGGGTTCGGTCGGCGTCTGAGCTGGTTCCATACTTAATCCCAGGCTGGCACTCAGTGAGAAGCAGCTCAGACTCTGAGAGTGCTCTGTTATTTGCGGTCCTAGAAAGAGGTCCCCTGGGCAGACCTTGCCTCTTTTTTTGGCGAGGCCACCTGTTTAAGCAACAGAAAGCAGTGCCCAGATGCCTCGTTGCTGTTAGTAATGTACTGGGGAAAAAGTCAATCCTCTCACCCCTCAGTTCTTCCCTCCCCAGAAAGACAACAATAGCCAGTCCTTCCTCTATTTTAAGTCCCAATCGAGAGCTTAGTGCCTCCGTTTCCCTGGTGTCATTTCCTCCTAATTCACATCCAGGTTGCATCCTTTCCTTTTGAAGTTCCATTGGGTGGTCCCATTCCTAGAAATTTTCCATGTGTACTTACCATACAGTCATTTGGGGGCTGGTGGTGATGATGGGAAATGTGTATGAGTGTGTGTGTGTATGTGTGAATATGTGTGTGTGTGTGCATGGCTAGGTGTGTGTGTGTGAGGTGAGTGCAGACAGTTTTGTGGATCAGACCCTGTATTACCATCTTAACAAAAAGAGAACAAGAAACTGATTTCTACTGTTTTGGGGTCAAATTTTCTAAGAATCTCACCTTGAATTCTTTGTAGATGTTACTATGTATGACATAAAAAATAAAATGTATCCCTGAAATGTCTCATGTTTTGGAAATGCTTCAATAGGAAGAATTTGTTATATAGTCAAGCAATCCTTAATGGGGTCATAGCACAGCATCATGGGAAGGCACTGGAGGGCATCCCACTTCTTCATCCTATAACTGGGGAAACAAGGTCCCTAGGGGGAAAGGAGCCTTGTGGTGTGTGGATGGCAATCCCCAGTCCTGGCCTCTTTCCTCTGACACACAAGTGGGTGGAAATGGCCCTTAGTATGACCTATTAGAGACCAAAGCAGGCTAGATATTAACCATTCTTCCTGTGGGGTGATCTAACGGATGTAAACTCCACCATCACTGCCCAGAAAAACCCATTCCCAATTTAAAGTTCCAAAGAGTGCCAAAAAACGGGCTGCTGAAGCATCCACTCATTCATTCAACGTGCCTGTGCCTCTCTGGTTCTGGGTACTGGGGACCCTGAGGTGCACACGCAGTGCTGGCCCCCACCCACTCTGCCCCCTGCTGGCCGGAGGCCCGCATTGCAGGTCATATTTTTCCCATCACCTCAGAGGCGTGTGTGAGTGTGCCTGTGCGTGTGGTAAAGCCAAAGAATCTGCCCAGGCTCCAAGGCTGCAGGTTAGGGGATGATCAACATTGATAGGAAAACTTGTCTAAAGTACAGAGAGGCGCAGAGTGAGCTAAAGAGGCTTCCCTCAAAGGCTGACTTGAATTTGGTGTTTGAGGGATGGTTTTAGGGTTGAGAAAGCATTAATATTGTCTTTCCTCCCTGAGAGAAAGTATGTGGACGTGGGAAATGATGTCACAAACTTTAAATGGTGAGGAATTTCAACAGCTGGTGAAATAAAAAGGTGTATCGGAAATCGAAAGGGCTAAGAACCTGTTTGTGTTCTCCCTTTGGGATGAGGGCTCCCTCTTCTTGCCTTTCCTCTTGCCTTTCCTCCCCCTCCCCGCCACTTCCTCCCGTCTTTGCTTCCTCCCTAACAAAATTTATTTTTCTCATTATAGACAATTTGGGGAGGGTGAAAGAAAGTAGGGAAAAAACCCCACCCAGGGAGGTTGACATGGAGGAGGCTATGCTTGTGTGGGGTAGGGGTATATGGGAGATCTCTGGACTTTCTACTCGATCTTAGTGTGAACCTAAAACTGCTATAAAAAGTAAAGTCTGTAAATTAAAAACAAAAACAAACCTCTACCCATAAGTCCCAAGTGAAATTTATTCATTCACTCTTTTTTTTTTTTTTTTTTAAACATAGTTGTGTTCACACCATCTGGACAATTTCATAACTTTCTTTTGCCATTAAACTTTATAACAAAAGCATTTCCATGTTATTATGAATTTTTCTGAAACTTTTTTTTATTGAAGTATAGTTGATTTACAATGTGTTCGATTCTGGTGTACAGCAAAGTGATTCAGTTATACATATATATTCTTTTTCATTGTAGTTTATTACAAGATATTGAATATAGTTCTCTGTGCTATACAGTAGGACCTTGTTGTTTATATATTTTACAAATAGTAGTTTGTATCTGCTAATCCCAAACTCCTAATTTATCCCTCACCCCCTTTCCCCTTTGGTAACCATAAGTTTGTTTTCTATGTCTGTGAGTCTGTTTCTGTTTTGTAAATAACTCCATTTGTATCATATTTTAGATTCCACATATAAGTGATGTCATATGGTATTTGTCTTTCACTGTCTGACTGTTTCACTTAGTATGATAATCTCTAGGTCCATCCATGTTGCTGCAAATGGCATTATTTCATTCTTTTTTTATGGCTGAGTAGGATTCCGTTGTATACACGTACCACATCTTCTTTATCCATTTATCTGTCGATGAACATTTAGGTTGCTTACATGTCTTGGCTATTGTAAATAGTGCTACTATGAACAATGGGATGCATGTATCTTTTCAAATTAGTGTTTTCTCCAGATGTATGCCCAGGAGTGGGATTGCTGGATCATATGGTAACTCTATTTTTAGTTTTTCAAGGAAACATACCATTTTCCATAGTGGCTGCACCAATTTACATTCCCACGAACAGTGTAGGGGAGGGGTTCCCTTTTCTCCACACCCTCTCCAGCATTTATTGTTTGTGGACTTTTTAATGATTGACATTCTGACTGGTGTGAGGTGGTACCTCACTGTAGTTTTGATTTGCATTTCTCTAATAATTAGTGATGTTGAGCATCTTTTCATGTGCCTGTTTGCCATCTGTATGTCTTCTTTCTAGAAATGTCTATTTAGGTCTTCTGCCCACTTTTTGATTTGGGTTTTTTTGTTTGTTTTTGTTTGTTATTGAGTTGTATGAGCTCTTTGTGTCTTTTGGAAATTAAGCTCTTGTGGGTCACATCATTTGAAAATATTTTCTCTCAGTTCGTGGGTTGTCTTTTCATTTTCTTTATGGTTTCCTTTGCTGTGCAAAAGCTTATAAGTTTGATAAGGTCCCATTTGTTTATTTTTGCTTTTATTTATATTGTCTTGGGAGACTGACATAAGAAAGCGTTCCTATGATTTATGTCAGAGATGTTTGCTTATGTCTCTTCTAGGAGTTTTATGGTGTCCAGTCTTATTTTTGTCTTTAAGCCATTTTGAGTTTATCTTTGTGTTTGGTGTGAGGGTGTGTTCTAACTTCATTGATTTACATGCAGCTATCCAGCTTTCCCAACACCACTTGCTGAAGATACTGTCTTTTCTCCATTGTATATTCTTGCTTCCTTTGTTGAAGATTAATTTACCATAGGTGTGTGGGTTTACTTCTGGGCTCTCTATTCTGCTCCGTTGAGCCATATGTCTGCTTTTGTGCTAATACCATGCTGTTTTTTTTTTTTTTTTGCGGTACGTGGGCCTCTCACCGCTGTGGCCTCTCCCGTCGCGGAGCAAGGCTCCGGACGCGCAGGCCCAGCGGCCATGGCTCACGGGCCCAGCCACTCCGCGGCACGCGGGATCCTCCCGGACAGGGGCACGAACCCGCGTCCCTGCATCGGCAGGCGGACTCTCAACCACTGCGCCACCAGGGAAGCCCTACCATGCTGTTTTGATTACTGCAGCTTTGTAGTATTGTCTGAAATCTGGGAGGATTATGCCTCCTGCTTTGTTCTTTTTCCTCAGGATTGCTTTGGCAATTCTGGGTATTTTGTGACTCCATATACATTTTGTGATTATTTGTTCTAGTTATATGAAAAATGTAATGGGTAATTTGATAGGGATTGCATTAAATCTATAGATTGCTTTGGGTTCTATGGCCATTTTAACAATATTAATTCTTCCAATCCAAGATCAAATGTTATTTTTAATGGCTTAATATTCCACATTATAGAATTTCAATGTATTTGGCTCCTTAGGAAATGCTACAATGAAGATGTTGATAGGTAAGATTTTTTTATTTGGACTTATTGCCTTAAGATATATTTGCAATGTTCTTGGATTGGAAGAATCAACATTGTGAAAATGACTATACTACCCAAAGCAATCTACAGCTTCAATGCAATCCCTATCAAACTACCATTGGCATTTTTCACAGAACTAGAGCAAAAAATTTCACAATTTGTATGGAAAAACAAAAAACCCCAAATAGCCAAAGCGATCGTGAGAAAGAAAAATGGAGCTGGAGGAATCAGCCTCCCTGACTTCAGACCATACTACAAAGCTACAGTAATCAAGACAGCATGATACTGGAACAAAAACAGAAATATAGATCAATGGAACAGGATAGAAAGCCCAGAGATAAACCCATGCACATATGGTCACCTTATCTTTGATAAAGGAGGCAAGAATATACAATGGAGAAAAGACAGCCTCTTCAATAAGTGGTGCTGGGAAAACTGGACAGCTATATGTAAAAGAATGAAGTTAGAACACTTCCTAACACCATATACAAAAATAAACTCAAAATGGATTAAAGACCTAAATGTAAAGCCAGACACTATAAAACTCTTTGAGGAAAACATAGGAAGAATACTCTTTGACATAAATCACAGCAAGATACTTTTTGACCCACCTCCTAGAGAACTGGAAATAAAAACAAAAATAAACAAATGGGACCTAATGAAACTTCAGAGCTTTTGCACAGCAAAGGAAACCATAAACAAGACCAAAAGACAACCCTCAGAATGGGAGAAAATATTTGCAAATGAAGCAACTGACAAAGGATTAATTGCCAAAATTTACAAGCAGCTCATGCAGCTTAATAACAAAAAAAACAAACAACCCAATCCAAAAATGGGCAGAAGACCTAAATAGACATTTCTCCAAAGAAGATATACAGATTGCCTACAAACACATGAAAGGATGCTCAACATCACTAATCATTAGAGAAATGCAAATCAAAACTACAATGAGGTATCATTTCACACCAGTCAGAATGGCCATCATCAAAAAATCTACAAGCAATAAATGCTGGAGAGGGTGTGGAGAAAAGGGAAGCCTCTTGTACTGTTGGTGGGAATGTAAATTGATACAGCCACTATGGAGAGCAGTATGGAGATTCCTTAAAGAACTAAAAATTGAACTACCATACGACCCAGCAATCCTACTACTGGGCATATACCCTGAGAAAACCATAATTCAAAAAGAGTCAGATACCACAATGTTCACTTTAGCTCTATTTACAATAGCCAGGACATGGAAGCAACCTAAGTGCCCATCATCGGATGAATGGATAAAGAAGATGTGGCACATGTATACAATGGAATATTACTCAGCCATAAAAAGAAATGAAATTGAGTTATTTGTAGTGAGGTGGTTGGACCTAGAGACTGTCATACAGAGTGAAGTAAGTCAGAAAGAGAAAAACAAATACCGTATGCTAACACATGTATATGGAATCTAATAACAAAAAATGGTTCTGATGAACCTGGGGGCAGGACAGGAATAAAGATGCAGACGTAGAGAATGGACTTGAGGACACAGGGAGGGGGACAGGTAAGCTGGGACAAAGTGAGAGAGTAGCATTGACATATATACACTACCAAATGTAAAACAGATAGGTAGCGGGAAGCAGCTGCATCGCAGGGGTAGATCAGCTCAGTGCTTTGTGACCACCTAGAGGGTTGGGATAGGGAGGGTGGGGGGGCGATGTAAGAGGGAGGGGATATGGGGATATATGTATACATATAGCTGATTCACTTTGTTTTACAGCAGAAACTAACACACCATTTTAAAGCAATTATACTCAAATAAAGATGCTAAAAAAAGATATATTTGCAGATGTGTGATTAGTGGATCAAAGAGATTTACATTATTAAGCCTTGTATGCATGTATCTTGCCAAATTGCTTTGCACTGCCACCAGCAATGAGTAAGCCTGCCTGTTTGACCACATCTTTGGCAGCACTGGGTATTTCCTTTTTATGGCTCCTTGCTACTATGAGCTCTTAGAGACAGCCCTGGTTATGACTGAGACCAGGTGTGGAGTGCCCTTGGGGTGACACAGTTACAGGACAAATGGGGGCAGGAGTCTTCAGCCATGCCCAGGGTGGGGCACCGTTCCTGTCACCCACTGTGAGGCCAGAGGGAGCAAGCCCAGGTGAACACAAGCCCCTAGCTACTCCTAAAGGCAGCCCAGGGATGCTACAGGGCAGCATGGCGTAATGCAGTGTGCTGTTTAGGGCTCTGCCTGGGTTTGAATCCTTTTTTGCTAAACTCCTGGCTGTGTAGTTTGGGGCAGGGAGTTATCTCCTGAGGAGTGTCTGTTTCCTTTAATATACCTTGAGGCTAAAGTGCTGGCAGGAAGAGCTGTTTTGGGAAATGAAAGGGATGACCTCCCCACAGGAGGATTTCAAATCAGCCTAGTTCTTTACTTCCTTTCGCTTCATTGCCAAATCCCCCAGGAGTCAGGTCACGGCCGGCTGCAGGCCAGAGCAGGACCTCCATCGGAGCTGGAAAGGATATAGTCTACCTCCATGGCGAGCACCACTTGCTGCCCTACAGCTCTGGCCGCCGCAGCCCAAGCCGTGCCTGGTACATCCCACACCCGAGTGAGGCCAGGCCATTCAGTGTTCTGCGGCGTGAGCATCTGGAGGCCAGCCTTCCATCATTTTTCTTCCTTGTCTTCGGGATGAGATCATGAGAGGCAGGCTGGTAATTGCTCAGGAAAATAAGGCTCCTTTTTAATCAGGTGCTAAAAGTGCTTTCAGCAGCCTAGTGCAGCGCTGCTGACGGGAGCAGTCTCCAGCCAATTTCGTGACACTTCAAAGAGCAGAGGTCAGATTGCTTCTGGGAAATTAGCACCATCACCCCTACCCCCAACCTTGATTTTCTTGGACCATTGAACACACATGTCAAACTCAGAGATGGGAAATATTGATGTATCTACAGCACAACCCCTGTTGGGAATTTACGGAAATCACCTTCTCTGAATGCTGCATTCAGTTTCTTCATCTGTAGAATGGGGATAAATTGGATAAATCCTACCTCATCGGGTTAGGAGGATCTAGGGAACAGGAGAGAAAGGCGCGGTGTTTATTGTGCTGCATACTTTTCATGTTATGCTTCATTAGATCTTTTCAAAAACTCCACGAGGTGGGGAGCACCATTACCTGGGGTGTGTATCCACCTCTTTACAGCCCAGGTCCCCTCCCCAGCACCCATGCACTGCTTGCACAGACTCCCTCCTATCATTGTGAGCACCCAGGGGTGCGGAAGGAAAGCTTGGCTTTGTGACCCACGGCCAACATGCTTCTTAACTCCCTTGTGCTGAAATTCTTCCTGCTGCAAACAGAGCTGGTTGGTTTTGTCCTCTACCTCCAGGTCGAAAGCACTGAAGCTCCCTAACATTGGGAAAAAAGATGTGGTCAGAAAGTGGAAATTTTCCGGAGCAGTTCCTCAAGGTTGCACGGCTTGGGGGGCGCAGGGTGGAGGTTCTCTCTGCCATCTCCCTTCAGCTCCCCAACCTTTTGGTTCTGCTCTCGATAACGTGGTAGGTCAAGCATGTTGCTAAATATAGCCGCCCTCCCAGATGGGCTGTCATCTGGACTGTCAGCAGGGTGTCCCAGGTTTTCAGACTGGGACTTGACAGTTAAGCTCAGTTATGGGACAGGGATTTTGTTTTCAGAAGTCCCACCTTCCTCCCCTCGAACTGTAGGCCCAGGGACAGACCCCACAGAGCCAGGTGGAAGGCAGGTGGGAAGTAGGGTGGGGCTGGAGAGAGCCTGGACCTGCAGACCTGAGCAGTGAGCTGAGTCCTCAAGGTCAAAGTCTCTGACTCCTATGCCCTATGGCCTTGGGAACACGGCTACCTCACAGGAGCTGTAGGGTCCATCCGTAGGGCCAGGGTAAGTCACTGTCTCACCACCAGCAGTGTGGGAACTCGGGCAACCATTGAACTTCTGAGCCACAGTGGCCCCATGTGCAAGAAGGCATCATGGTAACTCCATGCTCACCATTACAGCGAATAAAGGAAAGCAAGGATGTGCCGACTTTGGGTCCTGTTGAAGCTCTTCACACTGGTGGAACTGGAGTCTGCCATGTGGTATGGACTTTGCCATCTTTCCATCAGCCCTGCCATGCAGGTGTCTGGTTCAGCCCAGCCAACATGTTCTGAACATCTCTGTGTGCTGGGAGCTCGAGGCTCAGAAAAACGATGAGTTCAAGGGCACGCAGACAGGAAGCAGCAGAGACAGGGTGAAACGCATCTGATACTCCATCCTCCTTCTTCACCCAGTGGTGATCATTTGTATTGTTCTCTGGTTTATCGGTCTGAGAATTCTTCAGGAGGAAACCAATTGAGGACAGAGGGGCAAAGCTGGGTCTGGGCAGGGCTGAGGGAGGGGACTCAAGGGGGCTCACCCCCGATGGAGCAGGTTGGGGGTCCAAGGCTGCTGTACTGACCCATCTGAAAACTCTAGGGGCATCGTTCTATGTCAGTGTCATCCCTGGATTTGTGCAGCCCACAGTCTGTGCAGCTGAATGCAGTGGTCCCTCTAGGGCCACTTTCCCCCAAAGCCATCTTGGCACATTGGAGATACAGGCTGGGTACAGACTTTTTCCTCAGCCCCACAGGCTCCTAGTTTAGGAGGAGGGATTGAAATTTGCTTAGCTGAAGGGATTTATTTTCCTTAGTGTCTATTCCCCTGTCCAGTGGTACAATGAAGTATAATTAGTTTGTCTGGCTTCGAATCCTTCGTTGATTCTAGAAGCATTTGTTTTGTAAATACCATAGGCCAGGCAATGGAATACAGCCATGAACAAGACAGGCAGAGTCACTGCTTTCATGGAACTTTGGGGTTTGGGGGTGGGAGTTTCAAGATGAGAGCAGAGAGCAGACAGGGCCAGGCCATGTAGAGCCTTGGGGGCCAGGCCATCGAGTTTACATTTTATTCAGTGTTATAGGAAGCCAATGGCGGGCTTAGTCACAGGGCCAGTAGGATCTGATGAACATTTAAGAAAGATTTCATAGCAGCATTACTTATAATTGCCAAGATATGGAAGCAAGCTAAGTGCCCAACAACAGATGAATGGATAAAGAAGATGTGGTATATATACTACAATGGAATATTACTCAGCAATAAAAAGAAAGACCTTTTGCCATTTGCAGCAATATGGATGCCGTATTGTGCTAAGTGAAATAAGTCAGACAGAGAAAGACAAATGCTGTATGATATCTCTTATATGTGGAATCTAAAAAATATAACAAACTAGTGAATATAACAAAATAAGAAGCAAACTCACAGATGTAGAGAATAAACTAGTGGTTACCAATGGGAAGAGGGAAGGGAGGAGGGGCAATATAGGGGTAGGGGATTAAGAGGTACAAACTGTTAGGTATAAAACATGCTACAATGGGCCTCCCTGGTGGTGCAGTGGTTGAGAGTCCGCCTGCCGATGCAGGGGACACAGGTTCCTGCCCCGGTCCGGGAAGATCCCACATGCCGCGGAGCACCTGGGCCCGTGAGCCATGGCCGCTGAGCCTGCGCGTCCAGAGCCTGTGCTCCGCAACGGGAGAGGCCACAACAGTGAGAGGCCGGCAAAAAAAAAAAACTACAAGGATATATTATACAACATGGGGAAATATAGCCAGTATTTTATAATAACTATAAATGGAGTATAACCTTTAAAAATTGTGAACTACTATATTGTACACCTGTAACGTATATAATGTTATATATCAACTATATTTCAAGAAAAAAATAAAGATCTCTCTGGCTGCTGCATGGAAAATAGAATGTTGTAGGATGAGATGGGGGGCAGGGCCAGTCAGAAGGACATTGTAGGGGTTCAGGGGAGACAGCCGGTGGCCCAGAGGGTCAGGGAGGGGAGGGGGAGGTCATTTGGGATTGAATTTGGCCCTGGAGGCTTGGGTGTGATGGACGAGGAAGAGGAGAGCCAAGCAGGACTCCCAGCACTGAGTACATGCTCACACTGTCTGCCACAAGCGGGTCGCTTCAGTTTTAGGAAACAACCGTGCAGTTGGCTGGTTTCCACAGCTCACAGGTAGTGAGTGCATCTGTGTGACCGATCGCCATTATTGATTCATTTTCATCATCACAACAATCTTGCAAGAAAGCTGCTATTGTTCTCTAAATAATTTGCTCAAGTCGCTTGTCTGGTTGCCCAAGCATCCAGAAAATTCGTCTCAGCAGCAGGTGTAGCCTCTCCCTCAGGCCACCAGCCCTGGGTACCAGAGGGAGCTTGGTTCATGCCCATTGCTAAGGGATCAGGCCCACATCTGAGAATTTCACGTTGGCCTTCCCCTCCACACACAGGTTTGCAATTATTCTCCTTATAAGTTTGCTGAAAGCTAAAGGAACTATCCCAACTCTCTGTCCCTGAAACAGACGAGCCTTACCCTGTAGAGGACATAGGGCTGCCTTGAACCTCCCAGAGGGCTGGGCGCCCTGCTGAGGGCCCCATGGAAAGACCTGAAGTCCCTGACCCCAGAGACCCCAGCAGTGTCTTTGAGCCCATTTGGAAGTTCCTGCAGCACACGAGGGCTCTCATTCAAGTAGCCCCATCCAGAAGCTCACATGAAGTGGCTGTTCTGAGTGCCAGCAGGGAGGACCCCTGAGGTCAGCTGACAGTAACACACAGTCTCCCTGTCGGCATCACATGGCCACGGGAGAGAAGAGAAGTGTACAAGATGACGAACACGGGCCCAGAAGCCCCCAGACCCCTGTCCTTTATCTTGCTTTGAAACTTTGCCCCAGTATATCTTTGCACGGATCATTGGGCAGTTCCCTGCTCATAAAGCGCTGCTCTTCAAAGTACAATGGGACGTGCCTGCTCAGAGCCTTAAGATGAATTGCCCCATGTGTGAGCCTGTGCACACGTGCTGAGCACTGGTATGCGTGTGGAAGCATTCACAGCTCTCCTGTGGACCACGAGAGAATCAGAATAAAGAGAATGGCATTTGGGGCATTCTTGGCAGAGAATGAGATGGTGGTGCAGCTGGAGGTCCAGGTACGGATCCGAACCTGGCACCTTGCGCCTGTGAATGAGGTACCATAATGTCCACCTTCCAGAGGAAGAAACTGGGAATCTGGCCCACGGTAGCACTCCATGGCAGAGCTAGCTGTGCACCCCATCCACGTGGCCTACCCCTCAATATGACCCCTCTGGCTCCCGCATGGCCATCCATTGTGTTAAATGAGCGCTTCGACAACATCTGAAGGCCAGGTTTGGTGCTTGAATATATTGCCACATTAATAGCTTCAGAACATTTCAGGCAGCATCAAAATAGTAAATGAGGACGTGACAGACCATATATTCAGGGCAGAGAGCTGAAGTACCATTTTATTACATGTGCCGTGGAATTAAAGGCTTAATTTTCTTTTAAAAGATGGTGATGCATGATTTCCTGCAGCCAGATAAAAACAGTTAGCAGAAATGATTTATTTTTCATTCCATTTAAAAATAGGAAACCAGAATCCCAGGATCTACCTCTCTGTTATTTATTTCTGCCTGGAGGGCACTTGAGACTTTGATCAGTCATTCTGACTTGAAGGGCGGGCCAAGTCCTGGGCGTGGTCAGGAGAGGGAGGTGAGGACAGAGCGGTGGCTGTGTCTCTATGGGTTAGGGGAGTGTGGCTTCCCACGTAAGGCTCAGAAGGCAGGCAGGCTGAGTTCCTTTCCCATCCTTGGCCACAGGCTGGCCCTGTGGTCACCATTCACCTCTTGAAGCATGATTTTCTCACCTACAAAATGGAATCCCAGCTGAGCTTCTGGTGGTACTATTGTCAGGATATCATGAGATTATATGTGGAAAGAAAGGGGGCCTCCAGTGGCTCTTGCACAATTATGTGATACGGTAGGCAGAAAATTTTAGAACAGCTCTTTTATTTTCTGATAATAAAAGTTATACTCATTGAGAGGAAATTTGGAAAATATAGAAAATAGCAAAGAAGAAAATAAAGAACATGGTATCCTATGGCCCGGAGATGGTCAAAGTTATTTTTTCCCTTTCAATATAGGCTTCTACTTCAATATAGGCTTAACCCTGAGAAGGTCATAGCCAGGCTTCTCCAGGAAAGACAGGGCTTGACAAGTGAGTGATAAAGATACAGGTTTGCTTTCAGGCTTGGAATCTGGGTCTTCTGATCATGAGCAGCTGGGCCAGAGCCCAGAGTCAGGGGAGGAGGTTGGAGGAGGGGTCTGTGGGCTGCAGGTACCTGAGCCCTGTAAGTCCCATGTGGATTGCATGAATGTCCCCATGACAGCACAGGGCTATGCTGAGCGTTCCATGCGACCAGGTGCCTGACCGGGATGGATGGGGCCTCTGCAGCTCCAGCAGACTTTCTCAAGGAAAAAGGTTAAACAGAAAAGAAGTTGTCCAAAGACCTGGGAAATGAACCCAGGTTCTATGGATGGAGATTGGAGCTTTAGTTACACATACTGTCTCATCTAACCTCCCCAGCAGCTCAGCAGGTAGGCTGTATTATCCCCTTATTACAGACTGGGAAATGAGGCTCAGAGAGGTTAAGTGACTTGTGCAGGGTCACACAGCAAGAAGGAGATGGAGCTGAGATTCAACGCTTACTGAAGCTTGTGCCTCTGAACCCAAGCAGGTGAAAAATCTGCTCCCATTCTTCTTCCTGCTGTAGCTACTCAGTCAGAAATTTACTCTTGCAGGGAGAAGTGCTTAAAGACATACGAGATTCAGAGACATGATATGGTCACAGATGTGACTGGGGTAGGCCTCCTAGCTGGGTCAGAAGCTGCTCCTGCGGTGGAGGACAGCCTTCTGCTAGCTCCTAAGACCCCTGGTGCAGGAGAGCCGGGCATCTCCCAGGCACAGGCCTGCTGGAGGGGCTGGGTAAGGCAGCCTGTACGCTATGACTTCCTCTGAACAGCGGTGCCCAGCACCAGCTGTGCTGGGAGTAGACCCTGGTCCCCCTCAATCACTATCAGCAGTTCCTTCCATCTACACCCTTGGCACTGCCGCCCGGCTTCCCGCCCTCCATGGGACAGCCTGGGGCTGAAATATCACCCAGCAAGTCCCTCCAGCCTGGCCCTGCTGAGAAAGTGGTCTTTACAGCGAGAAATGAGGGGAGCACAGAGGCTCACTCACCATGGCAGCGTTCCCCTCGAGCAGCAGCAGCGTGAAGGGCACAAGATGGACACGGGCTGCGTGCAGGGCTCCTGCCCCGGGCACTCACACTTCCTTTCTCGGAGCGACAATGAGGCAGTGGGAAAGAATCCGCTCCCACCCAGCTGGGCCTGCCCTTCGCCTGAGACACCAGATCTGACTTGGAAGCCAGCTGGACATTCCTGCGTTAGGCTGCTCAGAAATGGACCACGGCCCCACCGCTCGGAGAGGCCCAAGTGCTCTGGCTCCCTGCTTCCTTTGGAGCCTGGCCCTTCTCTGCAGTGCCCCCATCCCAAAGCACTGGATCTCTGACCTTGGTGAAGCCCTCGGCCAACCCCGCACCCGCCCTCTGGCTCTGTTCGTTTATAAATAGGCCCATTTCTCATCCTGCTCCAGCCCAGAGCTCCACACCCAAGAGGCAGATGCAACCTCGGGATTCCCTTTCCAGCCAAGGGCAGAGCAGGACCCGACGGGCTCGTGGGCCTGAGGGATGAGATCACAAATTCTCCTGCAAATAGCAACTCATGCTGGACAGTCAGAAGCACAAGTCTGCCTATGGGCTACTTTCCTGCGGCTTCCCTAGCAAATGACCACGCACAGCGTGGCTTAAACAACAGACGTTTATTGTCTCACTGTTCTAGAGGCCAGAAGTCTGAAATCAAGGGGTCGACAGGGTTGCTCTAGGGGAGGTTCCTTCCTTGTCTCTTCCAGCTTCTTGAGGCCCCATTCATTCCTTGGTTTGTGGACACATCACTCCAACCCATATGGTCACATCGCTTCCTTCTCTCCTCTCTGTCTCAAATGTTCTTATAACAGGACACCTGCCATTGGATTTAAGGACCGCCAGGATAATCCAGGACTCATCACACCATCCTTAAGTCTATCTGCAGAGACCGTTTTTTAAAAATAAGGTCACATTCATAGGTCCCAGGAATTGAGACACAGACATATATTTTGGGGGCCAGCATTCAGCCACTGCAGCTCCTTGTTATGAATGAAATTTACTCATATAGCCATTGACAGGAGGGTCAAATGAGGAAGCCTGAGAAAAGGGATTTGTAACAGAGAGATGCAAACATTTGGGGTGCCTGACGCTGCGCCCCCGGGGCCAGGTAAATCCTGCTGCTTCTGAAGGAGACTCTTTAATGGTGGCCTGTCCCTGGCAAAGCCGAGGGCTCGGGAACAGGCCGTGTGTCATCTCCGGCTTAGCTGAGTCTGTGGGTCAGTGCCCAGCTATTGGATGGATTAGTGAATCGTCAATAGATCCGGCCGAGCTGAGACATCTGGAGTAAGCAGACCACAGATAGGCACTCGTTATTCTGGCTTTCGTGGTGATGTGCTGTGATTTGTAGCTTGGCTCACGGCCACTATGACACTCGCAGAGCCTGGTCAGCTGTCACAGTGTCATGCTCTTTGCCGAGTGAAATGACCTGAGTGTAATTTCATGGCTCACGGAAAGAACACGGGCTCTGGAGTCACACAGACCCCGCGGGTCTGTCCCTGCCATCGCTCGCTGCCCATGGGAAATTCTCGAGGCTTCCTCTTAGTAAAATGAGGGAGGACAAACCCATCTGGAGGCATTGCCGTAATTACGAAGCTAGATTCTATCTCAAGGGCCTGGTCCAGGGCCTGGCACGTAGTAGGCAATCATTAAATGGCTGTTTCGATTTGGGAGTGGGAAGGCCACCACCCACCATCCGCAGAAGCCTGGACCTTTCCACTGCCTCCTTCCTCCCCTCTCCCTCTCTCTGAGTCCTACCATGTCTTGAACTCTCCCTTGTGTCCCCTGGTTTGGGTCATGCATTTGCTCCCCCGGGTCCCTGCAGCGGTTTCCCGACCACTCTCACTGCCTCAGCCTCCCTGCTCTAGGCCTGCTTCACACAGCAGCCAACGCCAGGGACAGCTCTGGTTTTGTCACATTCTCTGCCTCTGTGTGTTGATGATTTCTCACCCCTGCTGGATCCTGGATCAGAGCCCCTCCGAATCAGCCCTGCCCACGTGGCAGCCGCAGGGATCGCTGCTCTTCTTTCACGCCCTGCGTTCCAGCGCCTGTGAGCCCTGCTCCAGCTGCTTCTCCTCCCGCCTGCCCTCACTCAGCCCTGCCTGCTTCCCT
Organism: Aethalodelphis obliquidens; assembly: GCF_003676395.1. NCBI lineage: Eukaryota > Metazoa > Chordata > Mammalia > Artiodactyla > Delphinidae > Aethalodelphis > Aethalodelphis obliquidens. The sequence goes on along the minus strand of NW_020838068.1, from coordinate 1,306,797 downwards.
CCTCCCTCCTCCTCCCACATCTCTCTCGTCTCTCCCTCTCTCCTCTTTCCTCTCCCTCTCTCCCTCTTCTCTTTTTCTCTCCCCTCCTCCCCGCCCTCCCCATGGTCCCCATTGCCCTTCTCTGTGTTCCTATAGCACCTTGAACTTCCCATAAACACACCACGCTGCACTGAGCCTCTTCTGGAACCTTGCAGTGTACACAGCACTCCCCGACTGCTCTCGCAGGGGATGGGGAGGGTCGTGGTCCAGAGCCCAAGCTCTGGAGCCAGGGTCTGGGACTGAACTGCCTGTGTGCCCTTGGGCGAATCACTTCACTTCTCTGGGCCTTGTTTTCCTCAGCTGTGAAGCTTCTGTGGGTGACTCCTTGCCCTCACAGAAGGGCTCCCACTTAGACTAGCACACACTCATCGCCGAGGATGGTGGTGTGTGCTAGTCTAAGAGGGAGCCCTTTCTGTCATGGAGTCGACAGCCTGGGGGATATCAGAAAAGATGCCTTGTGATAAGGGAAGTGTGGTGCAATCAGAGGACAGGAGGCGTTCCTCACCCGCTAGAGACACAGATGTGGCTAGGGCCTCCCTCCAGAGGCCTTGAGCCGTGCAAGGATGGGGAGGACTATGTCATGGTTGTCGATACCTTCCAGGGCCTGGCACTTCAACCTTCCATGCTGTTGCACACCTTCTGAGCACCATGCCAATCTGTCTGTCCACCACTCTCATTCCTAGTTACTGCTGCCTCCACCTGCGACAAATGAGCCCTGCAGCAAACCCCCCACCCTGCCCCCGCTCCTGGACGCCACACCACGTGCCTCTCACTTCTTGTCTCAGACTTCCTGAGGCCAGAGCATGTGGCAACAATGCCTGTGGGGACCCACTGAGCACTCACACAGGTATGGTCCCAAAGTGCAGGGCTCTGTGCACCGGGCCCACTCTTGACCTGTGCAGGTGGACAGCCAAAAGATGAGCTGCTCTCCACCTGAGTCCCAGGAGGACAATTCTGAAAGGCATTTCAAAAAGTTCTTCAGAAGTTTCTGGTCAGGTGGAGTACCAGTCCCCCTTAGCAGTGGGTAGCCCATAACGCATCTTCCAGTTACCTCTCATGTTTTCTCTGCTCACTTCCCTGGTCCTACACTCCACAGCCCTGGGATACTTCCCAAATACAACTATCTACATCAGCCCTTCATCTTGGTCTCTATAGGGACTGCTTAACATAAGATCCCCAAAAAGAGTTTAACTTGAGCTGACTGAATACCTCAGCCAGAGAAGCCTGCCACATCCTCCAATGCTTCTTAGTAGGTGAGTCCCCTTTACAGCAATGGTGCCAAAGTAAAGAAACAGGGATGGAGCAGATCAGGCAGTGAGAGAGAGAGAGACCAGGCACGGGGGCCAACTAAGGCGGATCTGAGGTCAGAATCCAGGTCACTGTGTTGAGCCTTCCAACCCATAAACATAGTATGTCACCCTTATTTAGGTCTTCTTTGATTTCTTTCCTCAGCATTTTATAATTTTTGGTATACAGATCCTGTACATGCTTGTCAAGTTTATACCTAAGTGTTTCATTTTCTTTGGAGCAATAATCAATGGTATTGCATTTTAAATTTTGGTTTCAAGGTGTTCATTTGTGCATGTAGAAATGCAGTGTACTTTTGTGTGTTGACTTTATATTCTTGCTGAACTCACTTATTATTTCTAATTTGTGTGTGTGTGTGTGTGTGTGTGTGTGTGTGTGTGTGTGTATTTCTTGGGATTTTCTATGTAGACAATCATGTCATATGCAAATAAGGACAGTTTTATTTCTTCATTTTCACTCTGTAGGTCTTTTGTTTCTTTTTCTTACCTTATTGCAGTGGCTAGAACTTCAATCATGTTGAAGAGGAGTGATGAGAGCAGATATTCTTCCCTTGTTCAATTTTTCACTATTAAGTATGAGGTAGTCATAGGCTTTTTGTAAATGCTCTTTATCATGTGAAGTGGTTCCCCTCTATTCCTAGCTTACTGGGAGGTTTTTCTTTTCTTTTTTTTTTTTTGCAGTACGCGGGCCTCTCACTGTTGTGGCCTCTCCCGTTGCGGAGCACAGGCTCCGGACGCGCAGGCTCAGCGGTCATGGCTCACGGGCCCAGCCGCTCCGCGGCATGTGGGATCTTCCCAGACCGGGGCAGGAACCCGTGTCCCCTGCATCAGCAGGCGGACTCTCAACCACTGCGCCACCAGGGAAGCCCAGGTTTTTCTTTTTTTAAATTATCTTACATGGGTGTTGGATTTTGTCAAACGTTTTTCCTGTGTCAATTGGTATGACCATATGATTTTTCTTCTTTAGCCTATTGATGGATTACATTGATTGATTTTCGAATGTTGAATAAGCATACTTGGAATAAATTCCACTTGGTTATGGTGTGTAATTCTATTTATACCATCATTGAATTAGATTTTCTAGCACTTTGCTGAGGGCTTTTACCTCTAAGTTCATGAAAGATATTGGTCTGTAGTTTTCTTTTCTTGTGATATCTTTGTCTGGTTTGGTATCAAGGTAATACTGGTCTCATAAAATGAGTTGAGAATTGTTCTTTCTTTTACTTTTTTGCTGACATTATATAAACTTCATGTAATTCTTTAAGTATTTGGCAAAATTTTGTGGTAAATCTATTGGACCCGGAGATTTATTCTGAGGGAACTTTTTAATTGCACATTTTTATAGGACTATTCAGGCTATCTATTTCTTCTTGGTTGAGTTTTATAGTTGTAGTTTTTGAGGACTTGGTTCATTTCTTCTGTTATCAAATTCATGAGTGTAAAGTTGTTTGTAGCCTTCTCTTCTTATCTTTTTAATGGCTGCAAGGTAGGTCTGTGGTGAAATCTCCTGTTTTCTTCCTGATATTGGTGATTTGTGTCTTCTCTCTTTTTTATCTTTGTCAGTCTTGCTAGAGGTTTACCAGTTTTATTGATTTTTTGAAGAAGTAACGGTTTGATTTCATTGATTTTCTCTATTGATTTCCTGTTTCAAATTCTTTGATTCTCTTGTTTTTATAGTTCCTTGCTTCTACCTGCTTTGGATTTATTTTGTTTTTATTTTTCTAGCTTCCTGAGATAGGACTTAGATTATTTATTTGAGACTGTTCCTCTTTTCTAATGTAAGCATTTAGTGCTATGAATTTTCCTGAAGGATAGTTTCATAGGATATAGAATTCAAGGTTGACAGCCCTTTTCTTTAAGCGCATGAAAAATGGCATGCCACTTCCTCCTGGACTCTACATCTTCATTAGAGAAATCGGCTGTCACTCGAATTGGTGTTTCGTTATAAGAAAAATATCACTTCTTTTGGGCTGCTTTTAAGATTTTTTTCTTTGTCTTTAATTTTCAGAAGTTTACTTACAATGTATGTTGGTGTGGATCTCTTTTGGTTTTTCCTGTTTGGGACATGCTCAGCTAGTTGAGTCTCTCAGTTTATGTTTTTCACTATATTTAAGAAGTTTTTAGCTATTATTTCTCTGGAAACTTTTCAGCCCACATTCTTTCTCTCCTTCTGAGACTATACTGATGCAAATGTTAGATCTTTTGTTGTTGTCCAACAGGTCCCTGAGGCCTGTTGGTTGATTCCCTTGTTTGGCTGCAGTGCATTCTCAAGTAACACATAAGAGTGTGAGGAAAATCTTGGCATCTGTAAAAAATGTCTTTATTCTCTCACACTTCACTGTTAGTATAAGTATGGAATTTCAGGTTGAAAATTAATTTTCTATCAGAATTCTTTTTTTAAAAATAAATTTATTTATTTATTTTTATTTTTGGCTGTGATGGGTCTTCGTTGCTGCACGGGGGCTTTCTCTGGTTGCGGTGAGCAGGGGCTACTCTCTGTTGCGGTGCGTGGGCTCCTCATTGCAGTGGCTTCTCTTGTTGTGGAGCACAGGCTCTAGGCACATGGGCTTCAGTAGTCGTGGCTCATGGGCTCCAGAGCGCAGGTTCAGTAGTTGTGGCGCATGGGCTCAGTTGCTCCACAGCATGTGGGACCTTCCCGGACCAGGGCTCGAACCCGTGTCCCCTGCACTGGCAGGTGGATTCTTAACCACTGTGCCACCAGGGAAGCCCTCTATCAGGATTCTTCAGGCATTGCTTCATAATCTTTTAGCACCCAGTGTGGTTGATGCACAGTCAGAAGCATGGCTGCTTTTCCCTCCTTTGTAGGCAACTCAATTTTATTTTTTCTTTCTGAAAACTTTAAGGTATTCTTATTTATCTTGATGCCAAAACCACACAGTATTGATTACTATAGCTTCATAATAAGTTTTGAAATCTGGTAGTGTAAGGCCTTAAACTTTGTTCTTTTTCTTCGAAGATTGACCTGGCTACTCCAGGTCTTTGCATTTCTATGTAAATTTAGAATCATTTGTCAATTTCCACAAAAATAAAACCTCCTGGGATTTTACCTGGGATCGAAATAAATATATAGATCAATTTGGAGAGAATTGATGTGTTAAAATGATTAAGACTTTCCTTCCAGTTTAAAGGTATATTCCTTTATTTCTCAGGTTGTTCTTTCTTCCTTCATTAATATTTAATAGTTTTAAAAAATATAGATCTTACACATTTCATGTTCAGGTTATTTATAAACATTTTATAGCTGTGGTTGTGCATGGGGCCTTTTATCCTTTTCCATTTTCTGACTGGTTACTGAGATCTCACAAGGGCATTAGGGGCTCTGCGACCCCTTTGAAGTCCTGGACAGTGAAATAGACAGGTCTTATGAGGACCTCTGGGACCTGGGTTCCCTTCACTCAAAGCAGCTGACAGCACTTATGAATTTTGAGAGGTCGTGAGCAGGAAAGAGACATTGTCCAATCTAAGTTTAATGAAGGGTCTTCTGGCTGTAGTGTGTGTGTGTGCAGGGGCCTGGGGGAATGGGACCATGCCAGAGGCAAGGACACTGGTTTGGAGAGCGTTGTCACAGGAGGAGTTCCAGCCTGGCTGACTCTGTAGTGGGGGAAGGTGCCTCTCCCTAAGGGGGCTAGGCCAGTGACCCTGACTGAAGCTGTCCCCCCAGCTATGGACACTAAAGGACTTCACCGTCTAAGTGCTGGAAGAACAGGCAGAGCTCCTTCCCCACTAGAGAACAGAATATAGAATCGTTTGCTTTCTATCCCCAGTGTGAACTCCATGACTGTTGCCTTTTCTTGCTCCATCTCTCTGGCCAGTTTACCTCCCTGTTCCTTGTTCCTTCCCTGGTGTCTGCTGGAACCAAGTCACACTGGCTGTATCTCTGAGCCTGGACCCTCACCACAAGCTCAGCACTGCTGCCCCACATAGCATGGCCAATGGGTGCTGGTGCTGGCTGAGCTGAACTTGAGTTCATTGTGTGTCCTTGGACCTACAGCACAGGCTGCTAGCCTTTCTTTGGAGAAGCCCACTGGGGGACTTAACTCAGTTTCTATCAGTCATCACCCAGCAGTTCCATCCAAATCCAAGTCTCTGGCTGGAAGAACACTGTACCAAAAAATCCAGTGGATTCTCTTATAAATCCAGATCAATTTCCATTAAGGCTGGGCTAGAGAATTTCTGGAAGCAGGCGGGACATAGTTCCATCACATGTTAGTTTGCTGTTGCTTCTCTCTTGCTTTGGAAAGGCAGAGAAGATAGAACCATTGGAATCCACCAGCAAACGTCTCATTGCTCAGCCACGCAGTCAGACCTGTCCTCAACACAAACCAATATGAACGGGTAGCAATGTTTAATCATTTTTCATAGTCACTAATGAAAACAGTGCTGCTTCTGGCTGGGTAGTTCAAAGTGCCCAACAAATGAATTCCGAGTCCCAGGCAAGAACTCCAGATCTAGAAGGTGTTGGATCAACTAATGACATACCTCGTGCAAATTTTAAACCTCCCAGTAATGTCCGTGACTGTGGCCTAATGGTACGATAGAGACTTCAGTGTTTGTACATATATTCGTCACAGTAATTAAACTCCTGGAGTTCTATTGTATGTTATTTGCATGGCAGTTTGCGATGTGTTTAATGCTCCCAGTTTCAAAATTATTAAAGCTACTGTCCCTGGACTGGTCAACGTGACAAGGAAAGTAAGATTGTGATCATGTTCCTTCTTGATGGGGCAGGAGGGGAGGAGGATGCGTGTGGGATTTTCTTGGAAAGAGAACAAATGCCAAATAAAAGAATTCCAGCTGTGCAACAGGAAAGTTGAAATGGTTTGTTAGGATGGTTAATACTGCAATGAAAACTAATTAAACCTGGAGCTGGGAGGAGTTCATTAGTGGTTTGGAGCTGAGGATTCTGCTTCTACAGAGGTGGCTATAGCGCTGGGGAACTTGGAAAGTTGTCAGCTGGGCTTGGGGTCAGGCGGCTCTCTCCTCTGTGTGGCTTCTGGAATTGGGCTTCGCTAATGATAGGCACTTGGCAGACGTGAATCAAGAGATCTCCTTGGAATACCTGAAGTACCCCCGGTCCCTGCCTCCAGAGGGGACCTGGATGATGCCACACCTGTCTGGGTGGGTCACCCCTTGCAGGCTACTGAGAATGAGCCTTTGAAGATGGGGAAGCGGGGTGGAATTGGCAGATTTTCTTTCCAAGAAATGAGAGAGGTTTTCACACTGCAACTCAGCTCACTTCAAGCCACGGAAAAGAAAAGAAACCCACAGCTTCGACGGTAGTTTTGGGCTACTAAAGTGCTTTCACACACATCGCATTTGCTTTTCTTAACAGTCCTCATAAAATCGCTTTATCATTTCTTTCTCCGAGTTGGTTGCCCGAGAGAAGGGAAGTTGTTTTTTTGCAGGTTGGGTTTGCCGAGCCGCAGACTCTGAAATGGGGTTTAGCTGACAGGATGCCCATTGAGGAGGGGTCTTGGGACCAACCCTGTTAGAGGGAAGGGCTAGCAGCAGATGCGGGTGGAGGGAGAATCAAGCTTTGATCTTGCCCGACACCTCTGGGAGCTTTAGGACTGGAGTGGCCCTTCAGAGGTGTCCTGAGGTGGGTTGAGATGGCCAGGTCTTCATCCTTTGGCTTCGGTCAGTCATTGGATGGCAGCCACCCTGGGAAAGGCGGGACCTAGTGCTGGCTGGCTCTGTGCTGACACGAAGGGACCCCTGCCCACAGCACTCCCAGCAGCTGGGGCAGCAAGTCCACCTTCACTGGGGGTTCTGAGCAGCACATGGCAACATCCTCTGCTGTTTTGTTCATCATACTCTCCCCTGAACTTAGCACAGTTCCCGGCACGTGATAGGTTTAGTAATGTATTCAATAGATCCCTTTCACACAGAAAAAACGAAGGCTTTGGAAAGTGAAGTAAACGGTGTAATTAAAGTTAGAAGGAAGGTCCCTAACTCCAGAATCCCAGCCTGGCCACCCTCTCTTACCTCTACTCGTGAACGATGGAGTACACGAAGGGGGTCATTGGGAGATGGTCATCTGGCCCCAGGCACAAAAAATATCAAGTTCATCTTTCAACATCCAAAGAAGATAGCTAGGTTTTCTCTCTTTTGAGGTCTTTTCCTAGGCCTGCCTTTGGGTGGAGGATTGCCACTGGTCTCAAGGGGAAGGACAGGGGCTCTTCCAGCAGGCCAGGCTAACCTGGCCTCGAGTTTGAGGACTGCCGGAATGAAAGGTGGGCCCTGCTGTCCACCCTATGGCTTGGCAACTTTGGCCAGCCCAAGGGGCAAAGAGAACAGAGACTGTGGACCCATAGGCTGAGAGTTCCAAGCAAACTGCCCTGAAATAGCTTTGGCTATTTTGTTACAAGGGCTCAGCCCCTGTGTTTGCATCGTAGGCAAAACCAAAGCAAAACGTAAATCTCATAACCAGACAAATATGGCAAAAAGATTCACTTTTCTTGATTTTCTGGTCCTTGAGTTCAGCACTTCTAGTGTGCCATGAGCGGGTTACAGAAGTACCAACGTTTTGTTCCCCTTGGCCCTGGGGGCAGCGGGCAGGCATGAGGAGGGGCAGCTGGTCACCTCCAACCACAAGCAGCCTCTTCTGTTTATTCCCACGTGACACATGTGCCGTAATCTAGAGGAGGTTGAGACGTGCCATTGAAACCACTTTGCTATAGGGAGCTTGTTTGGAATGTTGGAAGCCAAAAGCGCTCTGCATGGTAGTAAAGACCTTTCGCAGTTTTCCAAGTCAAATCCCATGACCGAAAGGAAATGGCCTGCTCTCTCCCAGGGCCAGGACGGTCACGCTTCAGCTGGCAGATCCATGAGATCCAAAGGCTCCTGAGAGCATCTCGTTCAAGCCCCTTGTCTCATCGATGAGGATACTGAGGTCCAGGAAGGTAAATGCCCGGGCAACAGGCATAGAAACGAGGTGGGTTTAATTTGACAAAATTATTAACCCTGCTCATTATCCTGGAATGGTCCCATGAGAGCTCATGAAAAATGGTAATTATTTAATTGCATACTTTATCTACATAGTATATTTTATGCATTGTATAATTATCACCATCATAATGAATGGTGGTGAATTCTTCCGTAGCTGAAAGCAGTCTGCTGAAGGGGGTATTTAAATATCTTTTTCTTTTTTCATGTCAAGGTTAAGCCTAGGCAGACTTTTGCCTTTTGTTTAATCCCAGGCAGCAGAGAGAGGTGATGAAGAGACACGTTTGTGGGAGACCATGCACCAACCCCGACTCCTGATGGTCAGCCATCATTTCCCACAGTGCGGGGCAAGAGCACATCTCCAGGACACCCCACGGTATCCACAGTGCTGGAAAGTTCGACCTGACTTTACTAGAGGCCCCCAAATGCCCTGATTTCACAGGAGTAAAAATTTAGCAGTCAACTCTGAACCTTCCTAGTCTACCTTTCAGAATCATTCAGGTAATTCATAATGTTTGGGTTAAGTTAAAATGCAATCGAGTAGAGAAATTAAAAATCTTGGTGGTGTACAAAAGCCTGGAGCCAGGCCACCCAGCGTTAGAAAGGCAATCCCATGACTACCCATGGTGGAGAAGGAAGCAGGATCCCCTCTTTCTTCTTCACACCCTGGTGTGTAGCTTTCATCCTCAAGGTCACCTCATGGTCCAGACTGGTTGAAAAGTTCCAGCCATCATGTCAGTATTCCAGGCTGGCAGCCAGAAGGGAGGTGGCGGCGGGGGGTGGGGGGAGGGACACTTGAGACTGTTCTTCCCAGTTGAATAGATTTTCTAGCATTCCCATAGAGGAGCTCATTTCCATTCCGTTGGCCAGAATCAGTCAGACTACCTTTAACTGCAAGGGAGGAAGTTAAATAAAGACTTTAGCTGGTCTATCTTCTCCTAGCTAAAAAGACAGGGCCCTTTAACTAGGGAAGAAAGGAGGGTCACGGCTGGTGCCGACAATCACTCTCTCTGCCATGAGATTCCGGGAGGTAACAGGGGCCAGGTCTTCAGCGCGGCGCCTGGCGCATGGCTCAGTTCCTGTTTATTCAGCAATGATTTACGCAGCGCCTCCACCTCTTAGGGCAGAGGCTGCCCCTACTCTCAGCGAATTCTCCATCTAGGGCTCGGCTAGCACACGGAGGCACGGGCATTCTCCAAGCAGACAAAGTCTCTTTGACTGATCTGTTCCACATCGATGGCTCCTTTGTGGTTTTCAAAGCAGGGGGCTGCAGAGTGATTCAGCCAGGGTTGGGGGGTGCCTGTGGTCTTCCAGGGTCCCATTGCCATAAGAATGTTTTGGGTGCTGCTTAGAGAGGCTGTTCACGCTGGGCAGCATGTTTTGCTGGGAATGGTACAGGTTGGGAGCCAGAGAGTCCCGGCCTCTTATCCGCAGTGATGCTGAGGCTAGCCCTCAGCGTGGCAAGCCTCAGGTTCCTGGTCTGCCAGATGAGGATACTGCCCCTTACTTGGAAGGGCCATCGTGAGAATAGCGCCCAGCCCAGCTCTTGTCAAGATGCGGCTGCTGCTATGATATACGTCAGGGCCACTCTGAGAGACCCTGGTTTAGGGAATGTATGTAACTTCATAGTAAATCCCACTTTCCTCATCTATAAAGTGGAAACACAATCCCCACGTTTTGGGTTGCTGTACAGATTGAATGAGACAATGTGTGAAGAGCGCCTTCAGGTAACAGATGACCCATACTCAGTCCCCTTATTCTAAGCTCCCACCTAATGCAAGGATGCATTATGTGACATCCCCAAAGCATGGCTTACATCCTCTGCTTAAACAATTCTTAGGTCACTGTCTCCAGGGACAGACCTTGAGGGTTTGTTAAGGAAGTGTTCCTAAGGAGAAACTGGTAAGGGGTGGTGGGGGAGGAAGGGCAGGGAAAGGGAGGAGGCAGCCAGTGTGTGATTTCAAGCAAAATCCCGCAGAGGTAAGCCTCAGCCTGATTGCAGAGGGCTCTGGGGGTCAGTTCCATCTCAGAGTTGTGCCAATCCAAGGCCCTGGGGCTGGGCTTCCAGACTCTTGAACCCAGCTCTCAGCCAAAGGGCACTTCTGACACTCCGTGTGTGCTGGCAAAGGAGCTCCAGCTGCCTGAGGGCAGTCCTCCTTCAAAGAGGAGGGGAAAGCACGACTGAGCTGGGAAAGTGAGCAGAGATACGGTCAAAAAGATCCCAGAGGATCTGGGCAGGGCCACAACATGTCTACTACGGGAGTTAAATCCACTTTTCTGTTTGGGTCTCACACTAGACCACAAAGACAAAAACAGAGATGTGAAGTGCACACGTATCCTAAAATGAGATTCTAGACCTATCCTCACAGAACTTGCCCTGACCAGCCACAGTGAGTCCTGGTACCTTTAGCCAATTATCAACCTCTAGTGTATGTTCAGGCTGGGAATGGCTCAGCGTAAAGATACGGAGGGTTGTAAGGTTGCCCCTCCCAGAGTGGGGTACTTTCCTGGCTCAAGACAACCGAAGAGTGCTTGGGGAAATCTCTCATGCAGGGAGTGTGTGCTTGAAGGGAAACTGATGTCTCCTCCCCTCCCACTGATCTGAGCACTTCCTAAGCTTAGAAACTCCTGTCCCTGCTATTGGGAAAGAGCTGGGGGAAGAGTTTTTAGAAGAGCTTGGCCTGAGTATCCTGAGGCCCTGGGGGTAGGGCACACAGAGAACAGCAGGAGGAGGAAGGGGGAGAGGAGTAGAAAGAGAAAGGGTTAGGAAAGGGGAGAGGGGGCCAGAGAGGTGGAGCATTCACCCTGCACAGCTGACAGGAGGGGAGGGTGTCAAGAGATTGCAGGGACCCCACAGTAGTGGGAGGGCACCCTGTTCTTCCCCAGCCTCCCACCCAGCCCTGAAGGATGCAGAAGTGGCAGAATGCAGAGGGAGGGGTGCGGGAGCTTGGGCAAGAAAGGCTGCATCATGCCCCACTTCCCACTGGGAAGAAGGGAGAAGATTTTAAACGGATAAGAAACAGAGCTTTTGATTTCAATTGGATGAGACTTTTTTTTTTTTTTTTTTTGCGGTATGCGAGCCTCTCACTGCTGCGGCCTCTCCCGTTGCCGAACACAGGCTCCGGACGCGCAGGCTCAGTGGCCATGGCTCACGGGCCCAGCCGCTCTGCGGCATGTGGGATCTTCCCGGACTGGGGCACGAACCCGTGTCCCCTGCATCAGCAGGCGGACTCTCAACCACTGCGCCACCAGGGAAGCCCGAGACTTTTTAATACCCGAGAAACATTATTAAAAGCCGGCAAGTGACTGAAAGGCTAAGGGCTACACTCACTGTATCCTACACTTGCCCTACACTCCAGGGCAAGCAGGGGTGATCAGACATTCCCTTCCTAAACAGTGTTGAGGGGAAACATCATTTTCTACTTGTACCTTTGAGTCTAGCTCGTTGAATATACTAATTATACATAATTTTTAATGACACTGGAATATTCAATTTGCCATTATTTATTTCGCTATTGTTGAACATTTCTCTAAGTTGTTTTTATTTTATATTTTTTTGTTTTAAGAATAATACTGCAAAACCTGTACATAAACGTTCATAGCAGCCGAAAGCTGGAAACAATTCAAATGTTCCACAGCAGGTGAACAGTTAAACAAAACCGTGGTCCATCTGTACCATGGAATCCTACTCAGCAACAAAAAGGAACAAAATATTGACACATGCAACAACTTGGATGATAAGGGAATTATGCTGAGTGGAAAAAAAAAAGCCAATCCCTAAGCGTTTCATACTTTCTGATTCCATTTATATAACATTCTTGCAATGAAAAAATGATAAGAGTTGGAGGTCAGCGTCGTGATTGCCAGGGGTTAGGGGCTGTGAGGGGAGGGAGGTGGGTGTGGCTATAAAAACACAGGGGATCCTGGCGGTCACAGAACTGTTTATATCTTTGCTGTGGTCGTGGTCCCACTGGTCTACACATGTGATGAAATTGCATAGAATTATATACATGCCAATGAGCGAGTACAGCGGGGAAGTATGAATAGTGATGTTGTGTCTATGTCAGTTCCCTGGTTGTGATATTGGGCTAGAGTTATACAGTGTTTCTATTGTAGGAAGCTGGGTGAAGGGTGTGCTGGATCTCTCTGTATATTTTCTTTCTTATAACTGCATGTGAATCTCAATGATCTCAAAATAGAAATTTTTTAAAAAATAAAATTTTCTAATTAGAAAATGTGAATAAATGTAAATAATTAAAGGCAAAAATATTTGGAAAAATGATATTGATTATTCCTGTACTTATATCTTTTGGTGCCTCTCTGGTTATTTTTTCCCAGGAAAGATTTGTAGAAATGGAATTATTGGATTAAAAGGTAAAGCGTTTCTATGACTTCTTATACACGTTATCAAATTTTGTCCAGAAAATATGCACAATTTATGTACCCACTGGAGTTAGTTTTATGCTGCCCACAGCAGTATTAATCATCTTTCAATGTTAAAAACAAGAACAAAATCAACTCCCTTCCTTGTTGCCATTTCTATATGCACTAGACAATATCTCATTGTCTTAATTCCCCTCCCATTGACTGCTAGCGAGGCTGAACATGTTTTTATATGGTATATGTATTATTGGCCAGTTGCCTTCATACTTAGCTCCATTTCTATTGGGATATTGATAAGTTTTTTATTTCTGATTTGTAAGAGTTCCTTAAATTATAAGAATATTAACCCCTTTGTCATATTTGTTGAAAATACTTTTTTAGTTTGTCTTGTCCTTTTATTTTTTAAATGTGGCATTTTGGGCATAACCTGTATATGATATACCTACATAGATTATGCAGCTTAATTGATCGATATTTTCCTCTGGGATACTTTTTATTGCTGATCTTAGAAGTGTCTCCACCCTCCTGATGTCAGTAATTACTGACATATATTTTCTTCTATTTTCTAAGGTTTCATTATAAGTAAAAATTCCGTTTGATGACTAATCCATTTCTTTCCTCTTGGGTGTGATGGTCCCTTTATCATCTTCTCATTTCTTATATATTTGGGAGATTTCTTTCTGTGCTTACTTAGTCTCTTCCATTGATCTGTTTGCAAATTCTTCTGCCAATAAAACACTTAATTGTTGGAACTTTAGTACACACTTTAAAATTTGGCAGAACAATTCCCCCTGCTTTTAAAAAATGCTTCCAACCTTTCTCACTTGTTTATTTTTTTAGATAATGTTTAGAATTATTTTGTAAATATTTGTTTCATTAAAAAAGTCCACCGCCATATTGATAGTAATTGTCGTAACTATTTAATTCGAAAGCAATTAACTTTATCTATTTATTTATTTATTTCTGCCTATTTACGGGACCCTATGGCAACTTTGCAATATACTTGCAATATTTTTCTCCATTTATTGAAATATTACTTTATATGTTTCAGTAAGCTCTCATGTTGACGACATATGTATTGTAATAATTGCTCGTGGTTATGTTACGCTTTACAAATTTGTTATGAAGTTAGGGTTAGGGTTAGTAATTATCACTGGTATTTAGCGATGATCTTGATTTAGGTTTATTTATCCTGCATCTGCCCAACAATCTAACTGATGTAAACAGATTTTTTGGTCAGTCCTCCTCAGCCTTCTTAGTTTCTAATCATATTGTCTGTAGATAACGTAACGCTGCACTTTCCTTTCCTGCAGCCCTTCCACTTCTCAGTCTTCATGCCTATTGCACCAGCCAGAACGTTCCAATCAGGGTTCAGTAGTGCTGGGGTAGCAGGCTTCTTTTTATGGACTTCATTTCAAAGGTAGTAAAACTGTGTATTAATGAATTAAGTATTACTTTGGCTTTTACCATTCAAAAATATATCATTCAAGTTTTAAAATTATGAGTCATCTCCATGTTAGGTTTCATCAAATGTCTTTTCAGTATCTGTTACCACCATCATTTTATAATAATCTCATAGTATATTAGTAGACTTCCTAATATTTAATCTTCCTTGCATCCTCAGGTAAAATCACCTTGATCAAGGTAGGGGTTATTTTATTGTAGCGTCATATTTGATTTGCTGATATTTCTGCCAGGACTGGATACATAATTTATAGGGCCCAGTGTAAAGAGCAAATGTAGGGTCCCTTGTTGAAAAATTATTAAGAATTTCAAGCTTGTGACAGAGAGCATTAAACGAAGCATGGGGCTCTTCCGAGCACAAGGCCCTGTGTTGTACATAGGTCATGAGTCCATGAAGCTGGCCCTGATTTTTGCTTTTATATTTACACATGAAGTTGAAATTGGTCCATAGCTTTGTTTTTTCAGTCAAGTTTTGACATCAGGTTTGTATTAATTTCAGAAAACCAGTATGGTAGCTTACCATATTTTGTGTTCTCTGATAGAGTTTACATAGCATAGGGATTAACTGTTCCTTGAAAATGTGAAGGGGACACCTAGACATGGTCATTTGGCCAGGGGGCATTCTTGAGGAGTTATTTTGAAATATTAAAAAACATTTCACCATGAATATATATATATATATATATATATATATATATTTTTTTTTTTTTTTTTTTTTTTTTTCAGTACGCGGGCCTCTCACTGTTGCGGCCTCTCCTGTTGTGGAGCACAGGCTCCGGACGCGCAGGCTCAGCGGTCATGGCTCACAGGTCCAGCCACTCCGCGGCATGTGGGATCTTCCCGGACCAGGGCACGAACCCGTGTCCCCTGCATCGGCAGGTGGACTCTCAACCACTGCGCCACCAGGGAAGCCCTCACCATGAATATTATTCCCCACAGGATTCCTAATTTTCTAAAGCCAATTTTAATCATTTGCTTATTCCAGAAAATTGATTAACTTAATCTGGAAGTCTGTAATTTTTGGAGTAAATTTCAATGTAAGATTTCATAATAATTTTTGTAATTTCCTTACCTTTGTTACATCTCATTTCACATAACTGATTATATTTGTCTATCTCTCTTTTTGTGATTAGATATACCAGAGATTTCTCTATGTTATAGTGATTATCACCCCCGCCACCCAAAGACCCAGTTTGAGGAGGATTTATTAATTACCTCCTCTTAGGATGGGAGAATTTTCTGCTTATTTGTTTTCTTTGCTGCACTGATTTCTGCTTTTATCTCTATTGTTTCCATCTCTCTGTTCTACTGAGGGTTGTTTATTTTCTGCTAACTTCTCATGTTCTTGATTAATCTTCATTTATATATATATATATGAAAGCACTTAAGATTATAAACTTGTTTCTACTTCCATGTTGGGCCACACTCCATATTCTTTGAAATTCATTGTTTTCGTTTTATTTTATTTTTTTTCCACAAGAAACTGTAATTGCAAATGTAACCTCTTTGATTCAAGTTAGTTAAGCAGTCCCTCTCTCTCTTTTTAAAAAATTTCCATGGGGATAAATTTCATTTGTTTGTTTAAACTTTGTTATCAACTTCTAGTTTTGCTGTTTGTTTTAGATTGCTGTATGTACAATTTCTGCTGTTTAGGTTTTGTGTCTCCTTTTATAAATGTCCCAGGTTGCCTGATAAGTAGGTATATTCCCTGGAAGGCACAGCATCTAAATTCTACTTGTTAATCCAATCTTATTAATTATAATTCTCATTTCTATGTCCCTTGTTTTTAACTACTTGGTTTGTTGGAGGTTAAAAGATGTATGTCAAAATCTACAACAATGATTTTTCCTTCTAGTCTCTTATTTCCATAGTCCTTTCAGTGCTTCATATCTACTGAAGCTGTATTATTCTAAAGGTGAAGTTTCATGGGTGTTACATATTTACTCTGAATGGTTTCTTTTGTTGCCTTCAATGTTCCCTTTGAAAGTGGCTTCCTCTGAGGTGCGCATCCCCTGTTCTCTGTGGAACACTCCTCACCGCTTATGATCCATTCACTGGTTCCTGGTTTCCTTCTTCCATGTCCATCGCCCCCTTTGTTCCTCACAGGTCCTGAGATCTGGGTCTGCCCGGCAGTTTGCCACTTCCTCCCGGTGCCCACCACAGTCTCTGGCACATGCAAAACACTTGATAAACAGGTGGTCAAGGAATGGAAAACACGTGACCCTCTTTGACATATTAAACGGGTTTTTTAACCTTGATTTTTATTTTATCTGAAAATAATCTGATTACTCCTGCTCTTCTTTCCTCTCTCTCCTTGGTTCCTGGTGACAGCGTGGGCTCGTCTGGCCGCCCCTTGAGGCCATGTCCTGCAGGAGAAGCCTGCTTTCCGGTCCCTCTTCCTCCTCCTGGCCTGTGTGCTCCATCGCTGCCTCGCAGGGCCCGGAGGGCAGAGGGCATAGCATAGCTCGGCTTGGGATCGGTGCCCAGGTCATAAACCTGGCCTGACCAGTGGAGAGACCTTGAGGACATGGTTTAACTCTTCAGGACCTCAGGTTGCTCATCTGCTGTGGGGATAAGTAAGATGAAGTCGTAGGGCACTGACCCCACACGATGTTGTCCCTCTGCTCGCCACCTTCCAGTCCCAACCTTCAGGGGAAAACAACAATCAAAACGTCACCTGCCAGAAGGTTGCTGCTAACTGACCTGTGGGTGGGCTGATGTTTTAGAACTGTTGACTGTTAGATGTGCCAAGTGCTGTCACCGGACCTGGGGAAGAGGGACATTAATGCTGTCCTAGCACCAGGGAGCAACCCTATTAATAATGGAGCATCTGCTCTCCACATGAGAGCGGAGTGATCTGCGATGGTTATCCGCATTTTATCGTTGGGAATGGGGTTAAGAGTTTCGTCCTGTGTCACACAGCGAGCGGTAGGGAGCTGGGGTTATTAATATCTTCAGTTAATTCAGGGCCGTATATTGGAGAAGCTCAGAGTCACGTGGTCTCGCCTAAGAGTTCGTATTTGCATCTGCAGCCTCCCCAAAGGTGAAGAGACCTTCGGTCATGTCTGCCACTCACACTTCTTGGGAAGATGATGGTCAGGCCTTTTGATCCCCCTTCTAAGGGTGAAGAGACCCAGGCAGGGTCCTTGACCTCTCTGGGATCTCAGAGGAGGGAGACAGTGTCAGAACTGACATGCAGAGACTTGGGGTCTCAATTCCGGGGGCCCCTCCCCAGGCTCCCCTAGAGTAAGGAGTGTTCTAACACCCACCCTCTCCGGGCCTGACCACCCCTGTCCCGTTATCCCAACCTCAGGCCCCTGGACCTGAGCCCCATGCTGCAGCCCTCTGAACGGTGGGCTCCTGCCCTGATACCCGGGAAGTTAGGTCCCTCCTGTTTCTTCAAGTTCTGCCTCGCTGGCCAAGGTCAGGTTATGACTCCTGACTGAGGAGGGCCCCCTTCAAGGCCTGGTGGACTCCGGACCATCAGTGAGGTGGCGGAGTTCCTGGACCTTAAGTGGTGGCTGAATTCAACGTCCCCTTGCTCCAGTCACTCTGCACTGTACTCTCCCCTCCTTGGCTGCTTCCCTCGCCAAGGCCCGGGAAGTGTCCACCCTACTCAGAGGCCAAGGGCCTTATCAGCAAGAAGCCGCTGTGTGTTTTCTACTTCCAGCTGTTTATTCATCTTCCCGTGCCTCTCACCCTTCTAAGCCACGGCCTTGAGCTCCGGAACCTGACAGACAAATGCCCGACCAGAGCCCTAGGGCGCACAGCTTGCTCTCAGCTCGGAGCAGCTGGGCCCAGCCTGGCCCGACGCAGAGGGCCACGGAGACCCAAACTTGGCTTGTGAGGCCTCCTGGCTGAGCAGCCCCAACAAATGTTGGATCTCAATTCCTCTAAAGTAAGAGGAATCCTTTCTCGCTTCCCTGGGGTGCCCTGAGAATGAATTATTTACTATTTGTAAAGCACTTTGTAAGGTTCAGTATCATTACACAGGGACCACAGGGCTCAAAAGCAACCCTGGATGCCTGACAGGGTGGTTGTTACTATTAAGCATTTATATAGCACTTTACATTGGCCGAGTGCTTCCCAATCATTTATTAGTTAATTCTCTCAGCACTCCAGAGCTGTCAGTGGACTCCGGTTGCCATGTTCTGCCACCTGGAGGTGAGGTTGCTGAGGTCAGGAGAGGTTGGCCACCTTGTCCAGGGTTACCCAGCGCGGGTGGCTTGAGTCACTGCCTTTGATCCTCGGGCTACCTGCAGGTTTCATTCTTACAACTTTTTCAACCCACCCCAATTCTCCAGTGAGGCATCTTGCAAGGAATGGCTGTAGTTTATGACCTCGGTGACACTCTGGGGAATGCTCTCAGATTTACAACCTACTGTATCATGAAGGAATGACCACTGGCTTTAGAGTCAAAATCTGATGGTACAGTTTATAAGAAGTGCAACCCTGAACACATTTCTTAACGCTCCTGAAACTCGGGGGCCTTGATTATCACGTAAGAATAGAAAAACCAAGGAGGCTGTTCTGAGGATCAGAAGTATTAAATAGAGAGAACACGGCCTAAGACAAAGGCTTAATACTCGTTAGCTCTAAGCCTCTAATTACTGTCATGGCACAGCCTGCAGCTTCAAAGATGACACAGGCAAGCCTTTGGGAAATGTTACAAAGGAAAGCTTTGGATCCAAGAAACCCACTGGGACTCTATCAAATTCTTGCCTTTAGCTTGGGAACCTAAGAGGAGAAAGGTAAGAAAAAGGGGGAAAAC
Organism: Aethalodelphis obliquidens; assembly: GCF_003676395.1. NCBI lineage: Eukaryota > Metazoa > Chordata > Mammalia > Artiodactyla > Delphinidae > Aethalodelphis > Aethalodelphis obliquidens. Next base: position 1,287,867 of record NW_020838068.1, on the reverse strand, counting down.
TGTAGCTACTACTCTTTCCATTATTCATTAATAAATCATGCTAGTTAGAAGCCACACTGCTCTTCAATATGTCTTTTTTTCATTAACTAACAAATATTTACTAAGCACCTACTCTAAGCCACACACAGTTTTAAGAGTGAAGCATTTGGTGGTGAACAAGGGAGACAAAGAATGAAAGAACACTGATCAGGGAGTGAGTAGGGGATCATGTAGGAGAGGGAGGGGATGGTATGTGCAAATGTCCTGGGGAAGAGAAGACTTCAGAATGCCCAAGTAACAGAGAGAAGAGCACTATGGCTGGGTAAGGGAGGGAATGTGAGATGAGCTGGGTGAAGATAGCAGAAGCAGCTCCCGTGGAGCCCCGAACCCCAGGGTGAGGGGTGGGATTTTATTCCCCATGCAACACCTCCGAGAGGCTCCAAGCAAGAGGGTGATGCGACCCTTAAGGTTGCTGTGTACATCATCACATTTTCAGCAGACAGGAATCTGAGCACCCATCTCTGTCAGATTGTTAATCTCTCAGCTCCAGGAATTCCAAAGTGTGTTTTCCTAGTGACAGAGACTGAATGTTTGTGTACCTCCCAAATTCATACATTGAAACCTCATCCCCATTGTGATGGAATTTGAATGTGGGGCCTTTGGGAGTTGATTAGGTCATGAGGGTGAAACCCTCATGAATGGGATTAGTGTCCTTATAAAAAAGACCCCAGGGGGCTTCCCTGGTGGCGCAGTGGTTGAGAGTCCGCCTGCTGATGCAGGGGACGCGGGTTCGTGCCTCGGTCCGGGAAGATCCCACATGCCGCGGAGCAGCTGGGCCTGTGAGCCATGGCCGCTGAGCCTGCGCGTCCAGAGCCTGTGCTCCGCAATGGGAGAGGCCACAACAGTGAGAGGCCCGCGTACCGCAAAAAAAGAAAAAAAAAAAGAGACCCCAGGGAACTCCCTCGCCCCTTCTGCCACGTGTGGACACAGTGAGAACACAACTGTGAACCAGGAAGCAGGCCTTCCTCTGACATTAAATCTGTGGATGCCTTGATCTTGGACTTCCCAGCCTTCAGAACTGTGAGAAAGACATGTTTGTTGTTTATAAACCATGCAGTCTGAATGGACTGAGACACTTAGAGCATGTCTGAAACACAGCCTGGTGAGGGAAGCCCAACAAAAATCATCACTTCAGGGATGGCCTTTGCAAAGCCCTCACATGCGTGATCGCCTGTGAATTCTCATAAAAATCCGACAGGCTCACGGAGATGAAGTAAGCCACATGGCTCCACGGTTCCCAAGCGCTGGTGCCAGGGCTGACTGAGATGCTCCTCCCCACTGTGCTCGGCGTCCTTTCCTGCCTCCCTTTGTGAGATTTGTCCACAGACTGGCTGTGGAGGGCTAGTCCATCGTCTCTTCCTGGTGGTCTGGGGAAAACTGCTACCCACCAAAGTACTCCCTCATCTCACAGTTCAGACAGATGCCTGTGGGTCCCAAATCCCCTTCCTCGGGCGTTGGCATAGTCTCTGCTTGTCATGTAGGGCAATCTGTGTGGGAATCATGGAGCTTTCTAAGAAGGGTGTCCTGGCCAGCGAGAAGCTTGCAGTCTGTTGGAGAAACAAGACCTCAGTGCCTCAGAAATTGTATTTATGGAGTTGTAAAGTGCTGTGGCTGGAAAGAACCTGAACATCTGGTTGCTCCAGATAAAGGCTGTAATTACCAGGTCATATTTAATTAATTACTGAGAACGTCATCCTGACAATGCGTGGCTAGGAATCTGTGCTCAGCCTAATGGTGAGTTTCCTTGAAATCTTACTAGTAGGGGAACCCATAGTTGAGAAGCTTTTCAGAAAAATAGGGCTGAGGACTGAGGTCGTAAATGAACCCAAGAAGCACTATACATCTATATATTTGTTAACCTTCAGTACAATAAAACAAAGGCAGCATAGGAAATAAAGGCAAAAGCATTGGCCTCTTACACATCATATGTTTGTAATAGCAGGAAGTTTATAATTAATTTCCATGTACCATTCCTTCCTCCCTAGAATCTTTAGATATCTCTTCCTCACAATTTCAGCAAGATGCTTATAAATTCACTTGGCGTGCACTCAGAGAATGTGTTTAAAGGGGATAATATTTTTGAAGTATTTTCATATCCAGTAACTCTTCATGCCCTGGGCTCCCCACCTGTGTTGGACAGAGTTCTTACCAGGAGAAAACAATATCTGTACTAGTTAGTTTAATCAGAAAGGGGATTTAAAAATCATACTTGTTTGCTTACAGGATCTCCCGGGAAACCAGGGAATGATCTTGGCTACCACTCAGCCAGGAAAATTGCCCAAGCACACACAGGACTGTTCAAATAAAATACCACGGACCCTGCCGCCCCCTGCCACCCCCTGCTTGACACCTATGACACCAGGCTCTCACAATCTCATTTCAGCTGCTGAGAAGAGTCATTTGCTTCTGCAATCAGACTTCTGGAAGATTCCATGTCCTGCTGTGTGGCCAGAGTCACTGTTGCTCACTTCATTTTCCAAGTCGGTGTGTCAGCTTGGCGGATGCTAGGTGGTACGTGGAGCTCTCTCTGGAAATGCAGTGTCTAGCCCCCAGTCTCTACATGTCTAGTGAGAAGGGAGTTAGCTTTCGGGGGGCCAGCTTACAGGATCGGCCAACCCCCCCCCCCCATGGTAGCAATAGTTTTCAGTGCTTCAGGCAGATGGCAGATATTAGCTAGAACACCATGTCATTACTCAGCTCTGACTTTTCAAATTAAATGTTTTTTTGAGTCTCTAGCAGGACAGTGGTCTTAAGAGCCAGGATTTGTAGGGAGAGAAAGCTTCTTATAAATTCTTGAAGCTCCCATGAATATGTTCGGGGCCAACATGAACATCAATGCTACAATAACACATGGGGTAGAGAAACTCAGGGTATAATACAATCATAGACCCTGGTACACAGGAAAAGGAAGCAAAAAGCTCACCCCTTCCACTCTGGTGGGCTGTAGAAGGAGAAGAGAGGAAGATCAGGACAAATTGGTCAAACGCAGAATCTTCATCTTGCCCACCTTGTTGATACAACTTGGTGGGGTTAGGGGTGCTGGAAACATTGCTATACTCCTCAAATATCAAAAATTTCTAGCTCACTTCCTGCGTGTTATCCTGGGAGACTATGGGCTTTGGGAGAAGATAGGTGACAATTCATCACCATAACTGACCTGCAGTGGAAGCAATCAGAGGGCGGGTGCCTGGGCAGGGGCCCAAGCTCTTCCATCTGGTGGCTCTGTTGCCCCCTTAGCTTTCAGTTCTCTGCTACGTCCTCTCTATATGACCAGCCAAAACAAGCAAGTAAAAAGAGGAAGGGAAGTCCATGGAGGATGGCACAGGAGACTACAGGGGTTTGGCCAGCAAGCAGTGTGTACCACTTCCATCCACATCTTTGACCAGAACTCAATCACATGACTCCCCTAATTGTAGGGGAGGCTGACAATGTAGTTTGGCTGCGTACCTAGAAGGAAAAGGAATGCATAACAGGGTTTCTGTCCCATACCAGGAACATTGTGTGCTTGGTGAGAGGACACAGTGGCAGCACAGGCTGGAGGAGTTCTAAGAGATGTCACGGGCAGGCACTCCATGGCCAAGTGGAAATGGTGGAATCCAGAGCTCAGCCCTGGGTGCCACAGCATGTCTTGGGGTCAAGTGCAGTGAAAGGCTGTCTGATGGACAGCAGCCCCAGGTAGAAACCTGACCAGCCAGGCTGTGGCAGAGGGGGTTGAGGACCCAGCCTGCGTCTGAGGGCCCCTCTCTCCTGCTGCCATGAGGCCGTGTGTGCCCACCCCACGCCCAGGTTCCATCTTGGTGTGAGGGAATGGTCTGCTGTCTTTCACCCCTCCTCTCCCGCCCTCTTTTGGTTCTACTTCTTTTAGGACTCGGGCGAGGAGGGCTGCTTAGGAAAAATGGTAGAGCCTTTCTATGTAAGTGACAGGCAGTGAGCCCTCTGCTGGGCATTGCTCTTCTTCTCTGGTTAGTGTGGAATCACCGTTGATGCGATTGGTGTGATAGATGTCCACACCCTGGCATGTGTGCGTGCTTTTGGGGGCCTCTCTGCAGGGCCTTTCCTGAGATGGGAAACCTGGCTCTGGCACAACCTCCTTCACTCCTCTCCTCCTTCAGCTCCCACAGCTATGCTTTCCTCCACTGCCCCCAATGGTCTCTGGCTGCTGGCATCCCACCTTGTGGGGGCCAGGCTCATGGGTGGGGTATCAGCAAGACAGCTCAAGCTGAGCCAGCTTTGGGGGCATTGCTTGACCACAGAATATACTCATATGTTTTTGATACTCAGATGACAGGAGTGTGGGCTGCTTGGCTGTCACACTCTTCCTTCCTTTCTGTTTTCTCTGGCTCAGGGAGGTGTAAGGGAGGTGAACAAGCCTAAGGAGATGTACAACCAAGGGATTAGAGGCCAATTTCCTCTTTTGTTGGCACCTAAATCCCTAGGGGAGCCCCTCACCCACTTGGTTTAGGGGACAGGGGAGGGAAACTCCCCCCAGGATGGGGGAGGGGGAGATTCCTCCAGAGACCAGTGGTACATGTCTACCTCCTCCCTAGTCCTGGTCTTGGGCTTATATAGACTTTACACACACACACACACGCACACACACACACACACATACACACACACACACACACACACACATTTATTTATTTATTATAAGAGATTGGCTCATATGATTATAGAGGCTGGCAAGTCCAAAACCTACAGGAATGGGCTGACAGGCTAGAGACCCAGGAAAGAGTTGATACTGCAGTTCAAGTCTGAAGGTCATCTGCTTCAGAATTCCCTCTTGCTCAGGGAACATCAGTCTTTTGTTCTATTCAGGTCTTCAACTGATTAGATGAGGCCCACCCACTTTATGGAGGGCAATCTGCCTTACTCAAAGCTCACTGATTTAAATGTAAATCTCCTCCAAAACCACCTCACAGAAACATCCAGAATAATGTTTAACCAAATATCTGGGCACTGTGGCCCAGCCATATCGACACATAAAATTAACCATCACAGTTGGGTAACTGGGTGGGTTTTCTCCATTTAATTACCTCTGAAGAAGCTGTCTGTTCCCAATTGCTAGCCACTCTTTTGAAAGTCCTTGGTGACTTTTCAGAATGTGGGACCCTTAACACCCCTCATCCCCAGCTTTTGCCCACAGTTACAAATTTGGGGGCAACAAAACAAGTTAAAATGAAACTAACACCCTTCCTATATGATTGACATATTCCCTCTTTCTCTCCCCTCCTGATAACATCTATATCTCTGTCTGTCTATATCTACTTTTTGTTTAACAGCTTTATTAAATATAATTCACCCACTTAAAGTGTATGTTCACAGTTATGTGCAACCATCACCACAGTCAATTTTAGAACACTTTCCTTATCTCAAAAAGAAACCCACACTCTGTCACTCTCCTATCCCTCATCTCCATTATCTACTCTAAGCAAACACTAATCTACTTTGTATCTTGATAGATTTCCCTGTTCTGGACTTTCACATAAATGGTGTTTTGTGACTGGCTTCCTTCAGTTAGCATGATGTTTTCAAGGTTCATCCATGTTGTACCGTATGTCAATATTTCATTCAGTTTTATGGCTGAATAGTATTCTATTGTATGAATATACCATTTTTTATTCATTCGTTTGTCAGCTGGTGGACATTTAAGTTGTTTCCATTTTTTGGGTGTCATGAATACTGCTACTATGAACATTTGTATGCAAATTTTTGTGTGGACATACGTTTTCTTTCTCTCGGATAAATACCTAGGAGTGGAATTGCTGTGTCCTATGGTAACTCTGTATTTAATCATCTGAGGAACTGCCTGTCTGTTTCTGAAGTGGCTGCATCATTTTACATTCCCCCCAGCAGTGTATGAGGATTCAATTTTCTCTACATCCTTGACAATGATTGTTGTTGTCTGACTTTTTGTTTCTAGCCATCCTAATGGGTATGAAGTGGTATCTCGCTGTGGTTTTGATTTCCATGATGACTGATGATTATATTTTCATGTTTATTACTAATAAAATCTGGGTTGGGGTATTTGGCTGCAGCCAAATTCTACTCAGCTCTGGTAGAAAAGTCAAGTGTACAGGTAGTGCCTGAGGTTGAAAGTCAGGTTCAAGTGCCAGAGACAACTTTTCCCTTCATTGTCTTTCCCATAGCCATAATTCGTCTAGAGCCTTGACTGACCTGGCTAGGTGGAGCTGGAATCCCCCGAATTTGCAGCGGGCCAGCCAACCAGCTCTCTCCTCTGGTTCACTCTTTCACCTGCTTTAGGCTTTTTCTTCTCCTGCACCCCAGCCTGGCCTCTCTAGACCTGCTTCGATGCCTCAGGATGGCCAGAGGCCACTGGCTGATGTCAGAATGGTTGAGAAGAGTTCAGTGATGTTATTCCACTGTGTTAGGCTATGAAGGTCATTCCAGCAAGGTCTGAGTGTGCCTGTAAACAGATTATATGTGATAATGTATGTTGCAGCAAATCTAAGGGTTCTTTTCTCATATATACCCCCTTACTGCCTTCTAAGAAACATGAGTGTGCTAACTGGAAGTTTTTTGTTTGCTGAGTGCAAAGTTATCATGCTCTATGTAATGGCTTCCATAGGTTTGAATACAGTATTGATTTGGGTGTGTAAGTTTAAAGGCAGAAACCAGAAAATTGTAAATTGCCCTCCTTAATAAGAAAAGAGTGGCAAATTTAGTGGTCTCGGGAAAAATCTAGGACTGAGAGGGAGTAATAGAGGGGATTTAGAGCAGCGTTTGCCACACTTTTTCTTAAAGGCCAGATAGTAACTATTTTAGACTTTGTGGTCCATTCAGTTTGTCCTGGCTACTCAACTTTGTAGCTGTAGTACAACAGCAAGTCTTAGATGAAACCTAAATGCATGGGCTGTTCCAATAAAGCAGGTGGCTGTAGTTTGGTAACCCCTGGGAAGGTTGAGGGATAGGATGAGAGAGAGAGAGAGAGAGAGAGAGAGAGAGAGAGAGAGAGAGAGGGAAACTGAGACTTCGTGACTAGCAGCTGAAATGTGACACTTGGGAAACAAGACATAATTAACAGAAAATTTCCAGCTGTGGCTCCACTCACCCCACCTTTGGTAAGGACAGATTCTTTATGATAAATGCAAGAAAGTGCTGAGTATTGCCTCATGGCTGGTGAGGGGTGAACACAGCTGTATCTGGGGCAGCCAACATAAGGGTCACTAGCAGAAAGTGGTGCCCAGCCCAGCTCTTGGTGCCCGGGAAACTCTTAGTATAATGTTCAGATGACTCTGACCAGAACCAACACTGTGATCCAAATGGCAGAAGTCTGACCCTGTCTCTGGAAGACCCTGTTGTTGGTGGAGAAGTTGTTTGATTTACAAGTCCCCTCATCTACCTGTTGCCAAACCCCATCAGGGACACCCTTTCAGATGAAAACTCTGCTTTCCCCATCAGCACTAACTGTGTCACACTTTAGTACACGATTGCTTAGTAAGTATTGGAGAGATGAGAAATGGGGAAGAAGAGGCAAGACCGAGGCAGATGGCCTCTGGAGTGGGAGACCTTGGTGCCCGGGGAGGGAGGGCCACCCAATGAATTGTAATGTGGCCTAACCACACCTCACCTTGTTGATGAACATGGATTGCTTATTGGGACAATGTGGGTGTCAGATCCTGGCACACTTTTCTATCATAGTTTCAGGTTAATTTATTGAGAAATCTGTTCTTGGAGAAATAGATCTACATTTTTTTCCCCTGTGGAAATAGAAGTTATGTCACCTTTTTTCTATGGATTACCTTTATTTGGCTGCCATAATGTCCTACTTCTCTAGTCATGAGACTGTTGAGTTGGTTGTTAAGAAAACAGTACAAAGACCACATCAGTCTTTTTTTTTTTTTTTTTTTGCTGTACACGGGCCTCTCACTGTTGTGGCCTCTTCCATTGCGGAGCACAGGCTCTGGACACGCAGGCTCAGCGGCCACAGGCCCAGCCGCTCCGCGGCATGTGGGATCTTCCCGGACCAGGGCACGAACCCGTGTCCCCTGCATCGGCAGGCGGACTCTCAACCACTGCACCACCAGGGAAACCCTCACATCAGCCATTTTTAAAGCTAGTTATTTTGGTCGTGAAGACATAGCCAGGATCTTTGGTCTATTTTGTAGTCTTTGGCAAATTATCTCGAGGCAATCTTTTCATAATATTTTATGTTTTAGATAAATATAAATATTTTGTTTTCTAAACAACTGATTGCATCACCAGGACATGGAGTTCTTCTTAGAATGTGAGAGGTAGCAGGTGTACTGGTTGTCTGGTTACTAAGACATTGCTACAGATTCTCCTTCATTTAAAGTGAGCTTTCCAGGAAAAACATTTGAGGCAAACATGATATGAAGGGTAATATCTTTATTACTCAAAGAGCTCATGCGAATTCTGAAGAACATTAAGACCCCAACAGAGGCATGGAGACAGAACAACTCACAAAAGAGAAATCAGAAAGATGCAATTAACACAACCCCAGCACCAGCTAAAAAATTAATGCTAACTCCCTACGGTTAGTCTCATATGGTGTAAACTGGTACTCCTTTTTGGAAAGCAATCTGCCAAAATGTTTCAAGATTCATAAACATGATCATGTCTATGATCCAGAAATCTCACTTCTGGAAATCTTTCCTAAGGAAAGATATCAGATAAGAAAAAACACTATGTATTTGAGTGCACTGTATAAGCAAACTACAAGTTCAACATTACTGAAATGATTTAGTATATTATCTGACTGATGAACGAATATGAAAGCCATCCAAGAGTCAATTATGAAGACTTTGATAACGTGAAAAGTAAAATGGGCAGAATTTAAATGGTATGTACCACAAAATACATGCATCACTCCAGAGACTAGAGAGAATATACAAAAATAGTATTCCTTTCCAGTCTTTGGAATGATGTGGAATTAAGAGTAACTTTTTTTAAAAAGAGCTTTTCATTATAAAAAATTTCAAACATACACGGAGGGAGAGAACGTAAAAAAACTCTCATAAACCCATCACCTAGGATTCACAATTAGTACCCTTTTGCAATATTTCCTTCATATAAATTAAAAAATCTCTAATAGATAATAATTTTTAAAAAATGCATAACCCACATGTCATCATCACAACCAGAGAAGTAAATAATTTCTTTCATTGTGTGTGTCTTTTTAAAAAATTGGACATAAATTTAGACTTAAAGAAAAGTTGGAAGAATAGTAGAAAGAATTTCTGCATACTCTTATTCTAGAATCTCCAAATGTTGATGATATATCTCAGTTGCTCTATTCATCTTCCCCTCCCCATAACCACACACACATTATTATTTTTTTAAACCATTTGTCTTAGTCTGTTCCAGCTGCTATACCTAAAATACCATACCGAGTGGCTTAAATAACAATTATTTATCATAGCTCTGGATGCTACGAAGTCCAAGAACAAGGCCCTGGCAAATTCAATGTCTGGCAAGAGCCCACTTTCCGGTTCATAGAATGACATGTTCTTGCTGTGCCCTCACATGTGGAAGGGGCAAGGGAGCTCCCTGGAGTGTCTTTTATAAGAAAACTAATCTCATTCATGAGGGCTTCACTCTCATGACATAATCACACCCAAAGGCCTCACTTCTAAATACCATCACATTGGGAATGAGGTTTTAACATATGAATTTTGGGGGCACAAACATTCACTCCATAGCACCAGGTGAGAATAAGTTGCAGACATGATGCCCTTTTATCCCTAAATACCATAGACTGTACTTCCTAAAAACAAAGACAAGTTCATGCATAACTGGAATCCAATGATTACAACCAGGAAATAAACATACAGTTGTGGGCATGTGACCTTTGCAATGATTGTCATGTGATAACTTTTCTAATTTCAAAATTTCTTCTGCATCTGTTTGGCTTTCTGTTGTAAGGAAGAGCTTTTCCTTCCTGTTGATTGATTGTTTGATTGACAACAGCATGAACTCATAGATTCTTAATTTATTCGAAAAGTTGTTTTCCATTATTTATTTTGATGTTCTAATTGTCCCAGATTTGGCCACTGAGAGCCCTTCATGCTGAATCCTGTGTCCTTTTGACATGTCTCCATAATATTTTGAGCCTTTCTAACTTTCCAGCACAGTAAGATATTCCAGTTTCATCTTGTACTTTCTGTACTCCAGCCCTGGGATCAGGCATTTTACCAAGGAGAGCCAGCTTCTTTTATTAGAGATGGTATTTAGAAACCAAGAGCTGAGAGCAAGGTGAGCTCAGGTTTTTGAGTGTATCATTGCTTCTTGGCTCTCCAGTACACCATGCTAAGAAATATATGTATGTACAGACACCCTCATCCACAATATACCCCTCTGCCCCACGCATATCTGTATATCTTCCTAGCTGTTGTACACACACACACACACACACACAAAGTATACATAAAATTTTCATAAATTTACACTGAAGCCTCTAATTCCAATCCAACAACACAGATCTTACTTATCCTTTTCACTTCCCATATTTGTAACTCTTGTATTTAATAACAGATTTAGCTCTCATTATCCACAATATATTTGTTTATTTATCCAGCCAAGTAATCTGAAGTTTGAACATTTTCTGTCCTCTAATTATGTGGAGAGTATGAGTTTTGTATAGTTTTATCCTTCCTCCCTCCCTCCCTTCCTTCCTTCCCCCCTTCCTTCCTTCCTTCCTCCCGGAGGTTATGTGGGAAGATTTGGGTTTAGTCATTACCATCATCTTGGTTACCAAGATGTATGATGAATTTAACATTATCTAATATCCTGTCTGTGTCCAATTCTTCCTGATTTTCTATAAAGTTTCTTTTTACAGTTAGTTTGTTCTAATCAGGATCCCAACAAATTTCACACCTTTCATTTGGTGATAAGTCTCTTAAAGCGATTTAATAGCTATAATAGCACCTTTTTCATGTCATTTATTTATGGAAGAACTGATCATCGATCCTGTGGATCTCTCACACTTTGGGTTTGGCTGATTTTCTCCTAAAAGTGTCATTGATTGAGCCAGATTTCCTTTAACCAGCAATCAGACCCAGTTACTTGCTCATGTTCAGGTTCAGTTTTGGTTCGTTTTGAAAGGAAACCTTACTAGATGGTGTTGTGTTCTTCCTGTTGCATCATATCATAAGGAGCATGGTGTCTGGTGAAACCACTCTGAGCGATTATTGATCAGTGTCCACTGACAGTTAATGTCAGTTGCTGTTATTGTGAAGTCCTTGTCTACATTTCACCTAATGGACCTTCAGCCATTGATGAATATTGTCTAGATTCATTGTCTTGAGATGGCAAAACTGTGATTTTCAAATTCCCTGGGAATGGCCTTTTATCTGCTCCCACATTTTATGTAATGTTATAATATACTTGTAATTAAAAATATAAATACATAAGAATGAAAGTTTATGTCAGTATCAGTAGTAAGCTGAGGCCAAAAGGCATAATCCACACGAAAGATTTGCAGCCTAGTTTCCCAGACAGCCTCGTTACCATGCCTCTTGAGAGCGCACTGAAGTTTCCAAAGGCTGAGGGGTTTATTTTGGGAATATGTGTGCCCAGTTAAATCCCTTCATAGAAAAAGAGGGAATTAAAATATACACACTCTATCACTCAACAATTCTACGTTGGTATTAGCCCCAGTGAAATAATTATCTTTCTCAGGGTAGTGGCTTTTATAACCTTAAGACAGAAGTGATTTGGTGTGCCAGTTGAAAGGTAGAAACCAGGAAAGATGTACCAGGAATTTCATTATAGCAATATTTGCAATAATAACAAAGTGTAACAACCTAAATGTGAATGGAGGAAGGAATAAATTAAAGGTAACCCATGCAAACATAAGAATAAAGTACAGCAGGCAAAAGGCATTTGAGCTATCTGAATCAATAGGGATAAATCTCAAAAACTCAATGTCGAGTGAAAAAAACCAAGGTACGGAAAAATCCATTTTTTTCAGTTATGAAAATAGAAACACACCAAGTGATATTATTTATTTTTTTATGGATAGATATGTATCTATGTATATAAGACTATAAAACATGGGTTGAAGGTGATGTGAAACTCATAATAGAGGTAGCCACTGGGTTGAGGGGAGGGTAGAGGACCTTAAATTTAGCTGACATGTTCTAACACTGGTTAAAAAAAAGAATATAACACTTGTGTGATTTTTTATAAAGAGCATATAAGCACAGAAAAAGATGAAGAGGAAATATACCAAAATATCACAATGTTTAATTGTCTGAGATATGAGTCATTGGTTTTTATGTATTTTTCTGTATTTTTTTAATTTCCAAAAATTATAAAAGAAGGGCAGAACCTTGCTCAGCAGCAGCAATAACTCGTCCAAAAAGACACGCGCGGCAGATCCCTGGAAGGACAACTCTCGCTGCGGCGTGATGGCTCTGTCTGGACTGGCAGGTCTCAGTGGGGTGGGTACCAGTCCAGGAAGGTGGTGTCTCCCAGGGATCTGATAGGACCTTGCAAGGCCATCTGGAAGCCATGTCTCCTGATACAAACCTGTTTTCCTTTTCCCAGTGGCAAAACCCTGGGTCCTCTGGCTTCTTTCTTCTCCCTCCCTCCCCACTGGCAGACAGTCCCCAGGTGCTGAAGTCCCACTTTCCTCACCATTGCCCCCCACGCCCCTACCACTGTTTCTCTCTCTCTCCAGTCCCTGTTATGTAAGATTCCAGACTGGCCTTCTTAAACCCCGTGGCACATCTGTCTCTCCCAGGCGTAAAGATTCTCGGCAGCCCCTTATTGAGGGTGGGACAAAATCTAAAGAGCTTAGCCTAACATTTGTGGCCCTCTCTTCAATCTGAGTCTGGCTTTCATGCCTTTGCTCCCTCTGCATCCTTCTCCTTCCCTTCCTCTACCCACTCCTTGACTCCATTCTGTGAACAAGAGCCTCTCACTAGAACTCCAAGAAGAGTTCAACACTCCAACAAGAACCACTAGAGTTTTAGCTCCGCTAGAACTCCAACAAGAACCTCTCAAATAGTCCACACAGTGTTTTTTAAAATCTATGACATACCTTCCCATCACTGGCCTGGAATGTCTTCGCCTCCTGCCTGTCTCTCATAGGCTCCTCTGTGAGCCTCCCCTGCTCTCAGTAATCCGTCTCCCCTCTTAGTTCCCTCATCATGTATTATCCATGCCCCACACATTTCTTCCATACCTATTATAAAATAATAATAAAGTAATAGCTATTGCTTATTGAGTACCTCCATGTCAGGTGCAGACAGAGTTATTAACCAGAGCCATTAGTTTGGTGGAGGGCCAGAGTGATGAGAGTCCAGGAAAGGGTTGGCAGCGTCCCAGCCATCAGGCCGTGGCTGAAGATGGGCTTTCTCAGTCTAGAGAATTCCTTGGGCACAAGAGAGTCAAACACAAGAGGGCCTACTTGAGGTCATTTGGGGAGCTGAGATGGTCAATATGGGAAGGGGTCATTTTCTGATGTCTAGAAGGGGTCAGGTTTGGGATATGCCCAGAGGCTGTCATAACTACTCCCCTTGAGGACCACTTCCATGCTGACCCACAGAGGGTCTAGGACCCCAGCCACAGGGAGAAGGGAGCAGATGCCAGCAACACCCCAGCTCTCTTCCCTTGGCTCCACTCCCTTGCCTGCAGGGCAGACTCTAAAAGACAAAGAGCCCTGGAGCACGGCTGCCTCACTGTGGCCCCTCCTGCCCCAGCTCAGGGTCTGCCTACCCCTGCAGTTTCCTGTTCTGCAGGCACGCTGCTCCTTAGCCTTTTGTTCCACGCTAGGACGGTGAGTTCCCCAGCTGTCCAGGCTCCGAGATTCTCTTCCTACAGCCTGCAGCCCATGTTCTGCCTCCAGCCTCTAGTCATCTCTAGTCCTTTTCTCAAAATGGTCACTGTGTTTCTTGTCTCAGGGCCCCAGATTCTCAGCAGCTTGAAGGGACAGGGTAGAGGCACGGGCCCTGGGCTGGAGACCTGAACAAGCTCTCATTTAGGGCTTTGCCTATGTGTCCAGGTGGCCTATATGTCCCTCAAGACAGGCCCTGAGTCCTCATCCCCAAACATCCTCAGAGAACAAAGCAACAGGCTAATTCCCCGATAGAGCCAGAGGAAGTTTTCCCTGCATAAGGCAAGGGCCAAAACCAGAGACGTTCAAGGAGGCTGTAGGGGCATGTCTTGGAGGCAGAGGACGCCTAAAGTTCAGGCTCCTGGCCTCAGTGTGGATGTGGCCCCTTTCAAATGCCCAGCCTCCTGCCAGCTGCCGGTGACATCTGCCACTTCCCAGGAAGCTTTGGGAGAGGCAGTGCATTTGTGGGAGCGCACGGAATGCCATCAGCTTCCGGAATGGATAACGTGGATTTGCACATGACCGTTTTATTTCTACTCCACGTTTCTGGAGAAAGCCTAAGCCTAATGGCTTCGAGCGCTCCTCTCTGCTCGTGAAATTTAAAAGGGGGAACAAGAGAGCACATAATTATAATCCCACAGCAGGGCAATTGGCTTGCCTCTGACTATTAGGTCCCATTAAAGATGTAATATCTGTGGTGTCTCAGGAGAAATTCCTACTTATTTATGCTTAGTATTAGGGCAAATATTAGTTAGCATCAAAACAGGATGCAGTTAAGTCTAATCTGATGTCACCAGCAGAGCTTGCCTTATAAACAAAAGAAGCGGCAGTTACTTTCAAGCTGAACTAATAATTTTTTCAAGTGATTCCATCTGGTGTTCATCAGAAATGTTCACGGAAGGAAGGTGTGTTCCAGGCAAATGTGCAGGGTGTGCTTTTTAATCTCACTTTATTTAAATGTACAAATGAAGGCGGCAGGGCTGGCTTCTCTCTCCTTCTCCCCAGGTTTTCCTTTGGGACTGTAATTAGGAAATATGACCCAATATAGGAAATGAGCATTGCTGCTTTTATGGGGATTTTAAACCAAGTGACTCTGCTCCTGTAACTGAAGGAGCTGCTCCCCCGGAAGCCCAGTAGGCTGCTCCAGGCTACCTGTACTTCAGGCCTTTTGGAAGATTGTGCCTTAGCCTCCTGCAAAGGCCTTTTGTGAGAGAAAGGAGGGAAGGCCTGGGAGAGAGCCTGGGGGCGGGACTCTGGGTGAGGAGCGGGTCCAGCGCTCAGCCTGGCTGCACATGACCAGACTGGCTCTCCAGGTGGCATTTTGGGGGCAAATCCCCTCCCTTCGCTTCTGCAGTGTGGTCTTCCTGACATCCAATGACTGCACTCTCTACTTTATTTCAGTCTTTAGCACCTGGACCTTCAGCATATTCTCCTGAAGCAGAGGGTCCTTAGCCCAGAACTTCCTCAGGTTGCTAATGCTGCCCCCACCCAGGACTCTCTGTGCCTTTTTGAATGTGCCCCTGTAGTCTGAGCACACAGCCCCCAGAGAGACGGGCCTGTGGGGCTCCCAGAGGGCTGCACCCAGGCCCCAGGTGGTCGATGAGACCATCCAACCCTCTGTCCTTCTGGGAGGGGCAGCTGCTCTGACTGTGGTCCCACTCATGGGCATTTTCTCTGTAGTGCAGAGATGGCCCCAGCCCCTACACTGGCAGGCACTTGGGGACCATGCACAGAGCCATGCATCTAAGTCTATGTGAGCTGAGCACCCATCTCCCATGGGACCCTGGTTCCCAGCACCGGCCAGGGGTGGCCCAGGCCATGAGAAAGTCTACAGGACTTCAGATTCACTTCCCCTCCCAGGCCCCATCCTCTCTCCACGTACCTCTGTCCCAGTACGCAAACACTGGGCGCTCTCCATGGATCAGGCCTGGTGAGGCCCAGTGGCAGATTCAGAGAAGAATGAAGCCCAGATTCTGCCTACACAGAACCTGCACTTCTAGTTGAGACAGATGGTAACAGATAATTAACCTAAAACCACCAGGCTGAGATGAGTGCCGTGTGGTAGGTAGAAGGTGAGGTAGGGAGGCATCATATCCATTTGGGAAGATGAGGAAAACCTTCAGGAAGGAGGCCGCATTTGAGACCTTAAAGGCCGGATACAATCCCCTACGAGGAGCTGGCTTCCAGGGATGATATTCCAAGTAGAGGGAGCTGCTGGAGGGAAGGCATGGAGCTGGGAAGTGAGGGGACTGGGACAATGCCAGGCTGGTGGCTAAATTAGTTACATTTCTTTTATTCAAGCAACAGAGACCCAGTCCGGTTGTGGAGGTTAGTGACACAAATTAGCATACCAGCCATCGTGGGCAAAGGGTTGGGATAGAGTAACATAGGTGTCAGGGTGGGACGGAGGTCTGGGCCAGAGGTCAGACCCTCCGGGGCACTGCTGGGAGTGCCTCTGACCTGTCAGGGGACCAGTCGTGAGCACATTAGCGTGCCAAGTCCCTCCCCTGCCAAACCCACCAATGGCTCCTCACTGTGCCCAGGAAAAGTCCAAGTGCCTCTGCTTAGCATGCCGTGAAAGTCCCTGAGCTGCCCTTCTTCCCTTCCACTTGCTATTACCCTTTAGAAATTATTTCATCTGACTCTAGCAGACGCTTCTCGGGGGTTGAGGTAGACAGGCCGACCAAGCTCCCTACAACTGCCCCCCCCTCCAGGAGAACAGAGCTGATACCCCAGGGCAACCCTGCCTCCGAGGTCCGTGGGTAGGAACCTGACTGAATGTGCCCAGTCACACCTGTTCTAGGAACTCGGAGAAGGGCAGACGCTGGCGCTGGTCCCACCGCAGGGCTGGGCAGGGAGGGCAAGGTCTGGCTGAGGTCACAGATGCTGTTACTGTACAGTTTCCGGCTTCCTGCTTCTTGGTTGTTCACATCTTTCTCAGATTCCCTGAGACATGTGTGCAGATATAGATATAGATTACTTGAAAATAAGTATTTAAATGCTAATCAGTTCACCCTAAATGCTCTGCAAGGTATCTTCTAAGAAGGAGCCTAGGACAGTCTGGGGGAGTGGAGAAGCCTGGGGCTGGTGTACAGGCCTGAGCCATGGCTGGCCTGA
Source organism: Aethalodelphis obliquidens (assembly GCF_003676395.1). Taxonomy (NCBI): domain Eukaryota; kingdom Metazoa; phylum Chordata; class Mammalia; order Artiodactyla; family Delphinidae; genus Aethalodelphis; species Aethalodelphis obliquidens. Next base: position 1,270,889 of record NW_020838068.1, on the reverse strand, counting down.
GCCATGGCTGCCCTGGGCCAGTGGCTGAGCCCCTGCTTACTTGCCTGGGAAGTGGGCTCCCTACATCTCCCCTGACCCACAGAGTGCCACGGGACTCCACTGTTAATCTCACTCATCCACAGGAGCTGGCCACACCAGAGCCACTGGCTGCCAGGTCAAAGCCCCACCAACTTTCTTCTGCAGCCCAGAGGTGGGAGGCAGAATGTCACCAAGACGGCAAGGCCTAGAACTAACAGAGAAAGGGGGCAGCCTTGTCAGGTTAACAATATGTGCAGAAAAAAACCTGGTAAGGAGTTCTATATATGGCACAAATGTTTGGAAACATTTTGCATGCCACGCCAGTTTGGTAGAAATAGAATGTAACGAAAGAGCAGAAATCAATGGATCTTCACCAGCACATCACAGTCAGCAGGAAGAATGTGTCTTGGTCAGCAAGACAGCAGGAGATGCAGGGCTGATAAAGAGGAAGGGACTCTACAGAGCGGATGCTCTCCCAACCTCCAGAGGGAGGCCCTGGCTGCGCCTGGCCACCGCGCGTTTGTCAGTCGGCAGTGTGAGCGCACGCTGCCTGCACTGCATGGAGGGAGCAGTGGGCGGAGCTGGCAGCGCTCCTTTCCTGTGGCTGCTCTGAGCTGTCTGCCATGCCGGCGACAAGGGCAGCCTGCTGCCTCGACTGCTTCTCTCTGACCCTCACAGCGCAGAGCCTTTCCCCAGAAAGAGAGCAGGATACAGAAGAAGGCCCCCAAGGTCAGGTCACATCACTCTCTTTACCCTTTGCCTTAAGACATTTGAGGGTCCCACCATCCACCTGACAACTATTTTAAGAGCCATGGGGTGTTATCAGAGAGCAACAGTAACATAGCCGGCTGCCTGGAATTTTTCCCTGGCGTCTATCTGGGAGCCGACCTAGGAAGCATTCCAACGGGCTGCCTCCCTGGGAGAAGGTCCTACCCCACAGGCAACAGCTTTAGGTCTGCTGGCAAAGCTCTTTGACTAGAAGAATGGAAGCATTACATTTTCAAAGTAATATTTCAGTGGTCACTTAATATTATGACTGGAAGGGCCTCCTTTTAGAAATCACCTAATCATAAAGGGGCTCGGCGAGGGACATCGACCTGCTTGCAGCGACGCAGCAGGCAGTGGGGACTGGGATTCGGATCTGCGGCTGCTGTGCCGTGGAGGCGGGCATAAGTGAAAAGAGATGGCCGGGTGCCTCAGGGGAGGGCTGAGGACCGATGACCTTACGCTTCACCCCAGACTGCAGGATGCTGCTGAAGATTCTAGAAGCTAACGCTATGGGATAGGAAATCTTGACTCACTGAGCTTCTGGTTGCGGCCTCCTCACTCTGATGGGGATGGGTGAGTATATGGGAGCTGCAGCTCATCTGAACTGAACCCCTAGGCTGGCTGAACCCCTCTCCCATAATATTGGCCAGAGACGGTCTCATGCACCAGTCCCTCTGCCCGCCTGACACCACCCTTTCTTACTCCCAGGCAGCAAATCTTGTTGCTTTTCAGGTTTCAGAGCTGTGTGTGAGTATGGGGGCAGGATAATGGCATGACTCTTAGTGTGGGTTATAGCATCACATAGACCTGGGTTCAGATCCGGGCTCCACTGTGTAGCTCTGTTTGACTTAGACAACAACCAGAAGCCCTAACCGTTGGTACCCTTGTGTGGAAATGGTGATCGTTATAGTACATTCCACACAGGGCTGTCATGGGGACTAAATAGGGTGATGAATGTGCGGTCCGGGGCACAGTGCCTGCTACACAGTACAGAGCCCAGTGACTGCGGCAGTTTCCACCACTGGCTTCAGACCCTCGCAGTCTTGTGGAGAAGGGCAGAGAGGCTTTAGGAGTCCAGAGGACCCGAGGTTGTGTCCCAGCTCTTCCAACATGTTAGCCATGTCCTTGGGCAAGTCACTTCCCCTCCCAGCCTCAACTTGCCAACGCGTACTGGCGTTTAATAGTTGCGCAACAGATACCTTCCCTGCTACTTAGAAGATTCTGCTACTTAGGAGAAAATTTGAGGGTCAGCGTGAATATAGTTTAAAACGCCTCTTTTATCTTTGATTTTGTGACACTTGATGCCAACGTTAGTATTCGGTAAGGTTCGGCTGACTGAAATCAACATGATAAACTGACAGCATTTGCCCCGTGTATTTGAAGATACTCATTCAGGCTCATCCATGAAGTTTCCTGAATTCAGATTCATTAGGATATGTTCGGTGTATTTATTTGTTTGTTTGCTTATTTTTGGTTCCTGAGACATGCAATAAAGTAGGAGTTTAAGTACCATAAAGAAGACTTGGCATCAGGTTGTGGTAATCTTTTTGCACCATATACATGTGTCAAACTACCATGTTGTACACCTTAAACTTACACAATGTTATATGTCAAGTATATACCAGATAAAGCTGGAAAAATCAAGTATGAATTTTATACTAAGAGTAGATACTGTTAAAGTGTTTTCCGTGGGGAGTAACGTGGGCCATTTAATGTTTGTGGTGTGTTTTTATGTCACTGTGGTTGCTGGGTGGGGAAGAGATGGAGCTGGGAGGTCAGTTGAGGGTATTGAAATAGTCCCAGCAAGAGGCGGTGGTGACTTGGACCAGATTGGTCACAGCGGAGGAGAGCAGTGATGGCTGCGGGATTTGTTGTGATGCTTGGACATGGTATGTCAAGGAGCAGGAATCAATATGTGCACCTTCCATGTTAAGCGATGGAGAAACTGAGTGGGTGAGCGAGACCAAGAGACAGTCTGTAGGGAAGGGCGAGCCAGGAGTTCTCTGTTTCCATCCTGGTGAATTTCAGATGCCAGGTGGAAATGCAAATGGAGAGGCCAGGAAGGCAGTTGGATAGGGGGAGTCTGCAGGTTGGGAGGGAGATTTGGTTGGAGAGTAAACATGAGAAACATTAGCATTAGGAGGAGAGTGTAGATGAGGCCCAGAGAAGAAAGACAAGAAAGGTCTTAAGGGGTTAACATCCATAGAGTTGGTATGACTAAAGGAGCAGTCAATGAGCCAGAGAAGGAGAGCTACCTGGGAGAGCAGGAAAGCAAGGAGAGTGTGGACACAGGAGCCAAAAAAGGCACTGTGCCAAGAAAGAGGAGTGGCCCACTGTGCTGTTGAGAGGTCAGTAAGAGGAGGGGAAAGACGTCATCTTGGTATTCAACTCTGGGTGGATCTCTGGTAACCTTGACAAGAGCCAGTTCCAATAAAACAATGAGGACGGATGCTTTGGAGTGAGTTGAAGAGTCCAGAGCAGGTGAGAAGAGTAGAGAGCTAATGTCGATGGCCTTATGAGTGTATGCTGGGAACGCTCCACCCTTTGCATCCTCCCGAGAAAGTTTGGGATCAGAGAGTAGAGAGGATTTACACTGTACTTGCAATCTCCCAGGAGTGAGCTAGTGAAATCGCTGTCCTGGGGCAACAGAGGAAAAGCGTGGGTATGGCATATCCAATATAAGAGGGCCAGGGATAGTTCCCTTTTCCCCAGTATGTTCTCTGGCTTCCCAAGGCTCAGTATAGTGTCTCAGTTTTTTCCTGGTGGGACATGGGAGTTAAGCAGAGACATAGCCAGCCTGTGGTGGGTCTATACAGAATTTAATCGCTGAGATGGGGGAATGCACATAGAATAATACAGCTGAGAAAATCCCCTCTGGGATACTGGCTGGAGATACGGCTATGTGTCAGCAGTCTGACAGCTCGAGGGAGCTGCATGGGCATTGAGTCAGTGCCCGGAGACCAGGCAAGCCATCACCAAGAGAGCATTATACACTGGTTATGCTGTGGGCCAAGTGGGATGAGTCCTGTTGAAAGCAAGAGGCTGACTCAGACCTAGTAGAAATTCACACCAAGAAGAGGTCACCTTCATCCCTTTTCCTCCTTTGCCTGGTAAACCCCAAAGTTCAGCATCGACCCCTGAAGCAATGAGAAATCACGAAAGAGGGAGAAATCCTGAAAAAGGAAAAATCCCTATATGGCTGAATTTTAACCCTTAAGTGACGAGAAATTACATGTATTTTGAGTTTAAAGGAAAACATATAGATTGTCTGTAAAAGACAGAATAGGGGTAGGGAGCCAAACATTAAATTGAGCTGTAGAAAGCAACTCATTTTTGCACATTTGTGCTGGGTATCTTTCTTTTGCCTCCATCCCCCAGATACACAGCCCATAATTCTCCACCCACTCTCTGTCCAGGAAGGCTGATCTGTAGGGACCACATCAATGGTTTTCAATTGTGCTTGGCCACTGAGGAATGCTGGAAGGAGATCAGAGAGGTCAGAGGGAAGAGGGTGAGATCAGGGTGTTTATTACCCCAGATCCCTCCTTGCCGCTACCCTGGCCTTTGTTTCTTGATGAAGGTCACAGCTCCTCTGTCAAGGTGACCCTCTCTTAAGGTGACCCTCTCCACATGACTCTCTCCTTCTGAAGTCTATGGTGGTAACAGCCTGGAAATACTGGATGCCATATTCTCTATTAGCCAGTTGGGTCATACTTTTTATCTGCTGTTCAATATTCTTTTTCTGTTTATTTTGAGTTTTATTATCTGTTCGTTTTGTCAGTTGCTGAGGGAAATGTCTTAAAATCTCCCACTATGATTGTGGATTTGCCTATTTCCATTTTAGTTCTATAGATTCTTCTTGTATATATATTTTGAGGCTATGTTGTTAGATGTAAAATTTTAGGATTATTATATCTTCCTGGTGAAGCTTTTTTATTATGAAGTGTTCTTCTTTATTTCCAATAACACTTCTTGCCTCAAAAACTGGTATTAATATAGCTACCTCAGCTATCTTTTGGTTAGTGTTTGCATGACATATTATTTTCCATCCTTTTAACTATATCATATAAAGTGTATATTTTGTAGGCAGTGTAGTCTTTTTCTCCAGTCTGTGGTCTATGTCTTTTAATTGAAATACTTCTTCCATTTACACTTAATGCATTTACTGATACATTTAGGTTTATAACTACCTTTTCTACTCTCTTCTATTGGTCCTGCCTGGTCCATGTTCCTTTTCCTCTCCTTTCTTGCCTTCTTTTGGATTAAGAATTTTTTCATTATTCTATTCTTTCCCCTATATTAGAAAGTTTCTTACATGCTAGTTTACTAATTTTGATGGTTACCCTAGAGATTGCAACATGCATCACTGACTTACTAATGTCTAATATAGATTCATACCTTTACCATTTCCCATACAATGTAAGAATGTTATTCTTTAATTCCATGTACCCTTCCTACCTTATGTGCTTTGTTGTCATGCATTTCAATTCTATACCTTACTTAAATCCCACAAGACACTGTTATTATTGCTTTACACAGTCAAGAGTCATTTATATTTACTCATATATGTTCTCTTTCTGTTGCTCTTCATTTTTTTTTTCCTCTTGCATCTCTCTGCTTCTATTTAGAATCATTTCCTCTGAAAATAGGAAACCTTTCAGTATTTCATTTAGTGGCCAGTCTGCTGGTGGTATATTCTCTGTTTTTGTTTGCTTGAAAATATCTTTATTTTGCTTTTATTTTTGAAGGATATTTTTGCTGGCTATAGAATTCTAGGTCCACAGTTGATTTCAGAACTCTGAAGACAGAATTCCATTATCCTTTGGTTCCCATCATTCCTATTGAGAAATCAGTGTTTGGTCTTACTGTTGTACCCCAAAGGTAATGTGTCTTTCTTCTCCCACTTGTTCTTTAAATATTTTCTATTTGTTTTTGATTTACTGTTTACTTTGATATGTGTAAGTGTGGGTTTCTTGGTATTTATCCTACTTGAATTAACCCCCCTTTTGTATCCATCCTTATTGTTCTACTCTAAGTTTGGAAAATTGAGTCAGAGCAAGGATGAAGGATGGTTGATGGTAACCTACATCTCTGGATCTTTTGGATCAGTATTAACCAGCCCCTGACTGGCAGCACCACACTCTTCTCCGTGCCCCCTGATGAACTTCAATCTCACCTAACTCCACTATCTTCTCTCTTATTCCAGGGGTATTTTTAGTCAAAAATGTAAGCAATTTATCAGATCAGGAGTAGTTTGAGCTGAGAAATATTCTTCCAGGTCATCACCATGCTCAGGTTGGTATGATACATCAGAGACCTCCAGCCATTTATTGATACCCCTTTTTAGAGATAGTCTAGAATAGCGGTAAAGATCCACCTTCTAGATCAGATCTGCTGGGTTAACATCCCAGTTCTGCCACTCCTTCCCCCACCGTGTGACCTTAGGAAGGTAACCTCTCTATCCCTCAGTATCTAATGCGTGAAACAGAGGGCAATAATAGTGTCAGCTCAGAGTGGCACTACATCATGTTTCTTTTCCCCTTGAAGAAACAAGGTAGTTAATACCAAAAAAGTCATTAGGACAGTGTCTAGAATAAAACTTTACATAGTTGTTACTTATTGTGTTTATTATGTGCAAGAGCTCATCCCTGCCTTCAAGGTACACTGTTTTGGGGGCTGGTGACCACGTATAATGACAGACAATGCCACAATACAGGGAACCTGAATGACAAGTGTTCAAGGTGAAGCATCCCTAGACTCACTGTAACCTGAGTCCAGCAGAGTGGTCTGTCCCGCCAGCATATGTGTGCAGTATGTGTGGAAAGCCAGGCCACTAAGCCAGCTTGTCAGGCATGTTGGTGACACACTTCCAAGGAAGGAGAATTCTGTTTTGTCCAGACGAGATCACGGGACCAGAGGTGTGAGATGCTCACTGTCTCTGTCCTAATAGAGTCTCAATAGCCATTTGGCTTCATTTCTCCATTTACCAGACACTACAACTCTCATTTTCCCTTCCAGCAATTAATAGAGGAGACATCTAGAGCTATTTTATGAACATGAGGAGCCACTCAAAGTGGCCAAATTGTTAGCAGCTGTGCTTGGAAATACAACATAGACATAAGGCTTCATGCCAGGGCAGTACATCACGTGTGTGTGTATGTTTTTTCCCCCTTGAAGAAGCTAATCAGTTATACCGAAAAAATCATTAGAACAGTGTCTGGAATAAAGCCCTCTATAGTTGTTACATATTGTATTTATCATGCGCAAGAGTTTGTCCCTGCCTTCAGGGTCACTGGGGCCGGTGAACACACAGGAAACAGAAGCTATCCTCAGGTTAACCCTTTCGCTGACTTTATCAGCAATGCTTTTCCTTTGGCCCATCAGGTATTGTGAAAGGCACAGCTTTTGGAGACAGACATGCCCAGGTTTGGATTCTGGTTCCCCCCGGTGTTAACCTCGAAAAATGCCCCAGCTCTCTCCACCCCACCTGTGATATCTTCAATTTGTGCTTCCCAGCCCTATTGGAATGACTTCAGCTGGGCTGTGTGGGGGAAAAGGAGCTCATTGCCCCTCAAGCTCTGGGCAGGATGGCTCATCCCCCAATCCCACCTACCAAGAAAGCCTTGCACGATTCCGGATTCCACCTTTCCATGGCCTTGCATCTTCTTGACCACTTTGCCTGGAGACCTTGACATCCTTGGGATGGGAGTCTTTCCAAGCCTAACACTGATTCAGGGGTGAGACTCATCCCTGACCTGAGCTCCAGAGAATCCACTCACACACACTGTTGAGACAGATCGGGGGAGACTCACATAGAACACCACTGTTCGCAAACATCTGAATCACTTATTGATTCTTCTTTTTTGAGAAGTTCCCTCCAGATGCCTTCCACTCAGCCCATCTGTTGGCCTGTCCCTCAAGGGCCCCCACTGGCTTCTCATTCTTCCTTCGCTGCTGCACCTCCCTCCTCCCGTCTGCACCAGATAACACAGGAACACCAAATCCTCTCCCCAGAGTCACGTCTAAGTCACTCCAGTGCTCAGCAAGCAAAACGGCTTTTATTAAACAGCATTCACCTTTGCGAGAATATAAATTGCAAAGTTCTTCATTCCGCTTTTTTTTTTTTTTTTTTTTTGAGATGCTTTTGTTTGTGTTTTTCCCCAAGCAGAACCTGAGACAAATCCTTGGGTGCAAAGAACCCATTTGGGAGGTGAAGCCAGGGAGCAGGAAGGAGGGAGTAAGGAGGGTCAGACTGGGAAAAGCTCATAAAATGTGTATAGCAAGGTGATTTCTATAGACAACAGAGGCTGAACTCTGCAGGAATCTCTGAGAAGCCTACCCCAGCCAGAATTGTCTGTTTAAAACTGAAGAGGCTGGAGCACGCGAGCTCCCGTCCCCGATTATTTGAGTTGCCCAGGAAGCAGTAACTCCCCCGTATTTCCAGAATGCCTGTGAGCTGAGTAGGATGCCATGTCTTCAAAGAAAGCTCAGAAGCAGAGGCAAAGAGAACCAAGGCTCAGGCTGGAGTTGGGACGCGTGCTTGGAACTGTCCACCCGCTGTGGCTGAAAGTGGAGGTGGCCAAGTCGACGTGGAGCGGACAGTGCCTCCTATTGGAGCGTGTGGAGGTGCCTAGCACAGTGCTGGTCCTCAGCAAGAGCTCAGCAGCCCTTTCTCCCCTCTCCCTCCCATCCTCCGACCCTTCCTACTGTTGGCTCGCCATGAGATGTAGACCATGCCTGGACTCCAGCCGGGTCTGTCCGTAATCCTGGGATTCCACCTCCCTTCCTGGCTGGGTGCCTGAATATACAGAACACGGTAGAGTGCCTGCGTGTGTGTCGTGGCCCCGGGTGTGCCCTGGGCTGACACCAGCAGTAAAGTTGGATGAGGTGGAGGCGGCCTTCAGATGTCGGGAGGGAGGAGAGGAAGGGCCAGTGAGGGACCGTGCTCCTGTGCAGCCTGGGGGTGGCTGGTAGCCATGGAGAGCCAGCTGCAAGCCTCTTGTGCTGCTGTGACATCAGGACTCCCAGGGCGGGAGGCGAGGCGAGCGAGAATGTGGAGTAGTTGGGCCTCAAGGTGTCTTTGTCACCAGCGTTGGCTGTCTCTGTCTGGAGACAAGGCCATTGGTGGCAAGGCTGAGCCAGCCCCGGTGCAAGGTGTCCGTGAACCCCTTGTTTCTGGCCATTGAGGGGTGTAGGTGGAGGGCAGATGAGGGCCAGGCCAGGGAGCTTCCCAGCTCGGGAAAGCAGGAGCACAACCCAGGCACAGATGGATGTGGGGTCAGAAGGAGCAAGGAGGACAGAAGGACAGATGTGCTCTCCTTCTGAGGCAGCCGGGAAGTCGGTGAGGACTGAGGTCAGGTGGAATCAGCATGAGGCGTTCCTTCTGTGCCAAACGCCACACTGAATCAGTGAGGGAGCATCAGTATGGGCAGGTGTGCTCCTCATGGCCTCAGTGCTTCAGCTCTCTCAGTGCCAGGCAGGTCTTACTGTGATCATCTTCCTGATCTGACAGATGAAGAAACTGTGGTCCAGGGAGGTCATGTGACTTGCTTAGGTGACACTAAGCATAATTGGGGACATGGACACTGGGACCCAGGCAGCCTGGGTCCAGGGTGGGTTCCTAACCACGCATGACCCTCCCTCCCTTCTTAGTCTGGTACTGCTGTATGACAACCCTGTGGGACAACTATGGCTCATCCTGCTTCCCTGTGAGCCCTGCTCCTAGATACAGCCGGTAAGGTGCAGAGCCAGGACTCAAAGCCAGCACTTACTGCTCCAAAGCTCAGAATCTCTGTTTAGGCCTCAAGAATGCCTGGACCCCCAGGGTCTCAGCTCCAGATGCTTAGGACATGGCTCAGTTTTCTTTTTTTTTCAGAGAGCTGTTTCTCCAGCCCAACACTGCTCACGTCTTCCTGCCTGTCTGTTTTTGATCTTGGGCTCTGCATGCTCTCCTAGTATCCCCCCAAATCCCAACTTTAATTAGAGCGCACGATCGACTCACAATCTTGTTCCTTGCATTGGCTCCCCTGGCACTGCCTGCACTTGTCTCTCGGCTCTTCCCAGAGAGCATGATCCGGGGAGTTGAGGGATGGCTTAGAGCTCAGGTAATCAGCGGGATGGACCCCCAAGGAGAGCAGGAGATAATGCTTCCCCCAGAACCACAAAATCTGCACTAGAAGATGATGTTTGACACTGGAGAAAGCTCTTCCCAACTGCTCCGAAGCAGGCAAATCCCAGAACGGGATGTGATGAGAACACTAAATTCCAGTGGAAATGACAGAAGGATGCAGATAAACAGTAGATAATTGTCCCAGTCGAGACCTAAGGCAGAAGTTTGACACAGATGGTGCCTCGGTGACTTGCATAAAATAAAATGGAATGAAATCTTGAAAGCAAGGAAAAAATACATAAAGCTTAGCTCAGTTCCATCACTTAGAGTTGCTGTACATTTTCAGAAAGGTTGGATTTAGGGTCTTGTGAGCAGAAGTCACCAGGGGGTTGAACACAGGAGATGGTTTTCCCGTGAAAATCTCACCAGAAAATCTCCTGGAAAAGACTCAGCACAAAGCCCACTTGCCAGTCCGGCCGTGGTTGGCAGGCGTTTGGTGGTGACTCAGATGGTTTGGGCTGAGGGCTCTTTTAGAAGTGAGACCACTGCTGGGGCATCAATAAAAGTTTGGAAAACACAGAAAAGTTGAATGGAGGAGACATTGATTTTCCCACAGGCTAATAGCCCAAACACAGCTATTTTTGTCATTTTGGTGTTTCATTACCATTTTTTTCCCCATGCATTTTTGTGATCATGCTGTGTAAACAGATCTTGTATGTTGTTTTCTCCTCAAATGGGCTTCTCCATGTTATCCCTTTGTAAAAATTATCGTTATTAGTTGCACTATATCACATCAAGTGTGTGCATCCTGATTTGGTGTGTTCCTCTTTGAACGTTTAGGTTATTTCTAATTTTTCATTGTTATAGGTATATTTGTGCATTGGGCTATTTTCCATCTTTGAGGTTATTTTCTTGGAAAAGATCCCCAGTAGTACAATTCACACGTCGAAGAGCACCAGCCATTTTGAAAGCTTTTGTTAAAAATTACCAACTGACCTTCTCAAGGAGGCCCTCGTTTAGTTACATCCCTGGGCAAACAGGAAGCCACTGTCAGGTCCCACCTTATGGCAGAGGCATTGGCTTCTCTTTGCTATTTTCTGATCCTATTCACTCATTCAACATTTATTGAACTCCTGCTGTATAACAGGAATTGCTGTGTGTGTAGTGGAAACGAAAATGAATCTGACACATCCGTGTTGCTCAGAGAACTCACAGTGTAGAAGAGAAGGCAGACAGTGGGCCAGTATGAATGGGGGGCGGTGGCAGTGGAGCCAGGTGCCATGTTTCCTGTGTCTGCCACTGCCCAGCATCCAGCACAGAGCTGGGCAGCCCTTGTTGAGACATTTGCAGCTCTGCTCCCACCAGGCTCAGGGAGCTCTTCCCAGGCTCTTCCTTTCCCCAGATTCTCTCTCCTCCCACCTCCTTCCCAATGCATTTTGGACACTTGTATTCAACTCTCAGACACTTGTATTGAACTCTCAGATCTCCTGAGTCCATAATGTGTTTTCAGCTTTCTACCCAAACCATCCTACCTTCTTCAGAATGACCAGGTAGTCAGATTGTCTAATTCATTTTATCTCCTGGGGCTTCTGAATTTTTCCTCTGCAGCCCAGGGACTTTTTCATGGGCTCCCAGAGCCTCTGGGCTGTTTTCTCTATACATCTTAGTCTGTCCTGAGTTTCTCAGTCCCCAGCCTGGGATACAGAGAGGATATTTGGGTAGAGGCAGCAGCAGAGTGGCAGAGATATATGGAAACCCCTTAGAGCATTTCCACAAACACCATGCTTCCTGGATGGTCTCTGGGAAAAGACGTGGGCAATGGTCTTTCAGAGAATTAAACAAATCAGGGTATTTGGGGGAAAAGAAGATTGTTTCCTTGCAGCTTCGTTAGGTGCAAGCTGTTGGCCTGGAGTTTTAATGCTGTTTTCAATTTTTCTGTGTCATAACCTGTTTTGAGGTAAGAACTGTTCATTTAATTTGATTCCTTTTTTTTTCTTTCTTTTTTTTTTTTCCAGCTCTTGCACAGAGGCAAAGTTGATAAGAAGGAAGTAGTTTCTCCCCAGTCCCGGAGGACTGTAACAGTAACACTTTAGCTTGCCTCTAATTATAGCCACCATGACAGTTCATATGTTGTAGCAATAAAAATAACCATAAACCTTACATAATCATTAAAGTTAAGCAAACAGCCCCTCACTGCATCATAATGTACAGGTAGTTGCTAATAATCCAGGAACAGCATTGGGGCATTCAAGGAACATCTTTCCTATCTCCACAGTTTCTTAAACAACTTTAGAGATATATTTTTATTAAGTATATGCAAAGCAGATGATCTTAAACCTCAAGAAGAGTGTGCATAATAATCGTGTACCTTTCTAATGCTCTCCAAAGACCTATTCAGAGTCCATTCTGAAAGACAATAATATATCAAGAAGTTCTGCAAACTTCTTCCTAATGAAGACATGCCAATTTGAAACCAAGAATGTGGCCTCAAAGGACAAAATAACCACCGCTCCCAGTCTCTTGGTGTTTTGATACTTTATTTCAGAGTGATTCAAAATCTAATTAAATTTCTAAACTCTAATGAAATTACAAGAAAAATCATTTAGGATTATATTATGTACAATTACTCATTACTGAAAATTACAGTTACTCTCTTTCACCAGGATGGAGTCTCCTGGGAAAACCCTTGTTATTTATCCACCATATAAATCTGACACTTCTCCCACTATTTACAGGTTGGAGGTAAAGCTGAATTAATTAAATGTATATATCCTGAGCTGAAACAGATAGGTGGGGAGGGGGTCAAGAAGAAGAAGATATGGGCTGAGATTTCCTTACATAAGAAAGGCTGGGATTGAGTGAGTAACGACTGACACTAGATTCTGTCTAAAAGGGAGGATGCTCAGAGTCTGGGATCTCTTGGGAGCAGAAGCATTGTAAAGATTTAGATGATGAGCTTAGGTTGTGGGATGTTCATTCAAGTTATGTTTGGCTTTGAGAATATTAGCTTATTTTTTGTAGGTAAGTGAAGACCTTGCTACTAGAAGTTTGCTTAGGGATGGTGGCTTGAATTTCCATCTTAAAAGGGCTCAATAATGTTATCCATTCATGCTAATATCACTAACCAGAAGCTTTTGAGTCTTTAGCAGCCAGTTAGCAATTTCATGAAATTCATCTGCTCAAAGTCTTTAATTTCTGTGAATTGAGAGTTTTGAAGTTACCTCCATAGACACAAGTATTGTCTTGTATTGCAATGAGTTGGGCTATGGGGGACTTGGATTTCCAGGAATATAGACTAAATAATTTGGCTCTTTCCTCTTACTAAGAATGACTGGAAAAGCTAGACAAAATATATTTTAAAACATCTGTTTACAATTGTCAGAGAGTTAACAGGCAATGAAGAAATATGAGAATAAAATCTGGGAGAAGAAACTCCAAATGAGCCTGAAACTTGAAAATTTTTTCTCCCAGAGGCATCTTTCAATCCTAGAAGAGGTAGCTGAGAGGCTAAGAATTGAAGAGAGCTGTCAATAGCTTTGAGGGGATAGAACTCAGAATCTGCTAAGGAAGAGGAATGCTGGAAAGCCTCCCAGCTTGGGGTCAGGATGCTAAAGGGCTAATCCTTGGGAGAAATGGTGAACTAGAAATAAACTGGCCCTCAGAAGACGTGAAGTACAGCTTTTATTTATTTTAGTCTCTGGCATTGTATTTAGTGCTGCAGTTTTTGCCAGTGAAACCTAGGAGACTGTCAAAAGCAATATAAATCTATTTGGAGGAATATAACATCATCCTAGGCTTAAAATTATTTTATTTCTGTAGTTTTTCATATACAATATCAGGGATTTGATAATAAAACCAGGCATATGAAAAGATAATAAAACATACTGGAAAGAAAAAAAAGAAAAACAATAGACAATAGAAACAGACACATAGTTGATCCAGGAAATGGAAGTATCAGAAAATACACTTTGAAAGAACTATACTTACCCTTTTCAAAGAAATAAAAGATGAGACTGTGAATTTGGCAGAGATTTGGAAAGAATAAAAAAGTATCAAATGAATATTCTGGAACTGAAAGTTACAATAACCAAAATCAACTCAGTAGATGGTTAAACATCAGATTACATGCAGCTGAAGAGAGAATTAGTGAACTGGAAGATGGTTTAGAATAAAATACCTATACTGACACATGGGAAGGCAAAAATATAAAAATGCAGAAGATATTATAACAGACATAGGGAATACAGTGAGAAAGTCTAAAGTATGTGTAATTAGAGTACCAGAGGAGAGGATAGAGAGAATAAAACCAAAACAATATTTGAAGAGATAATGGCTGAGGATTTTCTAAAACTAATAAAACACATCAAGCCATATATTTAAGAAGTCCTAAAAACTCTAAACAGAATAAATCAAAAGAAAACCACACTTAGACACATCAGAGTAAAACTAACAGAAATGAAAGATAAAGGAAAATCTTATTAGCAGCAAGAAAAAGAAGAAAAATTATCTTTGAAAGAACAACAATAAGGTAGATTGCCAGAGGGACTTCCCTGGTGGCACAGTGGTTAAGAATCCGCCTGCCAATGCAGGGGACACAGATTCGAGCCCTGGTCCGGAAAGATCCCACATGCCACAGTGCAACTAAGCCCGTGTGCTACAAGTACTGAGCCTGCACTCTAGAGCCCACGAGCCACAACTACTGAGCCCATGTGCCACAACTACTGAAGCTCGTGCACCTAGAGCCCATGCTCTGCTACAAGAGAAGCCACGGCAATGAGAAGCCCGCGCACAGTAACAAAGAGTAGCTCCCGCTCGCCGCAATAGAGAAAGCCCGCGTGCAACAACAAAGACCCAATGCACCCAAAAATAAATAAACAAATAAATATATATATGAAAAACGATAGACTGCCAGAGATGGATTTCTGTGTCACCAATGAAGCTTAAACTTCAGGGTCCCTCAATTACATGGTGTCCTTCTGAGGCATCTGTTTACATGGCCATAGTTTTTTTAAATATATAAAACATGCCATTAAGATATTTTAACTTTAATTGATTAAGACTACTCTTTTTCACTCTGATTTCCTTCTATACACTAGCCACCATGATGGATGTGTTACAATATTTTCAGGATTTGGGGGGACCAGGCCAAAAGGAAGTTGATTTAGGGATTCATCTAGTTTGGTTTAGTAGAATATAATTATGTGGTTCTTGGTTACTTTCACATATATTGGTATGGTATAGAAACAGTTTTCAGTAATACTCTTCTTTTGCCTAGCATGATGACTTACCATGACAAAGGTATAGGGTTAAGTGTTACACCTTAGTATGAGCATCCTTGTGGTGACAGCACTAGAAGTATGTGTGTAGTGGAGAAAAACAAGCAAGTAAGCAAACAAAGAAAAGATTGGAAATATACAGAAGCTAATCTATAGAAAATTCTTCCAAATTCTATAGTTTGCATATGAAATAAACTTGATATGGGTTTTCCCAATTTTGACAATAATCATTAACCTTTTTTACTGCATTACCAAAAGAGTGATGCTAAAGAAATTTTTATAATCAATCAGTAAGAAAAAATAAATTTCAAACATGCTAGAGGAGTCTTTCCCTATTTTCTTAAAAATATTGTCAAATGAAGTGACATCAAAGAATATATAGAAGAAAAATGGAGGAGAAAAGTATTATAGTTTTGTCAGGCAGTTAATTTTTTTTTTTTTTTTTTTGTGGTACGCGGGCCTCTCACTGTTGTGGCCTCTTCCATTGCAGAGCACAGGCTCCGGATGCGCAGGCCCAGCGGCCATGGCTCACGGGCCCAGCCGCTCTGCGGCACGTGGGATCTTCCCGGACCGGGGCACGAACCCACGTCCCCTGCATCGGCAGGCGGACTCTCAACCACTGCACCACCAGGGAAGCCCAGGCAGTTAATTATTAAAAAATATTTTGTTTTTCTAGATTTTTGATGTTTATAGTATATTTAGCTTTTTATAAACTTATAATTTTCTGTGATTTCTTCTTTCATACTAAATAAATAAATAAATATTCACTACTGAACCTAATTTTGTATTTATAATTTTGTATTCTCTTTTTTTAAATAAGTGCTCCTGAATTTTATAAGCTTCAGACTACCTAAAACCTGGATCTTCTGCTATTGATAGCTGACTTGTAAACAAAAATAATAAACGTCAATGAAATATTTTTAAGTGGTACAAAAAATTATTACTTACCTTAAACTCCAGAAATATCCAGAAAAAAAATCCTATATAAATGAATGTGAATATGACATTCTTCTATTTATAGCTTTTTAGTTGCATTTGACTTGTTAATACTTTATGTAGAATCCAGCTGTGACATCTGTCACCCTATTGATCACCAGGGTTGATTTGGCTGATCAGGCTGGCTAGGTGGGTGTCCGCTTCCTCCCTCACCACTCAATGCGTGTCCCTCCCAAAGCTGTGCACTTGGACGAAGAGAATGACCTTCCCTGTTAGAGGAGGACCATTCTTCGGCCAAGTGTATACCATTAGCTGCGCTTCCCTGCTAGAACCTCCAAACAAGCTCTCAAGGTCCACTGTAGGAGAACATAGGGTAGTCAAGCTTCCAAGACTCCAGATACATCCAAATGAGGCGTTGCATGTGGCAGTCTGCCTTACTTAAAAAAACTACTTTATGTAGAAATTTTACATCTATATTCATATGTGAATGTCTGTTTTTATACTGTCCTTATCTGGTTTTAGTATCATTAATATGAACTTTTATTAAAATGAGCAGGACAGATTTTACTCAATTTTTTCTGTGAAAGTTTCTATAAGAATTATTTGCTCCTGTAGAATTTGGGAGAACTCACTTATAAGCTCATGTAAACATGGACTTTTTAAAGGAAGAATGTCTTTGATTGCCTTTTCAATTATTTGGATGGTATTGGTATCTTTGTCTACTTTTTTCTTTTTCTTTTTTTTAACATCTTTATTGGAGTATAATTGCTTTACAATGGTCTGTTAGTTTCTGCTTTATAACAAAGTGAATCAGTTATACATATACATATGTTCCCATATCTCTTCCCTCTTGCGTCTCCCTCCCTCCCACCCTCCCTATCCCACCCCTCTAGGTGGTCACAAAGCACCGAGCTGATCTCCCTGTGCTATGCAGCTGCTTCCCACTAGCTATCTATTTTATGTTTGGTAGTGTATATATGTCCATGCCACTCTCTCACTTTGTCACAGCTTACCCTTCCCCATCCCTGTATCCTCAAGTCCATCTCTAGTAGGTCTGTGTCTTTATTCCCATTTTACCCCTAGGTTCTTCATGACCTTTTTTTTTTTTTCCTTAGATTCCATATATATGTGTGAGCATATGGTATTTGTTTTTCTCTCTCTGACTTACTTCACTCTGTATGACAGAATCTAGGTCCATCCACCTCACTACAAATAACTCAATTTCATTTCTTTTTATGGCTGCCACTATGGAGAACAGTGTGGAGGTTCCTTAAAAAACTAAAAATAGAATTACCATACGACCCAGCAATCCCACTACTGGGCATATACCCTGAGAAAACCATAATTCAAAAAGAGTCATGTACCAAAATGTTCATTGCAGCTCTGTTTACAATAGTCAGGACATGAAAGCAACCTAAGTGTCCACCAACAGATGAATGGATAAAGAAGATGTGGCACATATACACAATGGAATATTACTCTACTTTTTTCTTGTGCTAATTTTGGCATTTTATATTTTTGCCAATTTTTGTCTATTTTTTGAGGTTTTTAATTTGCTCATGTAGATCTTTATAAAAATTTTTAAAACTCTCAATTATGTCATAATATATTATTTTTTTAATGTTATCTCTCTTTTCCCCTCTGAACAGTCTTGCTAGAGGTCTACTGTATTAGTATTTGTAAAGAATCAGTGTTTTGTTACTCATTTGTATTGTGTGGGTTTTTTTCCTCCCGTTTTACCTTAGTAATAAATCCCTCAATTTTATGCAGGGCACATAGATGAAAAACTTTATTTCCCAGCCTCTTTGCAGTTAAGTCTGGTCAAATGATTAATTTCTTGCCAATGAGATGTAAGAGGAAATGTGCTACAAAATTTGTATTCTTTCTTTATTGAGTATAAATGTATTACTATGAGCTTATTTATATGTTATTCAAACAGTTTACTTCTTGCTTACTTTTGTCTACTTGAAATCTCAGTTTCTAAAATAGATGTATGACATTCTTCAACTATAATTGTTTATTTCTCCCTGTAATTCTTTCAGTTGTTTCTTTATTTATTTTGAGATTATATTTTTGGTGCCTACCTATGCGTGATTATTATCCTTCCTTCCTTCCTCTCTCTCTCTCTTTCTCTCTTTCTCCTTCCTTCTTTCTTCCCTCCCTCCCTTTCTTTCTTTCCCTTCCTTTCTTCCTTCCTTTTACTACCAGTATGTATATCTATCTTTCTCCTCGTGTTAATTTGCACCTTAAATTCTGTTTTATTCAATATTAAAATCGCTACGCTGTTTTTTGTCTTTGCTCTATTTTTTGTTTCTTATTTCCAACTTTTATGAATTTATTTCTAAAGTATGTATTTGTTCAACAACATATGGACAATGTATGGCAGAATTTTGAAAATTTTCAATATTAGTTATTATCTTATATTAATTATCCCTATTACATATTTAAATTTTTATTGAAGTTCAATATGCATACAGAAAATGTATATAAAATTTAGAGCTAAACGGATTTTTAAAAAGCATGGCTCATCCCCAACACTGTTTCTCCTTCTAAAAATCTTTGCCTTTTTCCCCATGTCAAGTCTTACTGTTTAGTAAGAAATATCCTGGCAGGAATATTACCCGTGTAGTTAGATCTTTGGGTTTGTGTAGGAAAGGAGATATTCCATTTATATGATGACATTGTTAACACAAAGAAAATTGGTGTTTACACTAAACTCCTGTGATTCCAGGGCAGGATGTTAGCTGCAAATTGAGAATTTGTAGATAACTTGCGACTTACTTCCTAAGCAGAGAAGCCAAGAAAGATTTTAATTCCTCCTGAGAAAATAAGGTGGAATGTGAGACTCCCAATGTTTGCTAGTGTTCTCTAAGCTTCTTGCATCACCTAAGATGCCCAGATAGCAGACAATCCTTTACTCAAGATTGAAATAAAGAAACAGGCATCTGGGTTGTTGCAGTTTTGCTGGTCTTCAAATTTGATAAATGCCAACTTCTGCAACCTTCTAAGATATACGAGCTGAGAATGAAGTTCTTTTTAATAGTGAGGGAAATACTGCATACACCATAGTTTCCTAATTCTCACACAGCATGCAGATGGCCAAGTATGGATGGAATTGGATGCCCAGCCTGAGAAAGATGCTCTGTCCCATACCTCCCTTTGAACGGGGCTCTTAGCAAGCCAGACCTAGGTTTCTTTGGCCAGGAGCCCCTGAGCCAAGGGGGCTTTGTGTTGTTGAACATGGCGTCCATGGCTTCTCCAAGGTCTCACCAGTGGCTGCCCAGCTCCTTGGCTTCCCTAGGGCACTGGAAAAAATTTGAGAGTGAACGTTGCTTTTCGGTTTTGGTGGTTTCATTATTTCAAGATTGATTACTTTAATAATGAATTTTGCATTGGTACCTTCAAGGTACTTTATCCTTTTTATCATGACCTGGCTATATTTGAGAAAATTTAGAGTCACAGTATTATTCTTGCGTCATCAACAGAACTGCCTACAGCCATATGTATGTTAAGGCATAAATATAATTTTTATAATCAGGAAATAGTATTGAAACAACATCACATATATATTTATTTATGGTAAGATTTATGGATCACATTTATATATAAGATTCCCTGTGGCTCATCCCCAAATGCATACTTTACTCTACCTTATTACTTCTGTTTACCACAGTCCAAGGTTGCACCATTCTTTAATTGAAGAAGATTTTGGACCAGAAGGCTATACCACTGACCATGTTTGCCTACAATCTTTACCTTTTTTCTTTTCCTGGAAACAGGTATCTCCACCAATTTCCTTGTTGAAACTCAAGTGAGAAGATGAAAGTAAAGGCACACATTTACTGGTATACACCCTCCTGTCTGCTTACTATTTCATTAAAGACATGGGCCAACTTAGGTTGGTTTCTGTCTTTTGCTTGTCATTCTGATTTTTAATTTTCAATAATTGTGTAGTGAGTATCCTTATATACACATCCTTGTATCTTTGTTCAATTATTTTCTTTAACTATGTTTCTTAAAGTGGGATTAATGGGTCAAAGCTTGAACTTTTAAAGCTGTGAATACTTAGGACTAGAATGGTTGTAAGAATTTAAATGTCTATCAACACAGCCATGTTAGTATTCACATTTATTTTAATTACATTTTAATTATGTAGCCTTTAAAAAATATCAAATTCTCCTTAACATATGTGGATTATGAATAAGGAGACTATATAATTATGATCCAGATCTTTTGGCCTCTGTCAAACTTTTGGGAGTGAAAGGGATGCTATTATAATTACACAAAGATAATGGAAATAAACCAGGACTTACCTTGGAAAAACTCAGACTATGATCTTCCTACAAATACCCATGTACCCAACTGAAATTAAAGTGCTAGAATATTACCACTACTGCCTACCTGTGAATTCCTTCCCTTACGCCTCCCTCCTAAATTTCGTGTTTATCATTCTAATGATTTTTAAAAATATTATTCAGTGAAAAATATATACGTCTTTTCTAGAATTTTTATTGTTTAGTTTTGCTTGTTTCTGTGCCTCATGAAAATAACATCATTCTGCTTGTCATCTTTTGCAGTTTGACTTTTCACACATTATATTTCTGAGGTTTATCCAAGTTGTCTCTGTTGCTGTAGTCCATTCATTAATAGTTATATAATATTCCATTGTAAAATTCATCATGAATTATTTATCCATTTTTCTGTTGATGGATTTTGTGGTTCTTTCAAGATCTTTTTTGCTACAACAAATCAGGCTCTATGAATATTTTTTCCTGTGTCTCTCTACAGGTGTAAGAGTATCTCTGGTTATATCTCGAGGAGTAGAATTGTTGGATCACATGATAAACAAATCTTCAACTTTACCGGAGAACAAAAAATTGTTTTCAAAGATGTTATACCATATTTTTTCACAGTCTTAAATTAACATTAGCATTACCCAAGATTTCCTCCCCTCATCTTCTTCTTTTTTTTTTTTTTTTTTTTTTGCGGTACGCGGGCCTCTCACTGTTGTGGCCTCTCCCGTCGCGGAGCACAGGCTCCGGACGCGCAGGCTCAGCGGCCATGGCTCACGGGCCCAGCCGCTCCGCGGCATGTGGGATCTTCCCGGACAGGGGCACGAACCCGTGTCCCCTGCATCGGCAGGCGGACACTCAACCACTGCACCACCAGGGAAGCCCATGGAACATCTCTACAACTTTTTTTCATTGTTTATGACACTGATGTTTGAGAAACTTCCATCCCCTTTTTTTCATGGAACATTCCTCATTTTGGGGTTTACCTGATATCCTCGTGATCGGATTCCAGGGCTCCCTTCCCCACCCGAAAACTCCGTTAACTGATCTTGTGTCCTCAGGGTTTCACATTGGGAGGCATAGGACAGCTTCCTGAGAAATGCTGATGTACTTCTGACATAATGATGAAAGACTTAAAACTAGGTTTTGGATTATAGTTGTCACAATTCTAAATAAATTATTTGCCACTTAACTACTAACCAATCAATATTTAAAATTTTTGTTAAAATATTGCTCTAAGAAGAGCCATTGAAAATATCTGGTGAAATTTCTAGGCATTTTATTAGAGGTTTGCACCTTCCTTTTTAAAAACCTGCCGTATAAAATATTCCTATAGACTGTAATTCCCACCAAAAAGTCAGCCATCTGTCTTTTTAATTCCGTTGGAAAGCACCACTGAAATCTATGTATTATTATAATCATGATAATAAAAAAACATAATATCACTTTAATTTTGTTAAAGTGCCTCAAACATTCTTCACTGAAGGAGCCAGAGTTATTGAAGAGAGCAGAGGCTTCCCCCCGCCCCCTTAATTTGTAACGAAAAGATGGCAGAGGCCGGGGTAAAGAGAATTAAATTTGTTTTTATATTACAAGTCAAAGTCATCACTTTATTCCTTGGCTCTTACTTCCTGAGATCTTTGTAAAAATCTTTCCTGACAGCTTTTCCCCTGTTCCAGCTTCCTGCCAAGACAATGGTTCAGAATTGTGTGGTGTGTGGATTCCAGTGAGAAAGAATTCCTGCTGTATTACTTCTCTTTGTGTAACAAATTGCAACAAATATAACAAAAGAAACATGCACTAGGGTCTTTCTCAGAAAGTCAGCAGAGGGTGAAGGAAGGGGCTAGGCCCCCGGAAGGCAAGGAGAAATTTCCTGATAGAGTAAGAATTCTCTTCATGACTTTTACCCATTTTCTAATTCAATTGCTTTTTTTTTTCTTTTATTACTACAGAATCTTAAGAGTTCTTAATATATTTTGGACTTGAGTTCTTTGTCAAATATGTGATCTGCAAGTAGTTTCCCTCAGCCTCTAGATTGTCTCTTCATCCTTGTCACAGGGTCTTTCACAGAACAAAGTATTTAATGTTAATTAAGTCTAATTTACTGAGTTGTTTTTCTTTTATGGATCATACTTCTGATAACGTGTCTGAGTTTTCACCAAGCCCTAAGTCTCTAAGATTTTAGCCTACATTTTCTTCTAAAACTTATATAGCTTTATATTTTGCATTTAAATCTATGATCCATTTTGAATTCATTTGTGAATTTAAGTCAAGGTAATTTTTTTCTTCTTTTTTCTTTCTTTTCCTCCCTTCCCTCCTCCCTCCCTCCCTCCCTCCCTCCCTTCCTTCCTTCCTTCCTTTCTTCCTTCCTTCCTTCCTTCCTTCCTTCTTCCCTGCCTCCCTCCCTCTTTCTCTCTCTCTCTCTTTGTTGCTTTCATTCTCCTATGGATATCCAATTACTCCAGCACCATTGGTTGATACAAAGATTCTCCCTCTATTGAACTGACTTTGCTCACTCATCAAAGACCTGTTGGTCGTACTTGTGTGAACAATTTCTGGGTAATCTTTTCTTCTCCATTGATGTATGTGTCTGTCCCTTTGCCAATACCACACAGTATTGATTTCTGTAGGTATATAGGTTCCACGATGGTAGAATGATCCTTCCTACTTTATTCTTCCTTTAAAAAAAAAATTTTAGCAAGTCTAGTTCCTTTACCTTTCCATGTAAATTTTAGAACAATCTTACCTATATCAACCAAAAATCTTGCTGGCATTTTGATAGGAATTACATTAAATCTATAGATCAGTTTGAGGGTATTTGATCTGTTATTATGTTGAGTTTTCCATGAAGTCAGTATGTATTTCTGTTTATTAGATACTTTTTAATTTCTCAGCGTTGTGGAGTTTTTAATATATGAGACCTGTATATGTATTATTAGACTTGCACCTAAGTATTTTTTGAGTGATTATAAATTGTATTGTATTTAAATTTTTCTATGTGTAATTGTTAGTATATAGAAGTATAATTGATTTGTGTATGTTAATCTTTTATCTTGCTCCTTTTATCCTGAACTCACTTATTAGTTCTAGGATTTAATTTTTAGATTTTCCTACATAGACCATAATATCATCTGCAGGGACAGTTTTATTTCTTCCTTCCTGAAAAGTATGCCTTTTATTTCCTTTTCTTGCTTTATTGGATTGGCAGGAACTTCCAGTACTATGTTAAACAGGCATATTCTCTGTCTTAGTGGGAAAATATCTCATTTTTTACCATTAAGTATAATGTTAGCTGTAGGGGTTTTTTGTAGATATTCTTTATCAAGTTGAAGAAATTTCTCTCTGAGAGTTTTTGTCCTGAATGTGTGTAGAATTTTGTCAAATACTTTTCTTGCATCACTTGATATGGTCAGCTGATTTTTCCTCCATTAGCTTGTTATTATGTTGGATTACATTGATGGACTTTTGAATATCAAACCAGGCTTGCATCCCTAAATGAACTCCATTTGGTCATGGTGTATAATTCTTCTTTTATCTTGCTGAATTCTACTTGATAATATTCTGAATCTATATTCATGAGGGATACTGGTCTATAGTTTTCTTTTTCACATTAATTTTGTCTGGTTTTAATGTCGCAGAAATGCTGGCTTCAAAAAATTCATTAGGAAGTGTTTCCTATTTTCTGGATGGAATTGTGTAGAATTGGTGTGAATATTTTCTTTAAACATTTGCTAGAATTCTCCCATGAAAACTGGACTTGCAGATTTTTTTGGGGGGGAATTTGTAGATTATGAATTTAATTTCCTTAATAGTTATAGGGCTATTCAAAGTATATATTTCATATTCAGTGAGTTGTGATATTTGTACTTTTTGAGGAATTGGTCCATTTTATCTAAGTCATCAGGATTTTATGTGTAGAATTTTTCATGGTATTCTCTTATTAACCTTCTGAGGTCTGCAGGATCTGTATGATACCCTGTTTCATTTCTGCTATTGGTAATTGATGTATTTTCTCTTTTTTTCCTTTGTCAGTCTTGCTAGAGGTTTGTCAACTTGATTGATCTTTTCAAAGAACCAGAATTTTGTTTCACTGATTTTCTCTATTATTCTTG
Source organism: Aethalodelphis obliquidens (assembly GCF_003676395.1). Classification (NCBI taxonomy): domain Eukaryota; kingdom Metazoa; phylum Chordata; class Mammalia; order Artiodactyla; family Delphinidae; genus Aethalodelphis; species Aethalodelphis obliquidens. Next base: position 1,246,378 of record NW_020838068.1, on the reverse strand, counting down.
TTTCAATATTATTGATTTCTGCTCCTATCTTTATTATTTACTTCCTTCTGCTTGCTCTAGCTTTATTTTGGTTCTCTTCTTCTGGTTTCTTCAAGTGGGATATTAAATTATTGACTTAAGACTTCTTCCCTGTTCTAATGTAAGCATTTTAATGCTATAAATTGCCCTTCATTGCTTTACCTGTGTCCTTCAAATTTTGACAGGCATGTTTTCATTTTCATTTCATTAATAAAATTTTTATCTCCCTTGGAACTTCCTTTTGGACCCATGAGTTATTTAGAAGTATTGTTAGTTTCCAAGTTTTGGAAACTTTCCTGTTATCTTTCTATTATTGATTTTTAGTTGAGTCCATTGTGATCACAGAACACACTCTGTATGATTTAAATTCTTCTAAATTTGTTGAGGTTTGACCCAGACCATAGTCCATCTTGGTGCATTGTATATGAGTGCTTGAGAAAATGCATATTCTGCTGGTGTTGAGTCCTGTTCTTTACAGTATGATTGAATTTTTAAATATTATTACTGATTTTCTGTATAGTTGTTCTATCAATTGTTGAGAGCGGGTTGTTGAAGCCTTCAACTATAATTGTGCGTGTCTATTTTTCCTTTCAGTTTTATCTTTTTTTAAAATTATTATTTTGCAGCTGTTGTTTGATGTATAGGCATTTAGAATTACTGTGTCTATTTGGTAGATTGACTTTTTATCATTATATAATGTAATATCTCTGGCCCTGATAATTTTCTTTGCTCTGAAATTTATCTGATATTAAAGTAACCTCTTCTTCCTTCTTTTTATTAATGTTTGCATGGCATTTCTTTTTCTATCCTTTACTTTCAACCTACCTATATAATATTTGGAGTAAGTGTCTTGTAGACAGCATATAGCTCAGTCATTTTTAAAACTGACTTTGAAAATCTGTTTTTTAATTGGCAAATTTAGGCAATTTACACTTAACGTTGTTATTGATATCTTAGAGCTTTCAGTCTGACATTTCATATTTTTATTTCTGATCGTTCTCTGTTTTTCATTTCTCTTTTTCCTACCTTCCAGTGTGCTACTGGAACTTTTTTTAGAATTCCATTTTGATTTGTCTGTACTGTTTCTGAGTATATTGCTTTTCATAGCATTTTGAGTGGTTGCTCTAGGTATTACATTATAAACATAATGTATCACAATTTACTGGTGTTAACATTTAACAGTTCACATGAAATGTAGAAATCGTGCCTCTGTGTCCCTTTACTCTCTTAAATATTTCTTCTACATATATGGAGAACTGTATCAGGCATGTTATAGTTTTTTAGCTTTAGCTGTTAAACAATTTAGAAATCTTAGAGGAGAATGAAAACCTGTTTTATTGACACATATTTTAATGAGTTGTGACAGACACCAATAACTCAGCCACACCTGACCTCAGGCCACATGCTGCTTCCAGGGGGAACCCCAAGGCCCTCAGCCAGTTTGCCTTCCTCTCTCTACCTTTCAGGATCATCTTTTGTGAGTTTTTAATATAATATCTAGCGTGTTTTGCTATACTTAGTGAGCAATAGAGAAAAGTAAGCCTATCCCATCTTTCCAGAACGGAAGTCTGAAATGAGTTTTTAAGAACCTGGGGGAATGGGTGACTTGGAGGAATGCTTTTTGGAGAGGGGCTCTGGGCTACCTAACATCTCTCAGACATACATCCCTGATCCTAGAGCCTCCTGAAGGGGAGAAATGCCCTGTGAGGTGAAGGGAGGAGGTGCGACCTCAGCAGAGTGTCTGTGTGTGGGGAAATTCCCCTGGTCCTTGCACACTGGGTGGGAGCTACAGCCAAGCAGCTCAGAGCCGGAGATGACCTGGCTGACACACTAATCAGCAGACTTCTTCTTTTATTTTTTAACATCTTTATTGGAGTATAATTGCTTTACAATGGTGTGCTAGTTTCTGCTGTACAACAAAGTGAATCAGCTATATGTATACATATATCCCCATATTCCCTCCCTCTTGCATCTCCCTCCCACCCTCCCTATCCCACCCCTCTAGGTGGTCACAAAGCACAGAGGTGATCTCCCTGTGCTAAGCAGCTGCTTCCCACTAGCTTTTTATTTTACATTTGGTAACAGATATATGTCAGTGACACTCTCTCACTTCGTGCCAGCTTACCTGTCCCCCTCCCCATGTCCTCAACTCCATTCTCTCCATCTGCATCTTTATTCCTGTCCTGCCCCTAGGTTCATCAGAACCATTTTTATTTTTAGATTCCATATATATGTATTAGCATATTATATTTGTTTTTCTCTTTCTGACTTACTTCACTCTGTATGACAGACTCTAGGTCCATCCACCTCACTACAAATAACTCAATTTCGTTTCTTTTTATGGCTGAGTAATATTCCATTGTATATATGTGCCACATCTTTATCCATTCATCTGTCTATGGACACTTATGTTTCTTCCATGTCCTGGCTATTGTAAATAGTGCTGCAGTGAACATTGTGGTGCATGTCTCTTTTTGAATTATGGTTTTCTCAGGGTATATGCCCAGTAGTGGTATTGCTGGGTCACTCACTCCTAAATTAAACCCCTCATGCTTCCTCTTTAAAGTCACATAAACATCTCTGTCACACCCAGATCCTCATTTATCCACCAGAATTGCTTGAACTGCTCCTTTTATTAAATTTGATTCCATTAAATAACCGGTTAATGGTTCTCAGTAAGATGAACTGGGCTCACACTCTCCCTCTTGTCTAAATGAAACAGATGAGCAGCTGGGGAATTTCTGCCTGGAACCTGGCTGCACCCACCCCAGAGGCCTGTGCAAACCCTTGGGCCACATCATCAAAGAGTTGATGTCCAGGGATCGAGGTGAAGGGCTGGAGCTGGGCCCATGGGCTATACCACATGGACATCAGGGCTTTCTCTTATGTTAAGGAAACAATGTTTTTCACCAGACTCTGCTGGGACACAAAATAAGTGAGTCAGGCCCCAACCTGAAGGCGTTGACAGTCTATGGAGAGGACAGTTGTAATGTGGTGGGTTAAGTGCTGAGATGAAGGAACATGGAGGGAAGAAAGGAGGAGCCCTTGATCCAAACTAGGGTATCCAGGAGGGCTTCCTGGAAGAGGAGTTTTGCTGAGAGCAAATTGCTTATGCCTCTGCCTGGCTGATATCCTTTAGCAGCTTCCCACTGCTGCAAGGCCAGACAGGCATTTATGTTGCCAAAGGGCATCCCTAGCCCTGTCATGTGGCCCATCCCAGGGCTCCTGCTCCCCAACCCCACAAATATCCATCAACTTCCTGTCCAGTCTCCAGGCCTCCTCAGGTATTGTCTCTGTTGTGTGGGGTGTGTGCCCTCCCCACCCCAGGACCCCAGAGATGCTCTCTCCCAGTTCTAACAGCATTCCTGTTTCCATGTGTGTCTGTCTGGGTCTCATTCCATCCTGCACTGTCCCCTCGGTCAGGGCAGGGATCCAGTCTTGCAGGCCACCGCTCAGCTCAGGCCCAGTAACTGCACTTGTTTGAGTTGATTAGTGCATGAAGTAGAGGCTCAGATTCTAGGAGCCAGTCTGCAGGAACTGTGAGCAGGGAAGGGTCTGGCTGGCCCAGGAGGGCTGCGGGGAGGGCAGGGCGGGCTGGAGAGGAGTGTGAGGTGAGGCCAGGAGGTGAGCGGAGGAGGGCTGGGTGAGCCCCAGGAGGAAGCTGCTCTTACCCTGAGGGCGCTTTAAGCAGCCCTGGAGGGAGAGCCCCCTGGCCGGTGTAGCAGGCAGGCTGGCGGTAGGGAGACTTCCTAGGAGAGAGAAGCCAGGCTGGATGTGTCTAGGGCCTCACCAGCAGGGTCCACGCTGGCTTCTGAGGCCACGTTACAGACTCACGCCAGCTTCCCCACTGGAAGCAGCGTGTGGCCTGAGGTTGGGGAGTGGCCAAGGTGCCATGTCTGTCACAGCTTGTGCCACAGAAGACAGTGTTGGACGGGCAGGCCTGCGACTGTGAGACAACAGCCCAGGACAGCTAAGCTAACCCAGGGAAAGCTCTGCAGAAGCTCAGAGAGGGTCCATGAGTCAACCTTGCGGTATGAAGAACAGAGCCCCTTCCTACAGAGCTGTAGATGAGCCCTAGTCACTGAGCCACAAGACACATTGTTAAGAAGCTTTAGTCAACCTGGAGCCACTGTGACCCCATGTGCTGGCCTGAGACTCTTCTGAGGAGCCTGGCCAGCCCAGGTTCAAACCCCAGAACACTCCTATTCAGGTGTGTGACCCAACAGGACATGTCACCTGCTGAGGCTTCCCTGTGAAAGGAGAACTGTGGTCCCCAAGAGAGGCCCCTGCCCCTACCTGGCTTTAGAGGGACCCCATATCACATACACATATCCAAATGCAAGAATTTTTTTTTTTAGTCTTGTCAGAAAGTCTTTGAAAGTTCTGGAACTGGGTCAGCACACGGATATGAGGGAGAGGGACTCGTATGTGTCCTGGGCAGCTGAGAGTGAGGGGACAGGAAGCACAGCTTAGCAGGGGGCTGGAAACTAGAGAGCAAGCCAGGGGCTGCTTTTAGTTCAATGACCAGGGGCATTCCTACGCAGACCCAGCTCCCAGATAGCTGCGCTTCCTCCGTCCACTTGGTGCTCTAGTTTGGGAAGATGTCTTAACACTGCCCAGGCGTTCAGTGGGGAAAGCAAAGCGTTGGTTAGTGGGAGGCCCCTTGGGGTGTCAGACTGAGCCAGGCTCCATCCCAAATCCTGGAGGGTCTGGTCTTTCCAGGAAGCCCAGGCCAAGCCCGACTTCTGCCTGCTCTGTTCAGAAGACCTTGACAGCTCTTGGGGCCATAGGCAGGGCTGAGTTTCCCTCTCCAGGAGGTGACCCCTGGGGAGTGGACTGCAGGGCCTGCCAGGAGGTGGCAGGGGGAAGTGTGTTGGGCCCTGTGTGTAGCTTGATCTCTAACCTTTAAATATTTAGATTTGTGGCATGCCCTGGGTTCTGCAAATGTTGGAAGTGGCCTTTAAAAAGATAATTATGGTGGAGATGCCCAACACAGACCTTGGCACACAGCAGGGCCCGATGATGGCAGCAGATGGCTCGGTGTTGCCAAGCTCCTCCGGCTCTCATTGGCTGGGTGTGGCTTTCCTCTGCAGCATCATGGCCCCTTCCCCGAGGGCCAGGCCACCTGTCATCCCACAGCCCCACCCCCTGGACACGTACCCCCTCCGCCAAGTCCCAGAGGACTCCTGAGCGAAGCTTCCCAGAGGCTGAAGAGCACAGTACGAATATGCATGAATAATAATAACCCACCACTTAGCGGTTATGAAACGCTTTCCTCTTCCACAATGCTTTACCATCATTAATTAGTTATTCTGCACTGTTTCCAGCCTCCCCTGCTCTCTCTGCAAAGGTGGGCCCTGAGACTCGCTCCTGAAGACAGGCCTTCTCGGGTCTGAAGCGCCTATGTTGACTGGGTGGGCTGTCCCCTAGATGAAACACCACAGCCTTCTAGAGGCAAGAGCAGAGAGCTGGGACCATCTTCTCTCTGACCTGAGCGCCCCTCCAGGGCAGCCTCCTGGTATGCTCTGTCCCTGCCTGTCCCTGGTCCCCTGGAAAGCTGAAGACCCCGTGTCAACCGGTGGCTGAGTGCTCGTGGAAGACGGGTCCTGCCCTCACTTCAGTCTGTGCTCCCCCCAACCTGTGAGGGGATCCTCGCAGCCACGCTCCGTGTGTGGCCGGGCAGGCTTCCCATGGGCACCCCCGTTGCTGAGAGGCCAGCGAGCTGGGAGCCATGAGGGGTTCCAAGTATCGTTCCTTCCCACCCACCGTGGGGGCAGAGGTAAGTTTCATGCCCTCCCCAGAGACATTCAAAGATGGAGCGAACCCCTCCACTGGTGAGTGTAGAGTTGGCTGGGTGTTCCAGCTGTGGGACCTCTGACCCCAGCCTCCCTGGACATCACCGCCCACCCCACCAGGGCAGCCCCAAGCCCCTCTGACTCCCTCGAGGTTTCAGCAGCTTGTCTGCCAGGTGTGATAGCATTTACATGTCACCCCTCCTGGCCAGCATGGACCTGGGGCTCCACAGGGCTCCTGAGTGCTCCCTTTGGGAGCACTCCCTAGGCCTAGAGCACCCTTGGTTCTACCTTGGGCCGGAGCTGGCTCCCTGCCTCCAGCCCCTCCATTAGCCTGGAAGGGTATTGCTCAGTTTGGCTTCTGTAGCTGAGTGTTTTAATCCCAGTGTGTGAATCTTTAAGAATTAATTAGCAAAGATTGCTCAGGAAAAACAAAGTGGGCATAAGTTTTGATACCGTCTGGTCACCCACCATTATTGTTTTCCTCTTAATTATGAGGTTATTTCTAGAAGCCGGAGTCATTTTCCCTTGTATTTTGTTGCCTTGAGTGGGCTCCTCCATCTTTCCGGTGGCCCTCTGTGATCTCCTGCTTTCAGCTCCTGCCCAGGGCGGCCGTGTTCTGGCTGCCTGTCCCGTCCCCCTCCTCTGGAAAGCCTGGAGAGCTGCAGTTTACCTGTGCCCCCTCGCTGCTCTGACCCACTGAACCAGCTTCTTTATTCCCAAGCCCCTGCACCCCCTTGGGCCTCCTGGCCTTCGCTGACACCTCTTTCTCTGCTGGGGCACCTTCCCTACCTGCCTCCATTCCCCTCTCCCCCACCATCTTCACTAGCTCCTACTTGTCCTTTTGTTTTTAACTTAAATAGTGCTCACTCCAGGGGACCTTCTTGACGCCCCGAGGCTGGGTTAGGTGCCCCTTTGTTCCCCCTGGACGCTAACAGCTGTGTGCTTCCGTGTGTTAGCAGGGACCCCCTGCCCAGAATTCCTGACCCACTGCCCATCTTCCAGGAGCCAGGGCCCACTGCAGGCCAGGGCCTGGGCCGTCCTGAGCTAGGTGTGGGAGCGAGTGCGCTGGCTGGGGCTCGGTGTGCTCGCTTGCCTGGATGGGGAGCCATGAAAACCGAGGCGCTATTCCCAAGCTCCCAGGCCCATCGTGGAGCCGTCTTTGCTTTGTTCTCCTGGATCTTCTGATTTCCTTCTGCTTTCCATCTCTCAGACCCGTGCGGCTCTGCAGGTTTGGGTTCTGCCCCAAGTCTAGGTGCTTTCACAGGAAGAGAGGAGCGCCGACAGCTGTGGGAGGGGAGTGGCAACGTCCTGTTGACCTGAAGCTTGGCCGTTGCAGCTTCTTTACTGAGACCGGAAGAGGGTATTGAGGAAACGCAATTTCAAGGTGGTTTCGAGGCTTGTGAGCAGGGAGCCTGATGTTCCTGCAAGTCACAGCCATGTCAGAGGAAGGCTCTAGACCCCAGCGCAAGCCCAGCAGCTGCGGGGAGCAGGGCTGCTGCATAACCCAGGCCAACTCAGAGTCTGGCATCCTGCTCAGGATAGGACTGGGGCCTCCATTCTGTACCTGGGCCTAATTTCCAGCACAAACAGCCCCAGGGTGGGGCAAAAGGGCCAGGTCCACCGACCTTGTTTTCCTGAGAAGCAGACCCATCGTGAGCTCTGAAGAGGGAAGGGGTGGCCAGCACCCACAGCCCCCAAACTAGCCCAATTAGAGAAGCGTGCCCTGGGTTCCACTGGGAACCCAAGATCAGCTTCCATTGCGAGGAGGCTTCGGGACAAACAGGCAAAAGAAAGAGCTGTCTGGGTGAGTCCCTTCTATGTGTCAGGGGCTGAACTCCCCATTTTCAGGTGAGAAGAGTGAGGCCCAGGCTCAGACCACAGTGTGGAGCATAACTGGGCCAGCCCCTTTCGCTCTTCACTTCCAATCCCCTTTCTAATCCTCCCTCCCAGAGGGATCTGGCTGTGTGGTACTTGGACCCGGGGCCTCAGGTGCATCCACACTGATGGCAGCCACATGCCCCATCTGTGTTGCACACGTGTTCCACAAGTGTCCCTGGTCTCAGAGTCTTAGGAGCAATGCTGTCACTAGATTTGTGTCTCTGTGGCTGAACTTTACTTCCTCCTGAGCCCTGTTATCACCACAAAATTGATTTTATCACTGCAAACCACTTCTGGTTTAACAGTAATTTGGGGGTAACTTTCCCATCAGTTCAAGATTCTCCCCTTTTACCTTCTGCTTGCATCTCCCAGGAGGAGAAACTAAGTTCCAAGGAGTCTCACATGTCATCCTGGTCCTGGGGAGAAACGGCTCACTTGGGCTATCTGAAGTGTGTCCTTCGTGCCACAGAACACCCTTCGGGGGCAAGGGCAGGGGTGTGAAAAGGTTGCAGGGGGATCCTGAGCTGACAGAGAGGAGGGGACCTCCAGAGGAAGTGGCTTTGTGCTATGTCTTGGAGGATAAGAGCTTTCCATAGGGACAAAAAAGGTATTACATCAAAACGCAGCATGTGCAAAGGCCCAGAGGCGCACAGCCTTGCTTAACTTGCAGATCCCAGTTGGGTTTATTTGAGGCTGTGCTGTGAACTCCTCGTTCACAGCCAGCACCCTCTGCTCTGTGAAGGACCTGCTACCTAAGTCATTAGGATGCTTCTGATTGCAGGTGATATTTACGTAGCTCAGATAAGACTATAAGATAGAGAAGGTGTTTCCTTATTGAGGAGGCTGAGAATTCAAGAAGAGGTGCTTCAGGCACAGCTGGATCCAGGGGCTCAAAAGCCATCTTGAACGTGGTCTCAGCCTGACCCTTTTCTGTGGAGGCTTCAGTCTCAGCAGGTTCCCTCCACCCCATGGGCCTCCCTCCACCCCTCAGTTACCAATTCCAGAAGGCACTCCTCTTTCTTAATATTTTCCCCAAAGTCCCAGAGTTGAGTCTCGCTGGACTGAGTTGGATCACCCCTTGACCAGTCCCTGATGACAGGAAGAAGTAATACCTGATTCATCAGGGATGGTTCACAGGTCCGTCCTGGAACTGGCCTTGAGGGAATCACAAGGAAGTGGTGCCCCACAGGAAAGCCAAGGTACTGCCTGCAGCTGAGGGGCCAGGAAAAGTGGGCAGACAAGTGTGGCAAGGCCGGCCCACACACCCCCGTTCAGACTTTCCTGGAGGCTGAGGTTTGCAGGAAGATGCCGGACATCACCCACGACACTCTGATCCTTTCTTCAGTGTAAATCTTGTCTCCCCGTCACTCTGCAAAAGCTCCTTCATGGGGGACCGGGGTCTCGGGTTGCTCTTGGATCCCCCTCGTCACCAGGGCCACGTGGAGCACAGTGGCAGGTACTTCATTCCTATGTGTGGATTCTGTTAGGGGAGGACGGATGTCTTTTCTAGACATCTGAAACCCCTTCCTCGAGTTGAGGACATTGGAATTTATACAATCTAAACTTAGGAGCCATTCCGCAATATTTAAGTTTCAAGATGAAAATGGCCAGGCATCAATGGACAAACACTTAGGGCAGCCTCTCCCTATTTTTAGGTCGGATACTTATAGAACGACATCTGCGTGCATGCACGCCCACTGCCCCACAACTGGAAACACACAGCCTGATTCTGCCCAAATAAGGGTGTCGAAGAGGGCCAGCTCCCATGGAGGGTGGACCCAACAGGTGTGGACAGCACGGGAGGTCTGAATGGCAGGGATGGGCTCTCAGCGGGTCAGATTCCAACTGAGATTGGGCAGGCCACCCTGCGCCTTCCGCTCGCTCTCTGGAGCAGCGCTGCTGCTGTCTTCCTCTGAAGGCTGCCCCCCCAGTACTCGGGGGGAGGGGGACGGAGGGAGCCTCCAGGCCTCAGGACTGTTCAGCTTGCAGGAGATTCCTTCCTGTTGTGAAACCACTTGCAGAGAGCAGGCTGTGCTCTGCAGGACTGAGGTGGGAGGGGCTGTAGAGAGGGGGGTGGGACACTGGCTGTTTTGCAGGGAGGGGTGGAGTGTCAGGTCTCTGTCAGCAGCATGTCCAAACGGGGCCTGAGATGGAAGGGCGACTCTAGACTCAGAGCCGGAATAGTGGCCTTGTGCTTCTTAGCAAAAGGCACCATCCTCTGGGCAGGGGTAGCCTCAGGTGTGTGGTTTGGTGAGAGCTCCTGGGTCCGATGTGGCACACATGGGGACAATGTGGGTAGAGGCCCTGGAACCTCAGCGGGCCCATCTAGAGGCAATCCCCCTGCTCTCTGCTGTAGGCAGCAGCAAAGGCCATGCCCTAAGACCGTGGCTTCTGCCCTCTGCCCCTGGTTCAGTGTGGACGGTCCTAGCCAGGAGTGCCGGTGGTCAAGCCAGATCTGGGCAGCACTGTGCCTACCACAGCCCTGTGAATCTACCAGTCAGAGGGTCCCTGCCTGCCCCCCAGGACACCAGCCTTGGTACTGCCAGCCCCTGCTGCCCCCTTGGACTGTCCCCTGAGTTTGAGAGACTGTCTTCTGGATGCTAAGCTCCCAAATCATGTTTGCACGAGAGAACCCAGAGAATTTCAGCAAAGAAAGTGCGGCGTGGCTTCCTCATGGGTCTCTCACAGACCTGCACGCAGGAGCAGTCAGGAGGCTTCTGGCTGTGCTTGCAGACCAGCCCTGCTAGGGCCATCCATCCTCCAGCTCCTTTGCGGCGCCAGGGGAAATCAGCCCTGGGGACTCGTAGGGGTCTACGGCCCAGGAGGGACTCCCCCGGCTGATGACCCTGGCAGGAGGCAGGGGTGTGGGCAGCTGGGCACGAGTGTGCTTCTGACAGATCCTCATCCAGGGGCTCTGAGAGCACAGGGCGGAGCTCAGGAGGAGAGCGGCATGGAGGATTTCCCTCCCCGAGGAGGGGAAAGGCTGCCGCCGAGTGGCTGTCTGGCTGGCTAGCAGGGATTACGGGGATGGGATGTGGCTGGTGGAGTGCACAGCGTGGCCCACTGCAGCTGTCAGGGCAGCAGCCCCATGGAGGGCACTCACTCAGTCTCTGACCTTGGACCTGAGGCCCGGGAGCCTGTTTGGGGCCAGGGACTAGGGGCAGCCTCCCACCTTGGGGCGGACCCAGGATGGAGCGTGGAGGGAGGTGTCTAAGGGGCCTGACCCTGTTGGGAGTGAGAGTGGGTGCTGAGCTGAGCCTAGGATCCCTGCCAGGGAGGGGCAGAAAGAGCAGGGCGTTCAGGATGATGCATTCGGTCGGTAAGGTTGATGAAAGATGCTGGGCAGCTTGGTGAGGACTGGGGCCTGGCGCTGTCGCTGAGGCCAGGCCACGCTTCTCTGGACGCCAGTTGTTCTTTCTCCCCTTTCCTTCTCAGCCTGCCTGTCAGTGGTCTGGGCTTCTCCGGCAGAGCCTACGTGTGTGTCCCACTGTCCCCATGTCTCCTTGTATCTCTCTGGCTCTCTGACTCTTTCCATCTCGCTTTTTCTGATCTGTGTCCTTTCTTCTTTCTCTGTTCAAGTTTCATCTTGAGCTCATACAAAGCTTTTATGCTGCATGATGGTCAGAGTGATGGTCACCAGGGGAAGACCCCCAAGGGGGGACCCAGGAGAGATGTCTGTGTGTGAGGGGGGCAGGGGAGAGGCTGTCCCTTAGTGGGCCTGGCCTCACGCACTTGCGCCTGCCCTGCCCCGTCCCCTGTCTTCTGCCCAGTAAACGCGGTGCAGAGCAGACTGGTGTCAGAAAGGCCCCAGTGTGAGCACACAGTACACACAGCTCTGTGTTTCTGGCATCAGGCCGGAAGTCGGTTCCATGTGGTGGCTTTAGCAGCCCAGCCCTACCATGTGTGAAACACAGGGCTTTGTCCCATCCCTGGAAAGGTTTACAACCTGACTGGAGCGGCAGGATTAAGGTGAAGAATTAATGTAAAGAGGCAATGAAGCTCAATGGGGGCTTCAAAGAACTGACGAAACCAGGGTCATATTGTGTTGTGAGGTGTGGGTGAGTGGATGGGCCCCACGTGGGCCCATCAATGACAGAAGTCACCAGATTTCCAAGAAGACTTGTGATTAGAGCAAGGCTGTGTATTTTTGCTTCAGAATCCTCCAGCTTTTTCACCACCACGTGAGGCCACCAGAAAAACCCTAAACTCCATGACGATGGTCCCTTCCCCACCAATGCACTCAGAGTGAAGATGTCCTCTGTGGAGTGTCAACCCGACCCCTGGGCAGCACTGAGCACGGTCAGCAGACGTGGCCGTGTGACATCTTGCTGCTTTGGTGAGCAAGTGCTCCAGTCACCATTGACCTCCAGGAGGTCAGGACTCAGGAGGCGGACCTCTCCTGGAGCTAAGCTGGGGAACATGTTGTCCCTCTCAATGAAGTCACCTGCTCTCTTTTAGGAGAAACAGGGGTGTTTTTGCTGCTTCTGCCTTTGCCTGGAAGCTTGAACCTGAGATTCAGGTTTGGGCCTCAGCGTCTACCTGCCCCTGCCTCGGCCCTCCAGCCCTTGGCCTTGATGGTTTTTGCATCATTCTATCAGTTAGCCGCCTGGGATTTGAGTTTGCAGGGCATCACGGGGCTCTGGGTACGGGTGGCAGGGCTGCCACTTTCCACTTCTCTTGACCCTTGGGCACATCATCAAGTCCTCAATGCCCGTGTTCCTCACTCATCAAACGGCAGTGATGACTGTGCCTGTCTCACAGAGCTGTTGCTGTCAGTATTAAATGTATCAATGCAAGTTCTGCCCCCTCAGAGTAAGTGGCCAGTTAATGTACACTTCCCTCTCCAAAGCCCACGGCTCTGCCTTAGCTTTTCTAGGGCCCATCTTCAGGGATCAAGGTCCAGCTTGTGAGCCACGGCTCCTGTCTTAAGGTTTCAGGCCCAGGCTAGAAGACTGAAACGCGCCTTGCAGCAGCTCTATTACCATCGGCCAGTCACTCGCCAAACGTCTATTAACATGTGTCACATCTTTTTTATCCATTCATCTGTCGATGGACATTTAGGTTGGTTCCATGTCCTAGAGAGGTGGGATAGGGAGGGTGGGAGGGAGGCTCAAGAGGGAGGGGATATGGGGGTATATGTATGCATAGGGCTGATTCACTTTGCTGTACAGCAGAAACTAACACAGTATTGTGAAGCAATTGTACTCCAGTAAAGAACTATCTTAAAAAATGTCTACTAATACCTCCTGTGTGCCAGGCACTGTGTCAAGTGCTAGAGGTAGAACACGCCACAGGGCACTGTACAGCTCCGTGGGGAGACCAGCCAGGAGACGCATCAGTGGGCTAATAGCTGAGAAGCTCTGAGGACAGTGCCTGACACACAGCAGTGCCATGTAATGTTCTTAAATAAATGGTGTGGTCACTTACGATGGGTAAGTACAGCCGCTGTGGAGCACCCAGAGGGGCAGCTAAGCCAGGTGTGGGGTGTCAGGAGGAAGTGACACAGAACTAAGGTGAGATGGAGGATAAGAGGGGAGAAGACGGGCTGGGCAGAGGGCGTGGCCCAAGGGCAGCCGGAACCACCTGAGTGGGGAGCTGGAATCAGTGCAATCTGGCTGCAGTGAGAGGGTTCCTGGCAATGAGGAGGAGCCGAAAGAGGCAGGCAGCTCGGGGCTTTATGACCCCCCAGAGGGGTGGCCTAGGGGGGGGGGGGAGGGAGGGAGACGCAAGAGGAAGAGATGTGGGGATACGTGTATACCTATAGCTGATTCACTTTGTTATAAAGCAGAAACTAACACACCATTGTAAAACAATTATACTCCAATAAAGATGTAAAAAAAAAAAAAGAGGCAGGCAGGGGTCACAGTGTAGGTCTTAGAAACCGTGTTAAAGAGCTGCTTTCACTTTAACTGCACCTCAAAAAAAATGTTAACCAAAAAAAAAATCACTTGTAAAACGAGTGAAATAAAAAGCAGTCTTCTAATAGGACAAAAAGAAGGATCGGGTTTAACTGAACTCAGCGGAACCTCACTCCTGGTTTTGCAGGGGATTCTAATGTCCCAGCAAGGCTCCCAGACACTCCATGGCGACAAGATGCCACCTCTGTGCTCCTCAGGGTGGTAGCCCAGGGGGAGGGCTTCCTGTGCTAGGCTTTCCCAGACCTGCGGGCATGGGTGGCTGGGGACAGGGGTTGCACCCATACCCCTCTGGCCTGATCTTGGCCAGAAGTTCTATTCTAACCAGACTCTGGGTTTTCTGTCTTCGTAGATGTTGGAGCAGCTCAAGTGTTAGCAACGGACCAGCCTGCTGGGGCCGAAATTGGTAGGTGGCTGCCCACTCATCTGAGTGGGGAGCCCACAGGGTATGGTAGCCAAAGGGAGCCTGGGCTCCCTTCTCCACACTGTGGGTTAGATTTTGCCCTACCTCTTGCTCAGAGTCATCCCAGTGCATTCCCCGCTCTCAGGATCATGTCCCGAGCTCCTGCCATGTCCCAGTTGGGAAACCACATGTGTTCTGCCCCCAGCTACCTGGCTTCCCTGCTACCACCCAGCCACACTACTCTTCTGTATAGAGCCTATGTGCTCCAAGGACAATCCTACCTCAGGACCTTTGCACTTGCTCTTTTGTATCATATGGAGTGCTCTGCACCCAGAGAGCTGCAAGCTACTGCAAAGGCCTCTGGAGCAAGGATCTGAGTGATACCAATGAGGCAGCCAGCCCCGGGGGCTGAGTGAAGGTGCAGATAAATCCAGAACAGCCGGCGTTTGTCGGGGTGGGGAGGTCCTAGCTGGGTGATGCCCTCTGGGAAGTAGGTGGTAGAGCAGGTGTGGGCAGTGGGCTGGGGGTGTGTGTCTTGGTGACTACCTTTTTTGAACATGGTAAGTCTGAGGCTTCTGGAGACTTCCAAGTAGAGGAGATGTTCAGTGAGTGTCTGGCATTCAGGACAGATGTCTGGGCTGAGACAGGGTGGTGGGCTTTTAGAGGGATGCAAAGCACGATCTCCTCCTCCAGTGCTTCCCTGGGACCTGGGGCTTGGTAAGTACAAAGTAGCATCTCTTGAAGAAATGGGTAGATCTGTGGATGGAGAAGAGATGGATGTGTGGTATGCGGCCGTCAGGGGGATGCCCTGGGGATGAGCTGGAAATGGATTTTTTCAAGACTTTCACTTTCTGAAGGATCTGCCCTCCTTCAGACTTTCCAGTTTCTGGCACTGATTTCTGAGCATGAGGCCCTAAAGCATGTTTCATCAACTCTGTCTCCAAGCATTTCCTTTCTCTGTTTCTGACGCTCATTGTTTCTCTGTCTTTCTGTCCCGTCTCCAGTCTTCCCCCCTCTACTGTCTGTTTGGCCACCCCACAGGGGCCTGGACTGGGGGAGACAGGTGTGATTGGGTGACCATGTATCTTATCATCAAATCAGGACTTTTTGAGAGTGGAGAAGAGACACTACTGTACTAATAATAGTGTCAGGATGATAGGCGTAAACCCACGTTGTCCTAGGAAAATCAGCAAGTGGTTGTCCTAGGTTTGGGAGGCCTGGGAGGCATGGTCTCCAGGTCCTGGGGTGGCCACACAGCTGTCCTCTCACTGGCAGTGTTACCTCCTCTTGCACCCAGGGTTCTCACAGAGGGGTTAGGTACCCAGCTCCGGGGGATTTTGGAAATGTTGGTGGAATTGGGGGCTTTTGGGGCTGGGGTAACCACGGATGCCATGTGTCCCATCTCATATGCACACGTTCACACACACACCCAGACTCACACTGGCTAAGTTGTCCCATTTCTCTTTCCAGAAGAAACACGCTGAGCGGCTCCCAACTGTCACCAAATCCATGACCCACTCATGTAGGAAAGTAGAATTCCAAGTCAGCCAATGCCCCTCCCTTGCCCCGCCCTAAGGGCCCTTCTCCCTGGGCAGCTTTACCTTCTTCCAGCCCCTGGGGGATTGGTGTCACGACGGGTTCCCCTGAGGGTGCAGCTGCCGCCACTCGCCAGGAGGGCATCCTCGTCCCAGCTCACCCAGGGCAGCACTCTGACTGCTCTCCCACTATAGAATCAGGGCAGACCGGCCTTTACCAGGGGTTCTAACAGGGCTTTTGGCAGCCTGGGTCAGGGGAGGCAATAGACTAAGTCTGCAAGGATGGAGGATTAGCTTTTGATGGTAGGGGTGAAGGGACCTGGGAATGCATAGATGAGCCCCAGGCTCAGAACCTGCATCACCTTTGGGGGCCTTTGGGGTCTCTGGAGTGGGGAATGTAGGGTAGGGGTCAGTTTGGGATGGATGTGGGCGGAGACTCTGCCCACAGCGTGGTCTCAGGGGCCCTCTGCTGGGTGACTGAGGCACCCTGGCGTGCGGCTGCGGGCTGCTGTGGTCAGCTCTGGTCCTGTGTCAGAACAATCGAGTGGACAGGCAGAGATTCTGGCAGAGTGATCTCACCACCCACGGTGAGCGATGCTGTCTTGACCCTCCAAACCGCCCACACGCATCAGAGGACACTTTGGGTTAAGGCATCGTGCTTTGGAAGCTCCAGTGCCCCAGGAAGTTTCCAGAACTGTTGCAAACCCTGATTCAGGGACATCTTAGTCATGGAATTCACAAAACTGAAAGATTTCACAATGCCTAATGCTTAATCCTGGTCCATGTGTACATGCATATGTGCGTGCTGGTGGGGGGAGGGGAGGCGATTATGTGATGACTCAAAATGAAGGCCTGACACGCACATGTGTGTGTGTGAAGATTCTGCTGTGAACAATACAAAGCAAACCAATTCAAAAGCATTGTTGAATGAACAGTCACTGTGCTTTTACGTTCCTACATATGATCGTGTTAGAGAGCAGCTCCGCTCTGTATGTTTGGATGTTCTGAATTATTTTGATACATTGGAGCTCTAGGAGGAGATTTCCATAATCCAGGCGAGGTGGCTGCCGTAGTCATTCAACAGTAAGCACTGCGAGAGTGAAGTACAGGAAAGGGAATGTGAAGGGTGCAGGGGGAAGGCAGGGTGAGGAGGAAGGGAAGGAACGGATGAAGGATGGGGAGAGGCGGGTGGCTGGGAGTTAATGGCTGGACGGGAGTCCCACCCCCATCTATTCCCCCACCATGTGCAGCGGACTGTTCTCAGCATGTATCACATCAGAGCTTCTCTGCACAGAAGGGAGCACAATTCAAGTTTCCAAAACTGACACTAGATGGAGTCAGGCTGAGTCGGGAAGAAGTTAGACCCGAAAGAAAAAGCAAAGGACAAGCAAGCCATTCTCCCGTAGCAGAACTTTGCCCGTGCTTTCCGTCATCTAGGAATAATTCAGTGAACATGCTGTCCTTCTGTTTTGCATGTTAAACCTCGACTTCTCTGAAAGGTGAGTTTTAAGAGTGATGGATCGCTCTTACTGAAAGGAGGAAAGGCACTCCCTCTCTTGTCCTGCGCTGGCTGGTGGCGCTCCTGCACGCCCCCCACAGGACGGGAGGGGGATTGCTAGCCATGGGCCAGAAGTCCTGTTGCCAGGATGGCTGTGAGACCAGGAATCAGCATCTCTTTGGGACAGCTAATATGGGGGTATTTTGGCAAGATTTTAAATGAAGCTGAGGGCTGTTTGCCTGATTAGATCTGAGAAAACTGGGTTTTAACAGCAAGATAAATTTTATCTTATTTGATTTGATTTTCCAAGACCTTCTCTTTGACAGAGGCCAATCAACTGTGAGCCAGCTCAGTCCATTTGAAGACAAAAAAATTCCAAAACTTTTCTTTGTGTCATCAAGCTATCAGTTTGGCAGAAGTATCTGCTTTTCAACGCGGCTGTGGGGTCTCAGAGTGGACAAGGCTGAGTGTGCAGGGCAGCCTTCAGGAAGGGGAACAGGATCCTAGGCTGCTGGCTGAAGGAGCCCTGCCCCCAGGAAAGGAGGCTCCTCCTCCAGGTTTATCTGAATGGTTGGTTCACAACTCACTTCCCCTAGTCCTGCTTTCCTGCACCTCATCACCACCCATGTGCTTTCATAGTCCTTCTTTTGAAAAATCTTCAAAGCCACAGAAGAGTTGAAAGAACAGTGCAATAAAAATATCTCACCTTTCACCTAGATCCATAAATTAACATTTTGCCCTACTTGCTTTATCTCTGTGTATATAACTTTTTTCTGATTCATTTAAAAACTAATATAAATATCATGATATTTCACCCTTAAATACACCACGTATCTCCCACATAATCACAGTACAACAACATGAACGGTAAGAAATGAATGGAAATGGGTGGTCATTTGATAGCATCATCTATGACACAGCCTGTATTCAAATGTTTCCCAAGCATCTCTTATATTTCTCTTTTTCCAAGCCAGGAGCCACTGTGTTGGATTTTGTCCCTTTTTAGTCTCTCTCTCGATGTTGCCTTCTCGCTGCGTGGCACTGTCAGTTTTGAAGTACGTAAGCCATTCGTCTTTCATGATGTCCCATTTTCTGGATTTATCTGACTGTTTCCTCTTGAGCAGATGCAGATTGAGAATTTTGTCAGGATTGCCTCAGAGGTAACGTTGCGTATGTATCTTTCAGTGCAGTGCACCAGGAGGCACATGACCCCCGGTCTCTCTCAAGGTTGGTGTTGCTGCTTTTGATCACTTGGTTAAGGAAGCAACAGCTACATCTCTGCACTGTAGAGAGAAAACCCTGCCTTTGTAATTAGTAAATAATAGAAGGGGTGGGACTTTGAGATGGTGGGAACACCCTGACCCCAATAATTCTTCACCCAGTGATTTTTCTTTTCTATTTTTTTTTTTTTTGCGGTACGCGGGCCTCTCCCGTTGCGGAGCACAGGCTCCGGACGCGCAGGCTCAGCAGCCATGGCTCATGGGCCCAGCAGCTCCGCGGCATGTGGGATCTTCCCGGACTGGGGCACGAACCCGTGTCATTTGCATCAGCAGGCGGGCTCTCAACCACTGCGCCACCAGGGAAGCCCCACCCAATGATTTTATATTTGTTCATAATCCATGTTTGAATCAGTTATTGCATTGGGGGTTACAAAGTACTGAGTTTCTAGTTCCAGAATTCCTTCTACATTTAATAGCTGCATTCTTCTAGAAAAAGACTGTCCTCTTCCCCTTTTCTCTTTCTCTTTCTTGTTGAACATTATTCCTATGGACTTCAATGCACTATAATTCATCACCATTATGAATCTTTTTCATGTTCAAATTGTCACAAGTTATCAGTACAAGTCACTTCTTGGTGGGTTTAGACAGGACCCCGGTAGTCATTGAGCATTTCCTAGACTTCTGACACAACACAGTGTCCCAGGCTCACCTTGTACTGTTCCTGCTCAGACCTGGAATCACCCATTTTCCCTCGATCCATGTTTTTCTCCTTCTCCTCCTCCTCCTCTTTCTTTTTGATGTGAAATAGTTTTTAGAAACCAAGATCTGGGCACAATGTGTGCTCATGGCTATTGAAGCATCATTGCTTGTAGGCCCTCTCAATGGACAGTCAGCAAATGTATATTTAAATCAAAAACTAAATACCATAAGGTTCTTCTTGAGATTTCCTCATTCCATATTTCTACTTTACCTCCTCTAAAGTGAAAATCCTGTTCCCCAACCATATAAATATTTTTACCCATTTGCTCTACCCTATAATACACACAAAATATGTACTTCCAGAATTACAACACTGTACAACCACAAATTCGCTTAAAAGTTTCTTTGCAGGAGCTTCCCTGATGGCACAGTGGTTAAGAATCCGCCTGCCAATGCAGGGGACACGGGTTCGAGCCCTGGTCCGGGAAGATCCCACATGCCGTGGAGCAACTAAGCCTGTGCGCCACAACTACTGAGCCTGCGCTCTAGAGCTCGAGAGCCACAACTGCTGAGCCCATGTGCCACAACTACTGAAGCCCGCATGCCTAGAGCCCATGCTCCACAACTAGAGAAGCCACTGCAATGAGAAGCCCAAGCACCTCAACAAAGAGTAGCCCCCTGCTTGCTGCAACTAGAGAAAGCCTGCATGCAGCAACGAAGACCCAACGCAGCCAAAAATAAACAAATAAATAAATTTATTAAAAAAAGAAAGAAATATGCAGGAAGGGCAAATTTCTAGATACAGAAAGGTAAGTGGTTTCCTGGGGCTATATGTAAGAAGTGGATTGAAAGCGAATGGACATGAGGGAATTTTTTGAGGTAACAGAAGTGTTCTAAAACAGGATTATGGGGATGGTTGTACAACTCTATAAATTGCAGAAAATCACTGAATTATAAATTTACAATGGATTAATTTATGGAATGTAAATTATGCCCCAATAAAGCTTTGAAAAACAAAAACAAAAGAAAGAATCTGCCTGCCAATGCAGGGGACACGGGTTTGATCCCTGGTCCAGGAAGATCCCACATGCCGTGGAGCAACAAAGCCCATGCACCACAACTACTAAGCCTGCACTCTAGAGCCCATGAGCCACAACTACTGAAGCCCGTGTGCCTAGAGCCCGTGCTCTGCAACAAGAGCAGCCACCGCAGTAAGAAGCCCGTGCACCGCAAAGAAGAGTAGCCCCCTCTCACCACGACTAGAGAAAGCCCGCGCACAGCAACCAAGACCCAACGCAGCCAAAAATAAATAAATAAAATAAATAAATTTTTTTAAAAATCAAAAAAAATTTCTTTGCAGTTCTTTGTTCTTAGAATTTAGTCCTCCATGTGTACAGAGTATTGTGTTCAAAAAGAATTAACTATTTTCTCAATGTGGTTTCACTATCAATTTGATATAGTGTTAGAGACATTTGTTTCAGTGTATATGCTGGTTTTAATTTCCTATCTTAATCCTTTTAGTTTAATTTTATTTTTTGAGTATGTGAAACATGCATATGGTTCAAAACTAAAAACATGTAAACAGGTAAATTCAGAGACGTCTTGCTCTCATCCTGTCCACTCCACCCTGCTCCCACCCACTGCTTTGAGGTAATTAATCTCAATAGTTCCCATTTTATTCTTCCTGTGTTCCTTTTACAAAAATATATTTAATTGAAAATTTTTTTACATATATACAATGTTTATAAAATTAGATAAATGTTCATACATGTAATGTATGTATGTATATATAAATATATATTATTCTGGTTCTTATATGGGTTTATTTTTATTTGGATCTCTGATTCATTTGGTATGGTATGTGGTATGAGATATAGTTCCAATTTTACCTTTTTCCCAAATAAAAATCCAGTTATTTCAATATCATTTTTCAAAACCACCCTATTTTCCCCAGTGTTTTACTTGCCACCTTTATAACGTTCTAAGTTTCCACATATGTTTGGATACTTCTAGACTTCATGGTATTCTCCAATGGTGTTTGTGATTATTCATGTGTTATTACCACACTCTTTCTTTTGGTGGCTTCATGTATGCTCTATTACTTGGCGGGGCTGGTTCCTGCACACCCTGCTATTCTGTTTTAGCTATTCCTGTGCATTTGTTTTTCCATATAAACTTTACAGTCAACTTCAGAATCTAGCTACAGAAACAAACATCTTGGTATTTTTATTGGAGTTGCATTATGTTCACATATTAAATTGAAGACAATTGACTTCTTTATGATATTATCCTTCACTGACAAGAAATATAATTTTTACAAGTCTGTTTTTTTGCTTGTCTCAGGAGAGTTTTCAGAGTTTACTCTTATGGATTTTTCACATTTCTTGTTAAGTTTACTTCTAAATATTTTATGTTTTTGTTGCTTTTGTAAATGGAATTTCCCATTATGTCTCCTACTTGTTCTTTGATTGCTTATGGATTTTTTTTTTTTGGGTGTGTTAACATGATAGCAGCTACCTTATTGAATGCTTTTATTGTTTTGTTCATTTTCTTCTTGATCTCCTTCAGTTTTCATCATATTATGTCATCTGCCAAATTGTAGATCTTCTCTCCCAATTCTTAAGCCTCTAATTGTTTTCTCTTCTCTGATTGCATTGGCTAAAACCACCAATGTTAAATAATAGTGGAAACAGTGAGTATACTTGTCTTGTGCCTGATCTTGGTGGAAAATCCTCTGGTGGTTTTCATTAAGTAAAATGTTAGCTTTAGGGCAAAAGTACGCATGTCTTTTCATGTTACGGGAACACCCATCAATTCCGATTTTACTGAGTTTTTCAGAAATGTGTGTGGGATTTGGTCAAAAGGCTTTTCAGCATTAGCAGGCATTAACTTATCCTCAGCATTTATACCCTGGGATAGTCCTAGGCAAACCAGGACATATAGGCACCTTGTTACTAGTTTAGCTTTTTCCTTTTGTCCTTTTTGGTCTGCATGATTTTTGGAGGATGTGGTGGAAGATTTGTGTTTAGGCCGCCACTATGATCTTAGAGTCTCTAAAAGTCTCTTTCTCTTCCTCTTGATGCCCAGTCCATGTCTGCAGCCTGATTCACTTACTAGTCCAGCCAGCAGATGCTATCCCAGCCTCTGCCCAGCTTATCTTTTCCTGCAGGTTATGTCTGGATCTCTAGGGGCTGGTGGCACACCTGTTTGTAGAGGAATCCCTTTCCTGTCAGAGAACAGTTCCTCAATGTGGTAACTCACGGTTGCCACTTCCCCAGCTCAGGGACATTGGGGGTGGGAGGAGACTGCTCTCCTGGTCTGCCCATCTTCTCTGGGCATCGGTATCTCAAGTGCAAATGATGACTAGGTCCAGCCACTTTTGATCCTCTCCTTAGCGACACCTGAAAGGGTCCTTTCAACTCAGGAATTTTTTAAGGTAATAGGAGGGATAAACTTTCTGTTAAGCCCCTGGACCTCTAGACCAGCCAAGTCAAACTCTTTGTTCTTCTGAACCTACCATCCTTTAAAGGAGAAGCACAACAACCTGACAGCATTTGAGGCTTTCTCTTGGAATCCCTTCTCCTCTTCTCTCTCTCACTATCCTTGCTTGTTTCCAACTTGCTTGTCTTCCATGTAGGCTCTGATGCCATCAAGCTTTGTAACCCTGACCTCGACCTGTGTCCTTGGTCCTCCACACATGGGGTAGTTAGGTATATGCTGTCTTTTTTACGGATGTGGACTTGGCTTGCCCCATTGAGGCTTCATTCTGCCCTGTCTTTCTGCTATTTCTGCCCCTTCTCTCATGGGCAGATGCTAGACTCAAGATATTAGGACTGAATATGCACAGTGGAATGGAATAAACAAGTATACAATGTAAGCATAAGTATGTCATGCTGTTATAACTATGGGTAATGTTTATGTGAAACTACAATGAAGTTTTGGTGGGAATTTGGCCTCAACGTGGAAGTGTGCGTGAGACCCTTAGCCGAGAGTGGCTACAGCAGGGTCTCTGCCATACTTTCAGCCCAAGCTCTACCATATCGGGGTCTGGTTCAGTGACCATCTTTTCTTCCATGTTCCTAGCTTTTAATATATATCTTTACTGCCATTCCCTCACGCCAAAGCTGATACACTAAGTGTGGAGAAGTCTCACCCTCTGTAACAGTGTATAGTTCACACTCGAAGGTATCAGTTTCTAGTTACATTCCCATCAGCCTGTCTGCCTTGCAGCACCTGCTCAGGTCATTGCAAACTCTTCGAATACAGAAAGTGACACTTTCCCCTCGATATGCTTATTAACCTTGGGGAATGACTTCTTCCCTTTTTGTCACCAAAGTGGATGAGGTTTTGTGGCCTTGGTTTGGCAGGCAGAAAACAACCTCTAGGTTGAGCTCTATCTGAAAAACTCTCCCCTTTATCTAGAGCCACTGGTCTTCAGGTCCCTTTCTAGGTCACACAAGGAAATGTCCCACCTTGCTAAGATTTGCTGATGAACTCTTTCATACCTGTTGAATTGTGTGGGGTGCATTAGCATATGCCAGGATTAGTTACAGCATAGTCACTCTTGTCAGGAAATCTTCCAGATGGTTCTTTTTCTTTCCAGAAATGCACAAGTGATTGAGCTCTGAGAAAGCAGCCTCTTCAGGAGGGGTTTGGCACTCTAGACAGCTGCCCAAGCTTGCAGTCTTGTAGATAGCTTAAGTTTGAGCAAACAAAGCTGGTGATGGACCTTCACACGGAACTCAAAATCCAGGGCAAATAATAGAACTTAGAGAGTCTAAAGTGCCTCTGTCCTAAAGGAAAATATTACTTCTCTTCTGCAAGAAGCTGACTGCGTAGAGGGAAGTAAGAGCCCTCTTTCCAGTGTGAGAAAGTTTGGAAGCCAATAAATGCTCACTGGCTATCCTGGTTCCCCAGTTGGAGCTGGTCATGCTTCAGGATGGCATTGTGTCCATGTCAATGGATCTTACTGGCAGCAAATGGCTCATGGAATGAGACCCAGACTCAAGACACAGCCTCTCCAGCACCACCATCTTACCAAGAGGTGAGCAGCATTTTCTAGAACAGTAGGCCTCACCTCAGCTGCCAAAAGAAAACCCTTGTCAACATTCAGGGGCCCTGAAACATGGAAACTATGGGGCAGTCTCCATTCCTATAAATGAAAGACAGACCTTCCAAAGGATGAAATGGCGGCTGGGCTGGAGTGGGAGAAAGGGGTCTGATGGCCGTGGAATGGGCCTGCAGCTCTGTAGCTCTTCAAATGGTGGAGCCAACAAAGGATTAAATGAGAGAGCAGCTGCCGTGCCTTGTAGAGAGCTACACAAATGCAAGCAATTATTGTTATGCTTATATAATTATTTTGTGGTGACTGTGACAATGTCCATACTTTATCATGGAGGACACAGCTGGCAGAGGCTTAGGAAACCCACGTCTTTGATTATTGCCGTAAACGTAAGCCTCCGTGGCACAGGCCCCATTCACATTTCTCTCCCCTGTAATGTTAATCCTTTATTTCCAGGCTGCATTAAGGAATACTCTTTGCCTTTTCATTCAGCAGAAATCTCGGTGGCTCTATGGACTGGTTCACTCCTTAGATAAGGTTACCCTCCTTGTGTGTGATGAAAGATGAGCTATATTTCAAAACAAAGTGCTGTGTTGTAATAATTTGCCTGGATTCCCAGGGCATCTTTTATCTGACTTGATAACAATGTAGCTCATTAGCAGACTTGGTTAACTGATAACCTAAAGCGGTAATGCGATACTCATAAGCAATTTTCTGTGTGTAAGATAGAATAAACCATCTTGTAAGGTATCTGTTAATTGATTTGCTTCTTTTAGCAGCATTTTAATTAAGACAGCTGGTTGTGAACTGAAGGTGAATGCATCTAGATTCTCAGTAATCGTTTTAATTTCTGTAAACTCAATAGAATGTGGGATCCTCTCCACCATCCCACTTCATGACATATTTTCCCAGCACCACTCCCGGGCTCTGGTTTTGTTTGCGCCCTACACAAGGTCTCCTGTGTGAAGAACACAGAGAAGTATGCTGAAGACCAGTGCTTTCTCCTTGGCTTATAAAGGCAGACATGCCCTGGGAGCAGCTCCTGGGGATAAATGTGCCGATGGGCAGGAGCCCTTGGACATGTTTTTGAAGCAACCGCAAGAAGTCATTGTGTCTGTAGGTGCGATGTCTTGAGCAAGGGCCGTTCCTCCTGCCCCACCCTGTGGTTTGGGAGGATGCTAGCAGAGGCCTTCCCAGCCCAGGGGCCCCCAGAACACATGCAGATCCCAGACAGCCCATCTCAGCGGGCAGAACATCCTGCCCAAAGGGGAAGGGACAGATGGTACTCAAATACCAGGAGGAAGAGTTAGCCCTACACAGGGGGAGTGAGCTGCAGATGGCAGCAGCCAGCCAGGATCTAAAGGCATGGCTGTGGTTTGCTGCCTCCAGGGCTCAGTACCTGGAGGAGAAGGTAAGATGGGATCAGGTTATCTGGCAAGATCAACAAATTAGACATATGTATCAATCTCTATGTCGTTAAGTTAAAAATATATTTGACATGTAATCTATATATCAACACATAAAAATTAAATAAATATGTGTATATACTCTTCCACTTGTGTTAAAAGTATACATACTGTGGAATTCTAATATATTCCATCATAGAATATATGGGGGTTTGAATAAGTAGGTGGATAACAGCTCTTTTTATCTTCCAGGTTTGGAAATAGCTGAGAGGCAGACAAACAACTTAGGCAGATGGAGATGAAAGTATCAGTTATTCTGATTTTTGAATGAGTCATGACATGTCAATATCACTCTGCAGGCCCTAGAGTCCAGATTGGTCCTTGCCCCAGTCCAAGCAAGAGGTGAGCATGGCTGGGGTTGGAGTGCCGGCAGCAAAGATGCAGAGGATGGATGGGTTTGGGATGGGGTTTAGAGGTGGAGATGCCAGGGCTTGCTCACATAGATTCGGGGGTGAGGGAAAGAGTGACTCAGCCTCTGTGCTAGGGTTTGGTACCATTTATGAGGATGTGGAAGACCCGGGGAGTGCTAGCCTTGGGAAGGGTCTGCAGCTGGTCTCAGGTCTCTTGAATCAGCTCTTAGGGAGCCAAAGGATGGGCTGCACTTGGAGAGAGAGCGAACCCCGCGTTCCTACAGGAGTTCAAGCTTGTGAACTGGGGTTAAAAACACACATGTCAGAGATTGTTCTAGAATGTGCTCTGAGATCCATGAAAAAAGCAGGGGAGAATCGGCCTGGAGGAGCCATAAGGCTCTTTTATGGTGAGATGGAGTGTGCAGAGGGGTTGCTTAGGCAGAGGGAAGCTGAGCTGAGTTGAAGATGCAAGCAGAGCAGGTGGTGCCTGTGACATGAAGCCTAGAAGGGCCAAGGCCAGGCTGCGCTCGGGGCTCCTCCCACTGACTGATTCTTTTTCTTCCGAGTCATTTGTCATAATCCCAGACTTGTCAGATAAATTAAGCATCCTTCAAAGAATATGATTTTTCACGTGGACGTTATCATCGGATGACAAAGAAGTCTCCCAGGCTGTGTATGCAGACTGCGGCGAAGTCATTCAGGCCTGGACGTGAGGAGTTTATGAGTCAGGGAGGAGGGCAGAGCATTCTGGAACCTGGTGTGCCAATACCCAGGAGTATAAAAGACCACGGCAAAGCTAAGAAAGGGCAAAACAGTCACCGTGCCCAGGCTTAGGCTGCGTGGGAGGAGGGTCAGGAAGTCTCTGATACAGTGTCCCATTCGGTTGTCTGGATTTGTGAAGTCTGTTTTCTCTTTCATGAAAGTAGTTGCAGAAAGACGGTAAGTGAATAGGTGAACTAGAAGTTCAGAGTCATGAAGGAAAGATCCAGAAGTCCTACTCATTTACGAGGTGTTCTGGAAGGGAAGAGCAAACAGAACAAAAACAGGGACATATCAAAAGAGAGAGAATAAAATTGACCAAAGTTGCAGAAAGATACTAGAACACAGCTTAAAAGGAAGAATGCAGCGAGACAAATGCAAACCCCACTATATACAGCAAAATCAAAGTAAAATCTGAGAGTACCAAGAACAAAGAAAAGCAAATGACCTATAAAAAAATGGGACTTTGACCAAAATTAGACTTCTCATTGGCAGAACTGAATGAAAGAAGATAAAGAAGCAATATTTTCAAAATTCTCAGGGGATATGATTATGCACCATAGTATTCTCTTCCCAAACAAACTATCATTCAAGTGAAAGGAAAAAAAACCTCAAAAACTCAGAAAATTTACTACCCCAAAATTCTTTCTGAAAAAAATGACTGGAAGATGAACTTCAGCAAAATGAAAAATGAATTTAAGAGGAATGTGTGAGATAAAAGAAGTAGCAGTGAGTAAAGAAACCGGTAAAATTGATATTTAAATTTAAATAAGTAGGGATTATTTTAAAAATTACTATACATTGCCATTCCTGTACATTGAAATCCCACATGATCTCAATATGGGAGGTTGTATGGGAGACAGATATGAAAGCATTATATTGTTCAGGGACATAATATATCAATAGAATATTGATTAATTCTCACCAATGATAGAAAAATATAGTACTGAATTTGTGTAACATAAATTCAGGAAGAGCTCCTAGAATAAAAAAAATGGTGGGGGGCTTCCCTGGTGGTGCAGTTGTTGAGAGTCCGCCTGCCGATGCAGGGGACACAGGTTCGTGCCCCGGTCCGGGAAGATCCCACATGCCGCAGAGCGGCTAGGCCTGTGAGCCACGGCTGCTGGGCCTGCGCGTCCAGAGCCTGTGCTCCGCAATGGGAGAGGCCACAACAGTGAGAGGTCCGCGTACTGCAAAAAAAGAAAAAAAGGTGGGATGGAAAACGTCAAAGCAATTACAAGCATTTAGGGGAAAAGAAAAAGGAGAAAGAGAGGAAGAATTTGGAGGAGGAGGAGGAGGAGGGGAAGAGGAAGAATGAAAATTCTTGTGTATACTCTTTTGGCACAGACATGAGAATTTCTCTAGGGCAGATACAATTTTTATTCCTAAAAATATAGCGTACGTGTGGCATGGCCAGTGTGAGATGATCTGAGCGGCAGTACTGTGTATAATGGTATCATCCCTTAGTATTTTGGGGAGCCTGGTCTCCAAGGCTGCTGGACCCAGATATCACAATGGAAGCACATCCCTCTCTGACCCCTTTGCCCTCGTTTGCACCTCAGACTTGGCTCCAATGCCAGACTGCCCCGGGAGAAAGTAAGAGAAATAAATGCTGTTTCTGCCAGCCTGAGAGGGTGGCCTCCAGTGGTCTTGGCCAAGAGAGTCCTCGGGTAGGGGAGCAGACAGAATGAACTGTGAAACCACTTTGGCAGCAAGGGCAGCAACATGGTAAAAATAAGAGTAGGGGACAGGACAGCCCAGTGCCTGGTGAGGCTGGTGAGGCAGAGGGTGGGGATGCTGTGAGGACAGCTGCGGGTATGGGCTGAGTCAGGCTGAGGGGGACCTGTGGGTGTCAGGAGGAGGGGCAGGGCTACACTGATGTCTCTTCTCCGGTTTGGGAGGAGTAGCTGGCGTAGAGATGAGGGCTGTTATTTCCATCAGTTGGATGGACTCATATGGAACAGGCCTTCAGTATAGGAATCTCTGAAGTGATGGAAGGCACAGAACCCAGACCTTCTCAACTTGTCATGGTGGCCATGCATTTATTAATGGCTCATCCCTGAAAGAACCATCAGTGTTGTAGAGGACCATGTGGAGGGTTTCGTGCACCTGAATTGTGGGTGCCTCCCCTGGTCCCCAAGAAATTCCAGGCAGAGGGGTGGGCTCCACTTCCCCAGAGAGGGAGGTGGGCAGATGAGGAGAATGGTGGGAAAGGAGTTTGCCCTCAGAGAAAGAGAGTTTTTCCAAGCAAATGAAAGCTTTTCAGAGGAAATAATATCTAAAGAAGCTTTATCAGAAGTTGAGCCATGTAAAACCCTTGATGTACGGATAAAGAAAAATGAGTGCTAGCCAAGATGGGCATGACTTGGCCTCAAGCAGGCTAAAATCATCTCCTTTCATCAGCTTCTTAAATGAGGATGGCAATGACTCACCCAGATGAGGGAAGAGGGGTGAGAAGGGGGACGAGGGATGGGCACAATCCCAGGGTGGTGACAGGAGCTGACTGACGCCTGAGCCCTGCAGCTGAGGGCCGGTCATGCTCTTAGACATCACCTGGTCCTGAGGGAGCCCCTCCACCTCCTCCCCCATGCTGAGTGGGGATCCTATGTCTGAGCTCTGAAAGCAATGAGTGGGAGGAACAGAAGGTCAGATTTAGGCCAAGGACAAGAGGAAACTTAAGTGTAGTGTAACTTCTAAGCTTCAGCTATTGTTCATGAAATCAGCTAGGCATTTTGTCTCTCCAAGGGAAACATCTCTTCAAATTAATGATAATTTACAACATGTCTTAGCATTTGCCTGGCACAATTGAATATAAACATTGTAAAGCTGCCTTAGCCTTTGCAAGATGGAAATGATGCCAAGGCCGAGGCTCACACTAGCTCTTTAAGGGGCTCAGTCTGCTCAGGACTGGTGGATGGCAGGTGGGTGGAGGAACTGTGGGCAGGGGCAGGTGTCCAGAGGGGCTGGGAAGAGAGATGGGGAAGGCACTGGCAGGACTCTGGTGGTCGCCAATGACAACCCGGCTTTCTGTGATAGGGCAAGCCTGTGCTGTGCCGATGTGCACGGGTCCTAGTTTGGACACCTGGTTCACAGCTCAGCAGCTACTTGACCTTGGGCAAGTTAGGCAAATTGGCAGGAGTGGAAGGGCCTGGGGGTTCTCCGGGACCATCATAAGGATTAAAAGACATGATGAAATGCCTCGCTCTGTGCCGGGCACATGGTTGGTGGTAGATAGATGCTGATTCTTTTCTGTTTATGAACTTGGGGATGAGAAGACAGAATCTGGGTGATCTTTCCTCCCATCCAAGTGACTGGAACAGCTAATTGAGGTCTCAAAATGCCTGAAGCCCAGTCATACGCAATTTCCCCTCTCTCGCCCCCTCAGGCGACGTGTGGCTAGAGAGGCTGCCCGGCCCTGCCCCCAGGCCCGCCCCCGCCCCGCCAGCCCCCAGCCCGCCTACAGCTGCCCTCTTCCCTGAAGTCGGGGCCTGCTTGCCCAGCTGGCTTTGATCAGTCTCTCGCTGAGCCACTTTTCTGTTTTCATTCGTCCTTGTTTATGTTTCCTTGCAAACAAATGTCATGTCTTTCCCACGGGCTTCTTTGTAGCCAGTTTATTTTATCTTTGTGTAGATAGGGCCAGGTTTCGGCCCTTTGCCCCAGCCGCATTTCCTGCGCCCAGTGAGCCAAACGCTGCTGCCTTCTGACACCTGTCCCGAGGTCCTGGAGTGAGGGACGTGCCCACCGGACCTGGTATGAAGCATCCTGGGGATGGATGGGCAGGAAGTGTGGGGTTTCGCAAAATCTTACTTGTGAGCATATGTGTGTGTATATATACATATATATATATATTACATATATCTATATAAATATTTTTTAATTTAGTATTTTTTAAAAAATCATTAATATTTAAATAAAACTAGAAGTAATTTATTGCTTATTTTCTTACATGTTTATTGTACAAAAATTAGAAAATAAGGGTAAGCAAAAGGATGGGAGAACCCCTTTCCAAAGATAAATGTTGCTCACTTTTTGGTATGTATCATTCCAGACTTTACATATGCGAGCGTGCATATATATACATATACTAGGTTTCCATAACTGGGATCGTATGGTACATTGGACCCTTGAACAACACGGGTTTGCATTATGCAAGTCCACTTATACGTGGATTTTTTCCAATAGTAATTACTGCAGTAGGTTGAATCCGTAATTACTGCAGTAGGTTGAATCGTGGATGAGGGACCTGGGATATGGAGGGCTGACCTATTTTTAACTTGTGGAGCATGGGTGCCCCCAACCCCACCCCCGATGTGTTCAAGGGTCAATTGTGTATGGTTGTACTTCCTATATTGGGAACATATTTTCCTGAGCTCTTCATGAACTGCATTGCATCCCTTTTTTGGTTGTCCCATATTTTATTCTCAAACTCTAGCAGCCATCTGAATCAATCACACAGAGGGCTTATTTGAACCCAGATGGCTGGAGGTACTGGGGTGGAACCCAAGAATCTGCATTTCTAACAAATTCCGAGGTGAGGCTGATGTAACCCAATCCATTGAACCTCCTTGCTTCAGACACTGGTTGCTTCTGAGTTTGTGCGTATAAATAACACCGTATTGAAAATAGGCCAGAGAAATCTTGGCATACTGTTAACTTCCTCAAAGATAAAGTTCTAGAAGCGAGATTGCTGAGACTGAGGGTATCACAGGTTTAAAGTTGTTGCTATGTATTGGCAGAACATTTGTTTCAATTCATATTTCTAACCAGTATACCAGTTCTGGACCTTGTGTTTATTTAATTCTTTTTTTAAAGCTAAAATGTGTCCATCTGATCTAGCTAATCTAGCTAAGGAAGCTGAATTCCCCTCCCACAGGCTGTATGACCCCAGGAAACTGCACCCACTGCTCCACGGCTGTTTCTTCATGTTGATAGGGAAAGGATACTCTTTTGCCCACAGGTCTAGGTTGCTGTGAGAATCATAAAATGATGGTGGGAGTAAGTGCTTTTTCTATACTGTGACCCACATGCAGGTGGGAGGGTCTGAGCACTTCCCTGAAGGATTAAGAAACAGCCTCTATTGTGGAAACTCCCAGAAAGTTAGAATTACTGGGGGAAATTTTCCTAAAGGGCTTGTTTTCCTAGCCAGAACTGTGGGCTCCACTAACTGAATGTAGGAGCCTCCAGTGGTGCAACGGTAAATGTTTAACAACCTGCTCCCTCCCTGGGGTGGTGGTGGGGTCCGGGGTGGGGGTAGGGGTGGTAGGAAAGGCCTTGACTGTAGCCTTTGCCAATTACCGTGGTGTAAATCCACCCTTCAAGCCCTCTTACAAGCTGCCAGTGTGTCATGAAATGTAGTAAAATAGTTAGGAATTGATGAGTTCTGAATATTTATTACTTTTGTGTATAATATAATCTATTTAATTGGAAGTTTATAAAATTTTAATTGCGATAATGGCTATGTTTCACAATTGGCTTGCAAAAATTTTTGAAAGATTTATTGATTGGCTTTCCTTAGCCAGTCCTAGGTGGCCCCAGCACACCACTGGATGCCCCTCTTGGCTGGGAGCTCATTAAAAATGCAAGTCACTTTTCCATCTTTCTGGAGGAATAATGCCTGGTTATGCTGACTTCAGTTTTTACATTTGGCTGTGGGCAACAAACTGGCAATCTGAATTATTTAAGGTTCCAAAGGTTTGGCATTTATATATTAAAATAGTCCAACATTAAGCTGTGCAAGGACTGAGGTCTGGGGTCCTGCTAAGACGTTTGGCTCTCGTGCAGGGCTGCCAAGCTCCTCCTGCATACGTCTGGTGCAGAGAGAAACCCAGCAATGTGGGAGAAGCAGGCTTTGTTTCCAGAACCTCATCACTGATGTCTTGAGAGATCTGTTTTCAGTTGCTGCCGTTCTTGCCTTTTAATTATCTTTGTTTGGGTTTATTGTGATCAATTTAATTTGTTGTGCGTTGGGTGGTGGATCCTACAGTGTGACTGCTTCTTCTCAGATTACTAGTGTTTGTGGCCCGTCATTTTCCAAAAAGCCGACTTGAATTTATGTATACATTGTGGTCCAAATACGAGCTAGTCATACTTCTTTCACAAAGGCAGGTAAATAATATGAAACGTTATTTTGGGGTCTCTACAATGCTATTTCACTGTCATGCACCACTGCCTGTGAATTTGTGCTATGTCAGTAGTCTATTATGTGTTGTAGCTAACAAAGTAATAATATATTTGCTGGGTTATCTTCAAGTTTTAGGGAATCATTTAAAACTATAACTCAGGGCTTCTCTGGTGGCGCAGTGGTTGAGAGTCCGCCTGCTGATGCAGGGGACACGGGTTCGTGCCCCGGTCCGGGAAGATCCCACATGCCGCGGAGCGGCTGGGCCCGTGAGCCATGGCCGCTGAGCCTGCGCGTCTGGAGCCTGTGCTCGGCAACGGGAGAGGCCACAGCAGTGAGAGGCCCGCGTACCACAAAAACAAAAACACAAAAAAAACCCAAATAAAAACTATAACTCAAAATTTAAATAATATGCAGATCCTTTTAGTCTTCTCTTGCAAACAATAAAAAATTCATGTATGCTCCCCTCCGATCTTTATCATATTTGTTGAATTTCTGACAGCCAGAGTGGACTTGGGATGGCATCTGTGGAGAGCTGTCTGTCCCCTTGTGAAGTGAATCAGCGCTGACTTCCTTCTCACCAACACTGGCGGGGCTTCTCTTTCCTCCCCAGGATTGGTGCTCATAGCGCCAAGGATGCTGGCTGGTTCAGGTGACAGGTAGGAAGCGCACTGATCTCGCTGCTTTCTGCCCATTCCCTGTGCACTTGTGGGCGTGCTAGAGCCCAGTCCTGCCTCCTTGACCCTGAGATCCTCCACTTCACCCACCTGGACATGCTGATCACATGAAGCAGCCTGTCTACCGCAGCAAAGCCAAATGGGGTTTAACCTGGGAAGGCAAGGGTGGTTCAACATTTGAAAAATCAAGCAGTGTAATGCATCACATAAATAGAATGAAGGGACATAATCATGTCAGTTGATGCAGAAAAAGCAATCCACAAACATCAACATCCTTTCATGATAAAAGCACTCAGTAAACTAGGATTAGAAGGGAACTTCCACAACACGAAAAAGGCCCTATACAAAAGCCAGCGATGTTCTCGCTGGTAAAAGGCTGAACGCTTTCCCTGAAGATAAGGAATAAGACAAGGATGCCAGCTTTCAATTCAACAGAATACTCAAGTTCTTGCCAGAGCAATTAGGCAAGGAAAAGCAATAAAATGTGTCCAAATTGAAAAAGAAGAAGTAAAACTAGCTCTATTTGCAGATGACATGATCTTACGTATCAAAAACCCTAAAGAATCCACACACACCCCAAAAAACCTGTTTGAATTAATACGCAAATTCAACAAAATTGAATTTTAATAAGTCATATTTCTGTACAAAGGTAATGAACAATCTGAAAAAGACATTAAGAAAACAGATCCATTTACACAGCATCCAAAAGAATAAAATACGTAGGAATCAATTTTAATCAAGGAAGGCAGGGTTTGTACGCTGAAAACACACAGACACAAACCCCACTGTGGAGGGGGAGCTGGAACCAGTCTCACCGCACTGCGGGGGTCAGCCAGCAGCAACGGGTGTGGCTCAATGGGCTGCCTCACGTGCCGGCCCCTAAGTCTCGGCCTTGGGTTCCTTTCTTGGGAACTTTTCTGTGGTAATTTCACGCAGCCTGATCCAGCCTTCCCAGAAATCCCCCACCTTACCGCCACTGCATTCCCGGAAGAAGGCATGGGATCAGCTGCAAGGCTTTGGGTGGTAGGTTGGGGAGAGACAGTGGCTGGTTTCCCCTGGGACACCTCTACCATCCAATAAGCAACTGCATCATCTTACAAAAGAGCCACTTTCTCTGAAGGACTGGGATAGGAAAAGCCAGTCTTAAGACAAGAGTCTGCAATAGCCATTCTGATTATGGGGATAAAAATAAATCATCCTAGTCCTGCTCTGGTGATCCGTGAGCTGCTTTTCAGCAGACGTGCAAATACCTTGGATGTTGGCTGAAGGCTGCATGGGGGTAAGCCCAGCACGTTTAGAAACTGTGCTAACTCACTGTTGGTCTTTAGGGTCCTGGGATCTCCCCTTCCATGTGGGAGCCATGCTTCCAGAAGGTTCACTCAGTACGAGGTAGCAGCTGATGTCCTCAGAGCTGGGTCCAGGGTGACCTATGGCCAGCACATTTTGGACATAGAGAGAAGGAAGACTCAGCTCTTTCCCCAGAGCTCTCCACGTGGCTCTCTAAGAACATTCAAGGGGGAGAGACCAGCAGCTGCGATCCTAGAGCTCCTGGGTCACATGCATGGCCTTCAGCTGGGATGTCCTTCCTCCCAGCTGAGGTCACCTTTCCAAGGAAACACAAGTTGGGAAAAGACACTTCTGAATCCAAAAATCTCGTTGAACCTTTGCAGTTCCATGGAGCCAGAGCTGGGGTGGAGGGGCTCTGGGCCAGGTTGGGGCTCTGGGGCCTGGAGCACAGCCAAGGACATGCCTGAGGGCCCTGCACAGGTGTCCCTCACCCTGCTCCCTGATGACAGAGAAGTCCTAGGCTGTTTGTGTGGGTGTCCTGAGGTTAAGGTCAAAACCCTGAGACAGTTCCAAACAAACCACAGAGAAGCAGCAGACTGTTATTAAGTCTGAAGGAAAACAAAAGCAAAACTCCCTTCCCTGTTTGCCTGGGGAGACTGAGGGAAAACTCTTCGTATTATATTTCTCTGTGGCTGGGTTTTCCCTTATGCGGTCCACTGACTCACTTCTTTTTAAATAGTGACAAGAAGCAACAGAATATGAACTCGAAAGATGATACTTCCCTACTCTGATCCTCAACTTATCTTCTGGCACTTTCTCTGCAGAGTTAGCACAGGCTGAGGCCGTCAATAATTCCTGGGAATAGGCTTTCAGTGGGACGGACTCCCAGGCTGGAGGTCGCCCTATACCTGGCCCGCAGCATCTAAGGCAACTCACCACTTCCCCACCTCCCTCGGTGTTAAGTCTGATAATAGGAGTTTTTTGAGAGAGGCAGCGACAAGGTGGCTGGTGTCCCCTCAGGGGGCCCTATTTTCTAGCGTGAAGAGAGGAGTGTTGCCCACTTTAAACGCTTTACACAGCGGCTCAGCCGCAGAAATGCTGCGACCGGTGCACCACCCCAGGTAACATCAGGCTCCTTGGCCAAGTGGACAGGCTATTTCTGGAGGCGCATCGGCTCTGGGATGAATGATCTGATTCTCCCTGTAGCCTGGATTGTGGCACAAGCCCATCTCTGGAGTTAGAAGTGAAGGGAAGCAAGAGGTGGCATCTCTGCTTCCTGCTGGGGCTGTGGCTGGTTCATTTCCTGTTAGCTTCTTCTCAGCTAAGAAAAAAATAAGTGGGGGGGGGGGGCGGTGCTGAGAAGAGGAGGTTTTGGAAGAAAAGTGGAGACTGGAAAATCCTCCAGGCCTTCTCGATGAGGTTTAAGACTCACATGTGATGTGTGAGATGAGTTGGCCAGGAGTCAGAGCTCCGAGAAAGTGCTGCGTTGGTCCTTTTGGGGTTTTGCACACCAACACTGCCGGCTTCAGCAGTGGAGCATGAAGTTCTTGGCGAGGCTGGAGACCCAGCTGGAAAACTGAGGGGGCTGGGACGTAGGGGGCTGGGTGGGTCTGGGCCATAACACCCCCACCCCTGCTCTTCCCCAGGGAGGGCAGAAACCCTGTATGGGTGGCCTTGGCTAAACATCTGCTTGGAGCAGGAACCAGGGCTGGGACAGAGGACCTCTTGTGGCTGGAAGCAGCCCAGAGCCCACATGAAAGTGAAGGACAGTGGCACACTTCGGTGGGGCTTTGCTCTAAGCCGCCCCTGCTCAGCAGCCAGAGCGGGGGGACAGCATCGGACAGTCTGACAAAGCAGCCCTGCCTCTGGGGTGAGGGGTCAGCACCCCACCCTCCTAATTCCTGCCTGTACTTCATCTAACCCCTTGGCGTCTCTACCTCCCTCTGAATATGTGGTTAATTGTGTCTCCCTGGTGGGATTGTTGAGAGGGTTAGAAGGAACATATGCACATTCTGGGGCAAAAAGGAACTGACCCAAGTAACTTTGGAAAATGATGTTTTCAACTAGAAACTATAAGGCTAAAGGCAAAAGGAACTGTGTGTAAAAACTGTACTCTAGTTGGTAAAGTAGTTTCCCAAGGGCTAACAACTTTGAAGCTGTTATACCTGCATACTGGGGTTGAACAAGTGGGTAAATGGACAGTGGGTGGTGGGAGCCTTCCTCCCAGGTAGTGCTGGGGGCCAGCGCTCAGCTGGGCCAGGATGGTGCACTGCAGTCCAGACGCTGGTCGGTGAGCTGTCTCACTAGAACATACTTAAACATTGCATTGAAAATCAAAGTCTGCTGAGTAACAGATTGCCCCCAAATTAGTGTGTGAATCTATGCTCCCAGTTTCTGAGGGTCAGGAATTCAGGCAGGAGATGGCGGAATTCAGAGGTGGTGGCTTACCCCTGCCCTGAGATGCCTGGGGCCCCAGCTGGAAGATTCAAAGGCTGGAAGTTGGAATCATCTGAAGGCTGGTTCATTCACATGTCTGATGGCTGGCTAGGACCTTTGCCGGAACTGTTGGCTGGAACACCTCTATGTGGCCTGGGCTTCCTTACAATGTGGTGGCTGAGTCCAAAGGAGAGTGGAGAGAGAAAGAGAGACAGAGAAGGAACCCAGAGGAAGTCATATTGTCTTTTATGACCTAGCATTGAAAGTCTCCAAGCCTCACTCCTCTACATTCTGTTGGGGGAGGTAGTTAAAAAGTCCACTCTGGTTCAGGAAGAGGGACCCTGTCTCTCGATGGAGGACTGTCCACTTCACACTGTAAGAAGAGCACATGGGATGGGAGCACTGGTGTGGTCATTTTTGGAAAATACCTACAATCTCCCATAGCCCCTCCTAATTTTTTCCCCTTTCTCTGAGGTCACCACTGTTCCCAGTGAGGTGTGATTATCTCCTCTGTGCCTTTGCATTCATAGACAGTATAGACTTGGTTTAGGGCTTTTGGGGGAGGGGATACATATTTAGTTTTTATATAAGTGGAATTCTCTTACATCTTGTTTTTTTCACTTAACATGGATTTACTTATTAGTACATGTAGATCTCTTTATTGCAGTATAGTCTTCCACAGTTTGGTTATGCTGTAATTTATTTAACTACTTCTTTATTTGGATGGCTCTTTGAAAAGTTTCCTTTTATTTTCTAGTATGGATAATACTGTAATAAATATTTCTCGATGTGCTATTTCACCCACATACACAAAATGTGAACGTTTCCCAGGAAGGAGGTGTTAAGTAAATTGCTGAGTTGAAAGAGCCCACTTTTTTTTTTTTTTAATATTTATTTATTATCATTTTTATTTGGCTGAATTGGGTCTTCATTGCTGCACCGCAGGCTTTCTCTAGTTGCAGAAAGCAGGGGCTACTGTTCGTTGGTGCACGGGCTTCTCATTGCATTGGCTTCTCTTGTTGCGGAACACGGGCTCTAGGCACGCAGGCTCAGTAGTTGTGGCTCACGGGCTCTAGAGTGCACGCTCAGTAGTAGTGGGGCATGAGCTTAGTTGCTCCGTGGCATGTGGCATCTTCCCAGACCAGGGCTCGAACTCCGTGTCGCTTGGACTAGCAGGTGGATTCTTAACCACTACGCCACCAGGGAAGCCCTGAAAGAGCCCACTTTGAATTGTAATGGGTGCTACCAAATTTCCTTTGAGAGAGGCAAGTCATGCACTTACCAGTAGAGTGTAAATGTGTTCATTTCCTTTTGTTCTCACCAGTACTTAGCAACTGTCAATCTTTTAAATTCTTGCTTGCCTTGTGGGTGAAAACAATATACTATATAGCATGTGTTTTTAATTTGTAGTTTCCTTCCTAGAGTTAGGCTGAACATCTTCTCATATGCTTATCAGCCATCTGCCCTTGTTCTCCTGGGAATTGCCTGTTCATTTCCTTTACTGAACTGTTCATTTCAGTTTTACTGAAAAGCAGAGAAATGCAAATGTAAACAGTGAGATTTTTTTTTTTAGCAATGAAATTAAAAAACATTGACATGTATACACTGATATGTATAAAATTGATGACTAATAAGAACCTGCTATATAAAAAAATAAATAAAATAAAATTCAAAAATTAAAAAAATAATAAAAAAGATGACAAAGATTCTCAGTGCTTGTGATTGATACATTTAAGTTTAGAAAAGCCACCCTATAATTACAAATGTTAACTTATATTTTCTTTCTAAACATTTTAAGTTAAAAAGCAACCCCAGAGCCGTGAAAAATAGTCTTAGTTGTTTTATATGAGGTGATACCAAAGTTGATTTTTTTTTAAATGAATAAAAGTTTTCAGCATCATTTTTTTTTCTCCCAGACTTTTGTTATTTACTTTATCTCTTAAAAATTCAAATACGTCATGTGATCTTTTTCTG
This sequence comes from Aethalodelphis obliquidens, assembly GCF_003676395.1. Taxonomy (NCBI): domain Eukaryota; kingdom Metazoa; phylum Chordata; class Mammalia; order Artiodactyla; family Delphinidae; genus Aethalodelphis; species Aethalodelphis obliquidens. Next base: position 1,207,288 of record NW_020838068.1, on the reverse strand, counting down.
GACTACCTTTGTCTTCCATTGATCTATTTAATTTTTGTGCTAGTACCCCTTGTGTAAAGGCAAGTCTCTTAATTTATTAGGCAAGAAAGAATACATTTGCAGTGTTTCCTCTTCCTGCCAGAGAATATTGTCTCTTTGTAGGTGCAAGTGTGACTTTCCATTGCTCCATAAAGCTCTGTGGTATTTTGCTTTACATAGTGGCTTCTAGTTCTGGAGAGGAGTATATTCCTAGATGCTGGCTGTGCCTGTGGTGTTGGTGTTGATTTCAGGATATTGGGATTGTTTTCAATCTATCACCTTTCGAGCTGTTGAGAATTTGAGATCCAGAGGAATCGAGTTGGTGAGACTGAGCAGGGGTTGGGGGGGTATGGGGAGAAGTATTCTGGAGGAAGTGTCTTCGCATCCTAAGACATCCTGGAGCAGAGAGAGATGGCAAGCTGGAATATGTGCCAGAGTGATTGTGTGTGGAGTGAGGTTTGTGCAGGTGGAGAAGCAGGAGGGGACTCCGAGTTGTGGGGTGAGAACCAGCCTGCCTTGGGGCTACAGGGATCTGAGGGGTAGAAAGAAGGCAGCTCCCCTAGGCAGGCAGGCCCCTGTCAGCTCATCCAAATACTGTCCAACGTGTTCATCATTTATTTATTCATTAATCTGACAATTATCTCTAGAATGCTTGTTAATGTGTCAGTGTATTCCAGATGCTAGGGATATAGAGGAGGAAATGAATGACGTCTCTCTCCTCCTGGAGCTGACATTTAGGAAGAAGTAGATGAATGCAGGGAAGTTGTTATGTATATACATGCATGTGTTATAGAGTCTGAGGGTGATGGATGCTAGGTGGCTCTGATAGGTGCTGTTTCAGCAGAGATTGCAGTGACAGAGTGAGCCATGCGGGCCCTAGGGGAGGGCACTCCTGGCAGAAGGTAGGGCAAATGCAAAGCCCAGAGGCAGGAGCATCCCTGGTATGTTTGAGTCCCTGGAGCTGAGTGAGGGTGAGCACAGAGAGGGGAGACTTGAGGAGGTGCCTGGGGACGCAGGCCACGGAGCTCCAAGAGCCCTAATGAGGCAGCAGTGGCGACTCTGGAGTGGTGGGGGGGAGGCAAGATTTCAGGTCACGTGCTGCTGCCACAGTTCAAGGTAGGCCCACTTTGATGTTGGGTGATGATGGTACGTGTGTGAGCATGTATGTGGTTAAGTGAATATGGTCTGAATCTGTATGTGTGTGTATGTTTCTGCATGTTTAAATGTGTGTTTATGTATGTTTGAGTGTATGTGTGCCTGAGTGATTATGTGTGTGTCGGTATGAGTATACATGTGTTCACATGTGTGTAAGTGTCTATGTGTGTGTGTTTAGGTGTTTGTGTCTATTTGTGTGTACATGTGTTTATATGTGTGTGTGTCTGTGCTTTATGTTTGAGTCCCTGACAATACACAAAGCAGGAAAGGTCCCGACAGGGAATGAGATCCTGGTGGGGAGCCTCTCTTGGCATCCTGGCTGGGTCTCTGTCCTTGCCATGGGTCACAGAACAGACCAGTGTCACTGATGAGGTCACAGAATAAAGCCAGGATCCTAGTGACCATGGATGCCTAGAGGCCACTCGGCCTGGGGCCAGCGGAGGGCTTCAGCACTGCCCGAGCCAACTCTCACCCAACAGCTGGAGCTCTGAGTCCCTGGGCACTGGTGTCATCATGAAGCGTCACTTCACGGACCATACGGGAGAACAGTCACCAACGGACGGGACCGTCCTCAGCCTGGCCAGCCCAGGGTCCATGGAGGAGAGCGTGGAAGTGCACTGGTCATGTAGCTCGAAAGAAGGGGTGTGGCTGATGTGTCCCTGAGAGGGTGGTCCTGGAGGGGATGGGGAGGGGAGGGCACCAGATTGCCCCTTGGTGCTGTCACCAAAGTGCTTTGTTGACCATAAAAATGGACGTGGGTCTGACTGAGGCCGCTGTTGTGAGCACATGAGGTGATTTCAGAAGGTATGAGGATGAAATCCTAAAATGTTAGTCATATATTTTAATGTGCTTTGAAAAAAACAGAATTGACATGTCAGTTCTGTGATTTCAGCAGTGATGTAAAAACTTCCTTTATAATAAATAGATTAAAGTTAATCTAGAACATCAATTTGAAATGACCATGGGCAGCACCTAAGGGTCACACTGGCTCTTGGGACTGAGTGAGCGGCACCAGCTCTGGCTCCATCAATCATTTCAATGCTCTGTGCCTCAGTTTCTTACTTTGTCAAAAATCATAACAATAGAATTTCTTAGTTTTTTTTTTTTTAATATTAAATGAGTTAAAATGTGGCAAGCACTTAGCACTTATATGGTGATGAGATCCAATGGATGTTCAAGAAAAGGGTGAGATGCCCCTGGGGGAAGACGAGACATGTTACAAATGCCAAGGGGAAGGTTGGGCTGAGTGGCCTGGCCAAAGCACTTCCCAAGTCTGGTTTCCTAAACTGGCTTTACTGAGCTGTGATTTAAATACACAAACCTCACCGATTTTGTGTACAGTTTGAAGAATTCTGACATGTACACATTTGTTTAACCACCACAAAGATCATGATGCAGAATACTTTCATCACCCTCTAAAAGTTCTTAGTGACCCTTTGCAGTCAGTTGCCCTGCTGCCCTTAGCTTCCGGTAACCCCTGTTCTGTTCTCTCTCCCTATAGTTTTGCCTTTTCTAGAATGTCATCTAAATGGAATCAAATACTCTATGACCTTTTTGCCCTGAGTTCTTTCATTTAGCAGAATGCATTAGAGACTCATCCATGTTTTGCATGTAACAGTAGTTTATTCCTTCTTATCAACAAAGAGGGTTGCCCTGTGTGGGTAGGTGTCCCACAGTCTGTATTCAGCAGTTGATGGCCTTTTCGGGTTTAGTCGAGTGCTTGGGTATTACATTCATACATTATTTGATCCTTGTCATCACATCCATAACTTTAAGGTATATCTGTTTATACATTTGATCTTTATCTTTGCCCCAAGAGAAAGGCATTTCATCCCCACTTTATGGGGAAACAGGCACAGGGAGCAGAAAGTACCTGCCCAGGGGCCCCTGGAGCCTGCATCCTTTCAGAGACCTGAGGTGGGTTGTGGCACGGATCCCTCAGCACCGATGAAAATGTCCTTCTGCCTCCCAGGGACCTCTAAGAGAGAGGAGCCGTCTCCGCGGCCCGGCCTGGCCGTTTCCCACGAGGAGGACATCTACTTCTCGGGCAAGGGTCGGGGCATGCTGGGCTGGAGCAGCTCGCCATCGTCCCGGCCCTCCTCCGAGTATCAGTCCTACTCCCAGTACCAGTCTTGCTCTTCCAGCACGTGTGGTGGCGAGGACACTGCCCGGCAAAGCATGTGCGCCTTCTACACCCATGTGTAGACCATGCAGGGTGTGGCCGTGGCCTGGGAGACCGACTGTGGCTTTGAGCCGGTCAGTCGGCAGCCCCGCATCCACGAAGCAGAGTTCATCAAGAGGCAGAGGCGGAAAGGCTCCTCCTTTGAGATGGCTTCCAACACCGACCTGCGCTGGGAACTGGAAGATGGCAAGAACAACACCTGCCCAGAGCCGGACGACACAGAGCTGCTGGTGCCCCTGGAGTGCTGCCTGCAGGAGCTGCGGGCCACCCCGGACTGGCTGGTCACCACCAACCACGGGCTGCGGTGTGTGGCCTGCTGCCGGGTCTTCCCCACGCTGGAGGTGCTGCTGGAGCACGTCCAATATGGCATCCAAGAGGGCTTTAGCTGCCAGATCTTTTACGAGGAGTTGCTGGAGAGAAGGTGGGCCCGGGGCCAAGTGCAGGAGCAAGTCCCAGAGGGGGAGGGACAGAGCACTTTGGACAGGAGTGAAAGTCCAAGACCCCGTGTCAAGTTGCTTCCGTCACAGTCACGGTCAGAGAAGCAATGAGCTGGAGGTGATGTGCCCCGCCCTGCGCTCACCTCCGGCACCGCAGCTGCTCCTTTCCCGGCCATCAGGACCACAGCCACGGGTGCAAGGAGAGAGGATGAGGGCCGGGGAAGGAAGCGTGCCGAGATGGGAGGGCCGTGAGAAGGGACAGGGAACGCACCCTCCAAAGGGCACAGCGTTTCAGCTAGAGTCCATTTCAAAACCCGAATCAAGTGTTTCTGACGGTGGGTGCAAGACCTGAAGCCCGCAAGCGTGTGGCCAAGGCAATTCTTATTTTTTCTGGTGGGTCTAGCGGGTCGTGACTCATAGGAGAGCCAACTGCAAATGAAGCATCAGCCCTATTTTTTTCATTGTTAGGAACTCATCATAGGCCCTAGTTCTATGTCTTATTTTAATGGGATTAAACTTGAATAACTCAAAGTTTAAGGCAATGACTAACTGAGTGAATCATGTTATTGGACCCACCGGAAATTGCCATTTCTGAAGGTTACACACTGGCACGGACATCCCGAGACAGCAGGTTCCCAGGGGTAGAGATGGGGGCTGGGTAAGTCCTGCTGATGCATGAGTTCAGATATGTCAACTCTGTTTTAAAATGTTGCTACAGAATTTTTCTTTGCCCTTACAGGGGTCTGCGTTCATTCAAGAAAATACATGGATGGCCCACTGTGTGTTAGGCATACTGATGAGACATGTACCCCAATCGTGCAGTGAGAGGCAGGTAGGACAGACAATTGCAAGCCAAGGGGATGAATCACCTAAAGGAGGCTTGGGGAGCCCAGCGGAGGGCCCCCAAACTCATGCTGATTGTTGCGGAAGGAAAACGTTCCAAAGAGGTAGGTGTTCACAAAGGCTGGGAGGACAGGTAGAATTAGTGAGAACCAGGAGTTTTCTTCAGAGTCATTAAAACTAAGAAAGATTGTTTCTAGGAGCGGGTGAGCCATGTTAAAAGTGAGAGTGAGTGGGAGTGACCTGAGGGTAAAATGTTTGCTTTCATTTGGCACATGGAGGTTGCTGATGGCTGTGATGAGAGCAGTGCCAGGGACTGAGGGTGGCAGAGGCCAGGCGGGCATGGGGCAGTAGTGGGCACACAAAGAACCACTGGACACAAACATTAGACAGCTCTGCTGGCAAGCTTGTCTGAAAAGGAAAGCAATGATGGCTTAGCTGGACAAGAGGAGACTACACAAAGGCAAAGGTGGGGAGAGAGCACGTTTATTTGTAGTGAGAACGATCCGAAAGAGAGAGGGAGGCGGAGAATGCAAGATAAATGGGGAAAGAAGAGCCAACTAAGAGGAGGCTGGATCCTGACCAGATACGGAGAAACCAGCCCCTGACGAGAGAAACTTCATGTTCTCTGTCGTAGGTAGGTGGGAAGTTAGGTCAAGTAGGGTTTGGGGGCCAAGAGGATGGAACTTGAATTTTTTTCCCCTGAAAACTGCAAGGAGCTCCTGAGGAATTTTCAGCAAATCAGGTTGGCCTTTGTGAAAGATCTCTGTGGTGAGCAGGGTCAAGAATGGATGAGAGAGCATCACTGGTGCCAAGGAGTGCAGTTGAAGAGCTGTAGGCAGGGTGAGTTCAAAGAGATTTAGGAGATGCGAATCACAGGTTTGGGCTAGTGTTTGATGAGAGTGGTAAGAGGAAGTTGTCCACAACAACTTACAAGTTTTTTTTTTTTGTTTTTTTTTTTACCTGAGTGGTTGGTGAACGTGGGTTCCATTTTGGAGCACCAAAGGACAAGATTTGCTGGGATGCCCATGAGCCCACTTTTAAATAAGCTCAGTTCATGATAGAAGCCTTTGGAAGGGAGCTAGTTAGAAGGATCTGGGGCTTTGAAGGGTGTTAAACGGGATAGAGATAGATTTGTGGTCATCTGTGTATGTGTGGTTACCATGGCCCTTTCCGTGGCCTTGTGTTAGATGCATTCTCTGTACCAGTCCCAGTGCAGCAGAAGCTATGGGATCATTTTGGAATGGATGTCAACCGTGGGGATGATATTGCAGCACCATTTTCAAGATGCAGCAGAGTCACAGATTTCTCAATTCACTGTGAATAGGGCTGGAGGACCTTCAGGAAGAAAAGAAAGGATAGGACAATGGTCCAAACTTTGTCAAGCTCTTCTGAGAAGAGCTGTGTGGTGTTGGAGGGAGCTCAGTAGGCAGGTAGAATCCAAGCACTATCTAAGGGGAGAGGAGGCAGCTGAACCAGAAATAGTGAGCACTGGTGAGGAGGAGAACATTTCTATTTAGAAATCAGTTGCAGAGCGAACAAAATGAGGCATGGCATCTAAGCTCTGGAATTTCAGCCTTTAAAAGACAAGTGTATTTATGTGTTAAACATGGATATTCTAAGGACCAAGCATTGTTCTAAACACTTCATGAATAATAAGTCATGTAATGCTCTCCACAAACCAATGAGGTGGGTCCTAGGATTAGTCCTGTTTTATAGGTGGGTAAGCTAAGACCTTGTCAAGGTCATAGAGCTGGTGTACAGCAGAATCAGTCTTCACACCCAGGCAGCCTGGTTCCAGAGCCTACACTCTAACCATCACACGAAGAAGCAAAATTTTAACATAAAGACAGATGCGAGATATTCAGAATAGCAAACATGTCAACTCCACAGGTTGTATTTTCTTTAGATTAAGCAGTAGCAGCTGCAGACAGGGGGAAAGATGATGGGCATTAAGGACAAATGAAAGATGACAAGAACATTGGGGAAACAAATTTTTAATGTAGAGGATAACTTCAGCTGACATGGATGGAGGAAGGAGGGGATAAAATTGTTCTTCAGATAGTGACTTATTTTTAAAACATATCTCAAACTCAGCTGAGGTAAGTATTCATTCATGGTTTAAACTCATCACTTTGTAGAGACCTGGGACCTCCACCAAATAAGACAAGGATCAGGGTGAGTAAGGGGAACCTTTCCAAAGAATCAAGGGACCTCAAACATTTTAGATCTTGAACCACTTTACACCCTTTATTTTCCCAAACTACAGAAAGAGATGGAACTTATTTTATGAAATTTACAGAAATGTGACAACAAAGCCTGACAAAGATGGCACTAAAAGAGTAAACAATATATTGATCTCACTTATAAACACAAAACGATATCTAATCAAATTTATAGAGTGTGAAAATAACAATTCACCATGATTTGAGTTTGGGCATCTCATGACTGTAAAGACAGAAATTGTTAAATCTAACAATACTTCATATTGAAAGAAGGATCTTATGATAGTCTTAGTAGATATTAAAAAGAAAAATATTCAAAAATAACCCCATACATTTATGGTCAATTGTTTTTCACCTATGGTGCCCAGATAATTCAACAGGGGAAAGAATAATCTTTTCAGCAAATGGGCTGGGACAACTGTATATCTGTATGCAAAACAGTGAAGCTGGCTTTCTACCTCATACCACATATACAAATTAAAATAAAAAAGATCTAAATGTAAGAGTTAAAACTATAAAACTCTTAGAGGAAAACAGAGGTGTAAATCTTCATGACCTTGGATTAGGCAATGATTTCTCTTAGATATGACACCGAAAGCACAAGCAAACAAAAATTATATAAATTGGGCTCCGTCAAAATGAAAAACTTTTGTGTTCAGAGGATACTATTAAGAAAGTGGAAAACAATCCACAAAATGGGAGAAATAGTTGCACATCGCATATCTGATAAAAGTCTGGTATCCAAAATATGTAAAGAACTCTTACAACTCAACGATAAAAAACAAGTATCCCAATTTAAAAATGGGTTAAGATTTGAAAAGTATTTCTTCAAAGGAGATATACAAATGACTAATAAGCATATGAAAATATACTCAACATCATTTGTCTTTAGGGAAATGCAAATCAAAACTACATGAGAAACCCACCAGGATGGCTATAATAAAAAAGGACATAATAAGAAGAGTTGGTGAGGATGTGGAGAAATTGGAACCCTCATACAATGCTGGTAGGAATGTAAAATGGTGTAGCCACTTTAGAAGACATTCTGGCAGTTCCGTAAAAAGTCAAAAATAGAGTTACTATACAGCTCAGCAATTCTGATAATTGAAAACAAATGTCCACACAAAAACCTGTACATGAATATTCATAGCAACATTATTTCTAATACAAAAACGTGAAAACAACCGACATGTCCATCAAGTGATGAATGGATAAACAAAATTATTCAGCCATAAAAAGAATTCAGTACTGATCTATGCTATAACGTGAATGAACCTTGAAAATATTATTCTAAGTGAAAGAAGCCAGACACAAAAGGCTACAAAATGCATTATTCTATTTATATGAAATTTCCAAACAGGCAAATTTATAGAGACAGAAAGCAGATTGATGGTTGCCTGGGATTCAGGGAAAGGAGAGGAACGAGAAGTGACTGCTAATGGATATGGGGTTTCTTCTTGAGGTGATGAAAGCATTCTGAAATTAGATAGCAGTGATGATTACACACTTTGTGGATAGACTCTAAACCACTGAATCGCATGCTTTAAAGAGCTGAATTGTATGGTATGCAAATTATATCACAATTAAAAATGTAGTAAATACAACAATAATTCCTATATTATTTTTAGAACTAAGGATAGAAATTTTCTTCAGATGAGATAAAGTATTTATCTTAAACCAAGTAGCAAAAAATCTACAAGTGTTCCCACTGAAATCAGGTAAAACATGGCATCTATTACAATTTTTTATTTAACATCATTCCGGAGGTTACAACCAATTCAATAAAACATGAAACAGCAATGTTATATATAATGGACAGAAAATTCTGTTCGTTTTTTTAGAAAAAGACAATATACTTACCTTGGAAACTCAAATGAATTTCCAAAAAAAAAAGAGGTAATCGAAGGATTGAGACAAAATATATATTGAAAGATTTCCTATGTACTAAATGTGACTGATTAGGAAATAACATGGAAAATATTCCATTCACTAGATACACAGATATTCTTGGAAATATTGCAAGTGCAATGAAACATCAAAGTGATTATCTCCAGTTGATAATTGTTGATAAATTTTGGTTTTCCTGTAACATGCAGTATTCTTTGTTTTCCATTTGAGGAAGCATGGCTTTTATAATAAAAAGGCAATAAAACATTTAATCAAACATTACCTGAGGTTAGAAGTGACATGTCCACATTTGTGTCTGCATTTGTGGTCTATTGACTACATTCTGAGAAGCCCAGCTCTTGACATCTTAATCCTTGGCTCTTCTGAATCAAATTAGCTTTGATTTTAAGAGGACTTTATAATGAATGAGGACTCAGCCAACTCAAGAGAGTTAAATTACAAAGCTCTTTTTGTGGTGTGTCCTCATTTCTTATAAAGGTTGAAAGCTGTGAGTGAGAGGGAGATCTCATGAGAAAACTGTGGTGGGAGCTCAACAGCAAGAAAGGGTAAAAGATAGTGAAACTGGGAAGAAAACAAGATCATGAAAACGGGACTTTGCAGGGAGACAGAAGGGGAAAGAGAGAAAGGGCAGATGTTAAGGAGGATACTTCGACAGGGGAATGTGACGTCACAAAGGTGGTCCAGGTATGAGGCTTGGGTGGGGGAAGATGAGGGTCCATCAAAGATGTCAGAGTCCTGACTGACCTTTCCATGGGAGTCTCTGAGGTGCTCAGCTATGGATGCTGTCATGGGCTGAATTGTGTCCCCCTCCCCCAAATTTAAAGGTTGAAGTCCTAACCCCTAGTACCTCAGAATGTGACCTTATTTGGAGATAAGGTCTTTAAAGAAGTAAGTAAAGTAAAACAAAGTCATTATTAGGCTGGGCTCTAGTCCAATATGACTGATGTCTTTATAAGAAGAGGAGATTAGGACACAGACACACACAGAAGAAAGACCACAAAATGAAGACACAGGGAGAAGACAGCCATCTGCAAACCAAGGAGTGAGGCCTCCCAAGACACTAACCCTGCAGACGTCTTGATCTTGAACTTGTCCTCCAGAGCTGGGAGATAATACATGTCTGTGGCTTAAGCCCCCCTGTCTGCAGTGTCTTGTTATGGCAGCCCTAACAAATGAATACAGATGCTGAGGTGGCAGCCAGGAAGGCTTGAGGAGTCCCTGTTTCTGGTGGGGAGGCTTCCGGGTCTCAGGCCCTCAGGAGGGCAAGCACACAGTGAGTGCTTAATCAGTATTTTGTCGATTTATATGCCCAGAATGGCATGACTGAATTTGGGACCCAGAGGCTGACTTTTGGCAAATACGGAGTGGGATTACTGGCCCTGAGCACTCAGAGTGCTTTGGGCTCCCATCAGAGGGGATCTGGTGTGTGTGTGTGTGCGTGGTGGCATGTAGGTTGGTTAAGAGAATACAGTATGTTCCCTTCCATTCTCTTCTAAGTCTCTACTGCTTCCCCTGTCAGTGAGACTGACGGGAAGCCCCCACCTAGAAATGAGCTGGGCCAGGGATGATAAGGACCAAGATGTGCTGAGCTGTAGGCAGGACGGAACAAGAGTTCACAAAAACAGTTCATGAAAATGCCATGTCTCGAGCTCAAAGCACGGCGCCAGGAGCCAGACCCTGTGTGTACACGTGAGCACGTGTGTGTGCATTTGTGTGTGAGTATGTGTTATGTGCTGCTGTGCACTGGGCCATGCTGTGCCTGGCTGGGGTGCAGCACGAGGACCTGCAGAGAAGGTCCATGAATGATGCTCTAACCCCGAGGGCTTTTTTTTTTTTAACATCTTTATTGGGGTATAATTGCTTTACAATGGTGTGTTAGTTTCTGCTTATAACAAAGTGAATCAGTTATACATATAGGTATGTTCCCATATCTCTTCCCTCTTGCGTCTCCCTCCCTCCCACCCTCCCTATCCCACCCGCTCTGCTGCCGGACTTCCTGCAGCCCCTCCCAGGGCACACCCAGGAACTGCAGTGTGAGGTACCATCAATCTTAGGAGAAGAGAGTGAGAATTCCCTACAGCAGTATTTTGCAAACTTGAATACTATCCTTTGAAAGGCCAAGAACAGGCCCGGGTTGACTTAGTTATTGCTGCTTACACAATGACTTAAACAACACAAATATTCAAGTTTATAAGTTCCTTGATAACCATAAAAATAAAAACACATTTACACATTAAATACAAACACAATTACAACAGCAATAAAACTCAAACCAACAACATTAATTTTATGTCACTGCTGAGCTTGGTGTTTGCAAAAACAAGTTGCTTCCTAAATGAATATGGGACTGAATACAAGGTAGATTCTTCTGGGGCTGATGGGTTCTCACTGCAGCATGCTAAGATGACACAGTCTCCCAGTGTGGACAGTATGTAAAGCTATACCATCGGAGATCATCCCATTGCCAATGCAGGAAAGACACAGAGATGATTGATGGCCAGTGTCTTGTATTAGGTATCAGAGAGTCCAGCAGGGACATTTACGATGCTGTGTGTAGAGATTTGTACAGGAAACCGTGGGGGCTCTGAAGAGGGGACCTAACTCAGCCTTTGGGGGCTTGGAAGGCTTCCTGGAAGAGGTGATACCGCTTCAAGCAGAGTCTTGAAAGGATAGAAACCCAGCACCCCCCTGAAGGGGCAACTAGCCCAAACATCCCAAACTGAGCTAGGACTGGGGCTCTGCATTTCTAGAATAAAGGCTATCACTATAAAGAAGGAAAAGAGGGTTTCTTTTGCCCTCTAGAGAGCTCATCCCTTTGTCCCCATGATCTTCTCTTCAGGCAATTAACAGTTGAGCAATTTCATCATCAGAGAGCCATTCATTGACTTAAGACTTGTCCTCGTCTATTTTAATTACAATATCCTTGGAAAGCGCGCACACTAAGACAATATCAGCCTTTTACGTGAATTATTTCACCAGTTAGCTAGAGGTTCAGAGAAAGTCCCTGAGGGAATGGGAATGGAGTTAGGGCAGGGCTGTGGCAGAGAAGTGGGACCAGATCTTGGAGCTCACCTGCGGAGGGGTGGGTGCCAGGAAGAGGGAAATGTACCCTGAAGATGTCTTGTATCTCTCATCCGTCTGTGTGTGGAGTGGGGTGCATGTGACTGTGCCCTCAGGGGAGTAAAAGGGTAGGTAGGGTGGGATGTCTTCTCACTCACCTCTGAAGGAGGTTACTCTAGATGCTGCGCAAAGCACTAGCTTCTTGCATCTTGTCCTCATCCAGACAGGAAGGCTGGGAGGTACAACCTGGCCTGCCCGAGATAGAGGCTGGCTGAGCTATCAGCCAGGCTTCCCTTTTGACCAGCCCTGGCTCGATTTGGGCCAGTGTTTTGGAGGAGCCTGAGCAGTCCTGACTCTGATTTTACTGGACTCAGCACTCCTCTGCAGAGGCAGAGAGGAAAGCCAGGCTGGCCGTGAGAGACTGGGCTGAAAGATGCCTAGTCCAAGAACAGCATGGTGACCTGGAGCTGCTGGAAGACAATCAACAGCCAGTTTTTCTTGGACATGACTCTGAATCTTGTACACCCTCTTCTCACAAAGCCCCAGAAGCCCTCGGTTGCCCTGGTGACTGCGTCAGTGACTTCCCATCGCTTTCTCTGTTTCTAAACTGCGCGTGATGATTGGCATTTTGCGTGGACTGTTATTTCCCAGGCAGGACTGCCCAGGGCAATGTAGGGCATTCATGTCATGGCCCCTGCCTCTGAATGACAGTAGTTCATCCACCCCTCAAATCATTGTGACAATCAAAAATGTCCCACACATTTCCAAAGACCCCCTAGGGGGTCCAAGCTGCCTACTGAAGGTTGTCTCTCCAAGAACAGCCTCTGCCAACCTCTAGCACTGACCTTTCCTTGTTTGATTAACCCAAAGTAATAAGTACCCACAGGGCACAGGGGATGGAGCAGGGAGATCAGGATGGGCTCACCCATGTGGGGGTGATGGGGTGCTGAGGGGGTGGGTGCTGGCATGAGAGCTGCTCCCAGCTCCAGACCTCTGTGGCCCAATAAAGGCTGCTAGTTAGGAACATCTGAAATGCACGAGAGGAGAGAAGTATCTTCTCCCAGACTCCCAGGCTATGTTTTTCAATCCCAGGCTAGGGTGAGCGAATGAAGAATTTGCTTGGTTCTCTTGTTGCCTTTGTTTGGGGATAGGCTGTCCCTCTCCGTGATAGCTGACGTTGGTGGCTGAGTCTCTATTCTCCTGGCTCTGTATCCCCATCTCGATTTGTCAGCCGCCTTCCTCAGCTCCCTCTTTGGCTGCCTCCTTCTTTCCTCCTCCTCCCTTCTTCCCTGCTGTTATGGGCTGAATTGAATCTCCCCCAGAATTCACATGCTGAAGTCCTAAACCCTAGCACCTCAGACAGTGACTGTACTCAGAGATAGGGACTTTAAGGAGGTAATTAAATGAAAATGAGGTCAGTAGGGTGGGCCCTAATCCGATATGACTGGTGTCCTCATAAGAGAAGATTAGGACACAGACACACAAAAAAGAAAGACCAGGTGAAGACACAGGGAGAAGATGGCCATCCACAAGCCAAGGAGAGAAGCCTCAGAGGAAAGCAAACCTGCTGACACCTTGATCTCAGCCTTCTAGCCTCCAGAACGGTGAGTACAATACATTTCTGTGGTTTAAGCCCCCCCAGTTTGTGGCACTTTGTTACGGTAGCCCAAGAAACAGCTTCCTTTCTTTCTCCTTCGCCCCTGAGATATATACTGATGGCCCACCATGCACTGGGCACTGTGCAGGAATGGGTTTTCTAGGGCTCAGTACTCAGCCCTTCTCTTGTCTCAGATCCTGGACAATGACACTTGTTTTCAAGGTATCTCACATTGGCTTGAGTCAATTGTCTTTCCTTTTTCTCTACCCTCACTGGGAGGTATAGACTCTGAAATTCAACATTTCTCTTGGATTATTGTCAATAGCATTGGAGATATTAGACTCAACGTAGCCCCTGCCTCCAAACCTAGTGGTGCCTCCTCTGTGATGCCTGGGGGACCCTTGCAACATCTCTCCTCCTTCACTGATGGCAACCACCATCATTGGGATGAAGTACAAACTCCTGGATCTGCCATTTGCGGGGCCGCTAGGGCTTTGTTCCTGCCTGTCTCTCCATCCACATCTCACTCCCCAGACTCAACTGGTCTTTTAGGCCCCCAGAAGCCACCTTCAGGACTTGAAAGTCCTGCGTCCTTTAGCCTCTGTGCTTTGGCACATGTTCCCTTGCCTGGAACAGTCCATCACCCGCTGCTGGCGGGACTCTCCCAGCATCCTTTAATTTTCAGTTCAAGGGCTGCTTTCATGGTAGATGTTGCCAGCAGGACTATAGGAAGAGGAAACAGGCATGGGCTCTGTTGTGATCAGTGATATAGATGACCTGTCCAGTTCCCAATCCCACCCTCTTTCCAGTCCCTTCCATCTGGAGACTTCTAGAATCTGCGGGCCGTTTCTTTCTGCATCCAGCCTGCAGAGCCTGACAACCAAGCTGACGATCACTGCTAAGGTCATGGAATGACCCAAACTTATATACTATAGCTTTGGAGAAGCTATTTCTATCTAGATGTACTGCCAGCCTCATGGCTTCATATTTCCTTACCTTTAGGGAAAAACCAGTGCACTCCACACCCCTTCCCTAGTTGTGCATGGGAAAGATGCTGCAGGTTTCATGAAAGTTCCACCATTGCTGGCTGATGGCTGCTGCTTCTGATTGGATGGATGCGTCCTCTGTAACCATGATCTCTTCTTTCCTATCCTCCCTCCATCAGTCACAGCTGAAACCCTTTCTGTCCGGAGTGTACTCTTTGTTCACTCCCTATTGGTGATAATTCAAGCATGCAACTAAGTGCTTTTGGCTCCAGAATGCCTGCGAGCATTAAGGAGGAGGAGACCTTAAAAATTACTTGTATAAATCCAGACTGAAAAAGCAACAGAGAAACCCACCGAACACCTTAGAAGGGGGTGTTTACTTTTCTTTTGTGCTTTTAGTTTAGGAATATACTTGCTATACACAAAATCAAGCTGATTAAAAAACTGTGCCCTCTTCTTTCATCTCAGACCAGGTTTTAGTAAACAACTGAATAATGGAAGAGGAAAAGGAGACCTCCACTCCCCAGCCTGCCATGTGATCGCAGAACACATTTATTTTGAGGGAATTTGGATTTCTAAGATTCTTTCAGTGGTGACCGATAGAATCAGGATTAGTTGAGTAGGGCCTCCGCATAGCTTAGTGTCCACCGGGACCTGGATCAACTTCAAAACAGTCTGAATGCTCGTCTAGAAACTCCAGACAGGGGGGATTTTTAGAAGAGATAACTTAAAAAAATAATTGGATTGTGTTATTCTTCTAATTTAGAACATAGACCTGATGGAGCCAGGGGTTGGACAAATAAGTTGGTGGAGGATTTTCAAATTGTCCTAAGGTTGTGAGCGAGTGAGCAGGCAGCAGCGTGAAGGTCAGTATCTGGAAGGTCTTTGCTATTGTAGTCCAGAACAACTGAAATACTGCATCTCATCTGGGTCACTGGCGGTGTCTGCCCAGGAGACTGGATGTGGTTCCCGGGTCATGCAGCAAAGGTCTTATCAAGATGGTCTGGTAGATTATTTGGGAAGCTGAAAAGTACTGAGAGAGCACACAGATGAAAAGAGAACAACGTTACGTATCGCAGAACTGCAAGAAAAGCACTTTCCACCCCTAAATCTCCAGCACAGCATCAATTCTGGCAAAGAGAAACCGAGGCAAAGGGTGGGCATTTAAGACTAATGCTGAGTGGAATACCTGCTCAGTTCTGTGAGGAGAGAACGCTATTCAGAAATGATACAATGGGGGACTTCCCTGGTTGTCCAGTGGTTAAGACTTCACCTTCCAATGCAAGGGGTGTGGGTTCAATCCCAGGTTGGGGAGCTAAGATCCCACAGGCGCCTCATGCGGCCAAAAAAACAAAACATAAAACAGAAGCAATACTGTAACAAATTCAATAAAGACTAAAAAAAGGGTCCATATCCAAAAAAAAAAAAAAAACCTTAAAAAAAAAGTGATACAATGACCAAAGCAAACATTGGCTCCTTTAACTGTGACTGACCTGTGTAAAGGGCCCTTTCTACTTTCCACCAATGGGGAGTAAATAGCAAGCACAAAGCTTGAGGTGGGAGGTCATGGAGGACACCAAACAGTCCTGCCGCTTCCTTAGCGCCCTACCCACGTGCAGCATGCTGACATGCCATTTTACATGTGGACAATGAGGTTCAGAGAGGTTGTGTTGCCCAAGGACCCACAAGTGGTACCCAGGGTGGGATGTTGGTTGACTTTCAGAACCAGCGCTCCTCCTCTGGCATCCTCTCCCCTGTCTCACCAAGCGCTGTCTTCCATAGTCAGAATCCAAGTTCCCCGTCCAGATACTCTGTGGCCCAAGAGCCCTGGACAGGTCTCCAGTCCTCTTTGAGCCTGAGCTTACTAACCCATAAATTGGAGCCTGGGACCTCACAGGGATGGGGTGTGAGGCTTAGTTGCTCACACATGCAAAGTGGTTTCCAAGCTCTGGTCTGGAAGTCTCCCAGAAATCCAGAAATGTGTGCATTCCTGGGCTGTAGGACCCAGTTCGACATCCGTTCTTGCCCTCACTTCTTGTCCTTGGCATCAGACCCAGCAGCCTTGCAGCCAGTTCCCCGTTGGCTCCCCAGTTCCATCACCCACCTTGTGGTGAGAGGTGGGGCTGCTCCCTCCAGTCAGACTGTCTGGACAGTCAGCCCAGTCCCTGTAGGGCCCTGCTCCTTGTGAGGGTCTCCAGCTAGAAGAGCCCTAGGGAGCCCCTGGCCCCCTGGGAGTTCCTGGCATTTGGAGAGATCACAAGGGCTGTACACCCACTGGCCTGGGCTGCAGGGTGGACGTCTCCTCTGGGACGTGCCCTGGGGCTGAGCACCAGTGGGCAGCACCACCTCTGTCTCCACGCCTTCCCCACCCCCATTCACTGCTTTTAGAGAGAAGGAGAGGGTGCCATGTCCTCTTCCTCTTCCAGGGACCCCAGTCCCAATTAGGGCCCACCTTTTCTGGAACCCCACAAAGCCCTCCCCTGACAGACACGCACAAAACATACCTAATATACACTTTCTTTGCTGTAGAGTTGCTGGATTAGCACATCAGTCAGGCTCAAACTGAGAAGCATGGTGAAAAGACCATTGGCTCAGAGTAATCTGGGCTGAATGGCCTTGTCATCACATCCTGGCAAGGATCAGCCCTTTCATCTCTCTGCCTCTGCTTCCTTATCTGTAATAATAAGAGTAAAGATAGGTGACATTCACAGGCCAGGGGCCAGGTGCAGTGCCGTAACTGGAAATGTCTTACTTGATCTTCAACACCCAATGAGGGACATGCCAATTTTCCCATTGTACAGGTGGAGGAAACTGAGGCACATGGAGATTGAAAAGCTGTCCCAGGGTCTCACAGTGTCGGGATTTAGTGACATGGTGCAAAGTATCTAGCCCAGGTCTGTGGCTGAGGGCACCCTAAGCAGCCATTACTGTTTATAGTGTCCACACACTCTGAACTTATCTGTGTGGACCTTCTCAATTTTCCAAGCGTCTCCATCCCTGATACCCTCCCACCCGCATCCAAATTCAGCTGCTCCTTGGCTCCCAAAGGTCTCTGTGGAGCGACTGCAGGAGGTTCCCTGGGCAGCAGGTTAGCCTTAGGTCAGGGAAGCCCCCGAATTTGGGAGTCGCCCCCCACCCTCTTCCCAACCTCCAAGACACCCTCCCCTTAGCAATAACTGGCCTGTAATGCAAAGTGACCTCCAATGTCATTGCATCTAGTATGTCCTGTGTCTGAGCCATCGCCTCTCAGAACCTCAGTTTTCACATCTGTGAAATGGGGGTGGTGAAATGAGCCGCCCACAGATCACAGAGAGGATCGCTGGCGGCGGCCCGCGCCTCCGCCGCTCGGGGCGCCCAGAAGCCCTGGCCCGGCGGGGGCAGGCGGCCCGAGGGGCGGGGGCGGGGGCGGGGGCCGGGGCCGAGCCGGGGGCGGGCGCGGGGCGGGCTGCGCGGCGGTGGGGTCGGTGTGTGGGGGGGCGGGGGGGGGTTGGTTGTGGTGGCGGGCGGGCGGCGGCGCTGCTCCCGCGTCACAGCGCCGGGCGCGGCGGGGAGATGCGGCTCCTGGCGCTGGCGGCCGCCGTGCTGCTGGCGCGGGCTCCGGCCCCGGGTAAGCGCGTTGGGACCGGGCGCCTCGGGGACCCCTCGGGTGGGGCGAGGGCGGCCGGCGCCGGGGAGCCCGGGGCTCGGGGCTTGGGCCTGGCCGGGAGGCCCTGCCGCCTCTGGGCTGTCCCCTCCCGGTCCCCGTCGGCGTCCGTGGGCCCGGGTCTGGTTGGCCAGGCGGCGGAGCACAGCGGCGCCTCCCAAGGGTCGGGGATGCTGCGCCCCTTCCTCGCTCCCCGCCCGGCCGGGACCCCAGCGCTCCGCGGAGACCCTCCGCAGCCCGGTTCCCTTCCAGGGGCCAGGCCTCCAAGTGGAAGATGCGAGCAGAACCGTGCGAGCCCTAGTTTTGGTTTGTTTTCTGTTTTCTTCCCAACAGGCAGCACCGACAGCTGTTGGCAGGTTAGTGTGGGCAGAAACTTCCCTTTAACTCTCTTCGGAGAGTTCCTCGGAGGACCCGGTCCGAAGGGGCCGGATCTGCGCCGCTGGCGGTTGGGGTCTGAGGACTTGTTCGCGGGCGTTTCATGATGACCAGGCCTGGGGAGATAGGGGATCCGCGGCTGCCTGGAGCCGCGGGCCCTTTACCCTTTTCCAAACCACCGTGCTTTAGGGCAGCCCCTACCCGCATTGCTAGCTTTCATTTGGGGTTTCTGCTCCCACTTCTAATTTGCCGAAGAATTTTCTCTCCTTATTTCTCAAGGCTGAAAGGGCTGTGCTGGCTAGAATAATAGTAATAATAAATATATCGATGGCACTCACATTTTCTGGGTGTCCATTGGGAGCTACAGTTATCTCATATAATCATGACAGTGCCCAAAAGTAATAATGACGAGAGTAAATATATATATCCAAGTGCTTTGCAAACATTAACTCAGTTAAGCTTGCCTCTGAGGGAGGTGCTATTATTATTACCCCCATTTTATAGATGAGGAAACTGAGGCCAGGTCCATGCGTTGACTCGCTTGACAAGGCTTATACGTGGTAGAACTGGGATTTGAACGCAGGAGGCCTGACTAGGCTGTGTTGCTGGTGTTTTGTAAGTAAGGGGGCTGATGCGTAGAGTTAAGTAATTTTCCAAGGGTGGCCCAGCTACCAAATGGTGGAGCTGGCATTTGAGCCAGCATAGACCAGAGTTTTAGGGGGGAGGAACTTGGATCACAGTGGGAAGAAATTTACCCATTGTCCCCTGGCTACCAGTGCAGTGGAATTTCCAGTGAACTTGAAATCGGCCCTGTGGAAAATGTTCCTTTCACAGTTGTCACTGTCTTGGCTGACGGTTACTGGAGGTTTGACTGAGATGGTTGGGCCAGGGCAGCTCTAGTGGCCAGCAGCCAGTGAGATACAGGGGACACAGGGATCTTTGTCGCCTGTGCTCCATGACCACCTTCTTAATTGCAGGTGCTGTCAGAGAGGGTGTCCCCAGAGAGGGGCTTTTTGGGGGTCAAAGACATTCTCATGTTTCCAGGAGACCTCAGGAGCCTAGAGAGCCGGAATTAGAGAACCGTTAGAGTCCACCCTGGCTGTGCCTAAGGCTGTGTGATGATGACAGCCCTTGCTAGTGCAGCACTCATGTGTGACTGTCTCTTTTCTAAATTTTTCACCCACAATCCCTCATCATATTCCCCCTCAAGAGAGAGCCTGGCAGAACCACTTTATACCTAAGTCTGGACTCTTACCTGGTACACTTTTCTGCCTCTCCATTGTGGGGAGAAGCGGGACCTCAGGGGTTACCTAGTCCCACCTATCATTTTACAGAAAAGCAAAGTGAGGGGCAAATATTTACTAAAAGCCGTGCTGTGGTCCAGATTGGTGAGTGTGTTGTCTCTGATGCCAGATGGCCTAGGTGCTAATTCCAGCTGTGCCATGTTCTGTGTGAGCCTGAGTAAGTGGCTTAGCCTCTCTGGGCCTCAGCCCTCTTGTCTGTAAAAATGGGGATAAACATACTATGAGGATAAATTGAGAAAATACATCTACAGTAGAACAGTACTTGGCCTAGAGGTCACACCCAGCAAATGTTAGCGTTCATCTTTGGTCAAGGCCATGTGTTTGTCCTGGTTGAGAGCTATTTTAAGGTGACCGCCTTAATATGAACACATTACCTACTCTATAGACTGAGTCTCTGCTTGGTGCTCGGTAAATACCGGCTTCTAGTGCCATGGGTTTTTAAGTAATACAATTGTATTTCTTTCAGAGATTTATTTGTCATGAATTCAGACTGTCCTTTTAATAAGAATGAGATTTGCACTGCCAACTGGAACACACAATTTGCATTCAGGGAGCCAGGAGCTCCTGGCTCCCTGAAAGGATGGGGGGCAGTCCGTTCAGGACAGAGAAGAAGTGTGGAGCACGGAGCCACTAGCACATCTCTAGCCAGGTCGGAACAGAGGGGCCCCAGCCTTGCTACCTCTGTGTCCCAGGTGAGGCAGGTGCCTTGCTTTTGTTAGAAGTTCTATACTCCCCTGCACCTGTAAGTTGCTATTTCTCACTTCATGATGAGTGTGAGAGGAAGAGAGAGAGGGACGGAGGGAGAGGGGGAGGTTGAGTACTACATGAGTTGGTTGTGTACTGTTGGGCCACACTGATGTCCTTTTAGGCTGTTTTGTGAGCTTTAGTCCTTTTCACAACATTATCCAAATGGGATCAAGAGGATTAGACCCCATAAATTTTATCCACAGGAACTTAATGTTCACTTATAGGCAGAACCAGCTACATAATTTGTGGGATCCAGTGCAAAATGGAAATGCGGGGCCCCTCATTTAAAAATTCTTAAGCTTTTAAGACAGCAACAGCAGAGATTAAATCAAGTGGGGGCCCTCCAAGCATAGGGCCGTGTGTGACTGCAGATCATACCCACAAGAAGCCTATCCTGCTTACAGGTCACTGTGCGTGTCACTTTCTGTTATCCCCACCTGTTGCGCCCTCAGGGAGTGTAAATTTTATCGATATTTTCAAGGTGCTTTCTTGTTGGAGCCTTATACCCACCACACAAGGCATCATCTTCCTATTTTTGAGATGAGGAAACTGAGGCTCTGAGGGCCTCACTCCTAATAGAACCAGGGTTCCAGCCCGGCTTTGCTGGATTCCAACCCCTGGCTCTCTGCCTATAGCCCCGCTACACCACTGGGAAGGCTCTGGGCCTTGAGCGTCCTAGCGCCCAGCCCACGGTGGGGCGGGCACACCCACCTACCAAGTCATGGAGCACGTGCTTGTTGAAGGAATATGGTTCTCTGCAGCAGGAATCCCAACCCTCTGTTTTGGGTCAGTCTCTTTCCTGCCCATGTTGTTATATTCCTCCTTTAAGAACTGGTCTTGGGGGCCCTGACTGAGGTGCAACGGCCCCTCCTGAGGTCAGTCTGCAAACACAGGTGGCTGCCTGGGCGATGGTGTGGTGCACTTCACTGGAGGACACTGCACCATGTTCCTCCTGCCTCAGGGCCTTTGCATAGGTAGAATCGTCTTCTAGGAAGATCATTCTTCACTGCTGCCCTGAATTTATGTCATGAATTCTACCTCAGCCTTCAGCTCAGGGTCACCTCTCCAGGGTCTCTTTCTTCCCTGACACGCAGAGATCAGAATCTCACCCTGATTTTTTTTTTTAAATAAACTTATTTATTTATTTTTTGCTTCTTTGGGTCTTTGTTGCTGCACACTGGCTTTCTCTAGTTGCGGCCAGCAGGGGCTACTCTTCGTTGTGGTGTGCGGGCTTCTCATTGCGGTGGCTTCGCTTGTTGCGGAGCGTGGGCTCTAGGCACGTGGGCTTCAGTAGTTGTGGCACGCGGGCTCTAGAGCACAGGCTCAGTAGTTGTGGCACACAGGCTTAGTTGCTCTGCGGCATGTGGGATCTTCCCCGACCAGGGCTCTAACCCGTGTTCCCTGCATTGACAGGCGGATTCTTAACCACTGCGCCACCAGGGAAGTCTCTCACCCTGATTTTCATAAGCCCCACACCTTTTCTCTGTAGCATGTGTTGCTGTTTGTAGTAACATTCTCCTGTGTCTTCTTCCTGATGACCAGTGCCTAACCCACTGGACTCTCAGCTCTGCGAGGTTAGGGATGTGTCTTCTTCTCCCAGTGTCTGGCACATGGCAGTTCTCAGCAACTATTTGTTGAGTGATTAAGTGAACAAAGCATAAGCTGGGGTGTAAGCTGGAGGAAGCGGAGCACTGAATGTGGAGGTGGCCAGGGGATGGGGGCAGGGGATCTACCTCCCACCTCCTTTCCCTGCAATGCAGGGTCAGAAAGCAAGAAATTAAATTCTCCAGCCTAGAATGACTCCGATGCTTCTCCCTCCTTGGCCGGGAGAGAGGAGACTCTGCCCTGCCCCTGGCTGCTCCCTTACCTTACCTGGTGTCAGAGGGTCTAGTGACACCCCACCTCCCCTGTCTTGTAGTTTGCTTGCCTTGCCCCTCTGCCCTGCAAGGTGTGGAGACCCAGAAGGGAAAGGCCTGAACCCCCATCCCCGGCCCCACACTCTAGTCAGCCTGCCTCCACTGCCTGCCTCTTGGCCCCTCTGCAGCCTAATGACTGCTATGGGGCAGAAGCTGTGTGATGCTCTCTCCTAGTATTTAAACATCCAGCTCAGCTAACATTGGCCAAGCACTGGGTCCTCTATCTGCAGTTTCTCCCCTCCCTCAAGCAATGCCACTTCTCACAGCTGCGTGCCTGAGAGCCGAGTTGTGTTCCCTGGGCTTAAGGTAGTCATTTCCAGTGTCAAGGGGAGGGCATTAGCTGGGGCACCAGCTTTCTGAGAAAGGTCGTTGCAGGCACAGGGATCCACACAACCTGAGAGCCTGTGTCTTCTAGCAAAGCTTAATGCGGCCGAGGAGCCTGTGAGCATCATCGTTTCAGTCCCAGCCCCATACGCTCTCATTGAAAGTGGGTGTAAATATTCGGGCTGGTGGTAGGACTAGGCCTGAAATGAACCTTCCTGAGAGCAAGGCTGCTATCACAAAGTGCCACAGACAGGGGGCTTCAACAACAGAATTTTGTTTCTCCCAGTTCTGGAGGCCAGAAGTCTGAAGTCAACGTGTCTGCAGGGTTGGTGTCTTCTGAGGTCTCTTTACTTGGCCTATAGATGGCTGTCTTCTCCCTATGTCTTCACATGGTCTTTCCTCTGTCTGTGTCTGCGTCCTAATCTCCCCTCATTACAAGGACACCAGGCATGTTGGATTGGGGTACACCCTATGGGCCTCATTTTAACTTAGTCATCTCTCTAAAGGCTTTCTCTCCAATACAGCCCCATTCAGAGGTCCTGGGGATTCGGGCTTCAGTATAGGAATTTGCAGGGGACGCCGTTCAGCCCGTAACAAGGGTCTTGCACTTCAGTGGGAGAAATGTGCCTGGGCCATTTGTAAGAGAGTATGGGGCTAACTGAAGGCAGAGAGGCACACCAGTAAAGAAAGAACGAGGGTTCTTCTGGGGAAGATAGTTCAGTCCGTCTCCTTTCCTGGGAGCTGCTGACTCGGCCTGAGCTGCAGAAGAGGAAGAGTTACTAGTTCGCCTGTAGGATGGAATCTGGCCTCTCATGGGGACTGGAGCACTTGGCACGTTCTCCTGGTTTCAGTCACTATAAATAATCCCTCCTTCATGCAGCATTGATAGGAGGAGACTAGGGTGTGGGGTCCTGGCTGTGCTCTCATCCCATCCATATTGTTTCAATTTCCTGCCTTCTCCTTGTCTCCAGTGGGGAGCCCTCGGGGGCGGGCAGAGCGGGACTTCAGTTCTGGAAGCCAGCTGCTCCATCTCTGCTGCTCTCGGCCTGCTGAACCCCCGGGCAGCTAGCGGAGTGGGGTCAGCCTGGTGTTTCCGGCTGTGTGGCCACTCACCAGGGAACTCCTGCTGTGGGACCCGTGTGAACTTCAGCCTGGATCCTGGCATTCGGGGAAAATGCTTTTGGACTAATTTAACATGGTGTGTGGGCAGGGTGGGGGCCGGGTGAGTGAGGTGAGGGGAGACGGTAAGGGCAGTTGCTCCTCTTTTTGTCCTGCTTGAGTGACTTGTGTGGACAGTGAGATTGTTAGTCGGAAGCGTGTGCCTTCTTTGGTTACCTGTTGATCTGCATTCCCTGAGTATCTCCCTGGGCGGCTTTGTCCTTTGTCACTGTAGACCTAGAAGACCTTGTTCTTGTCCACAAAGAGCTGAGTCCAGCCAAGCATCAATCTTTTTCTTCTGAATTCACTTCCATCATTTTTTTTTTTTTTTTATGGTGACAAAAGACTATCACAGTGCAGTGAGTTGAATGATGACCCCCAAAGATGTCTGCGTCCTCATCCCTGGAACAATGAATGTCACCTTATATGGCAAAAGGTGCTTCATGGGTGTGATTAAGTTAAGGATCTTGGAGTATCCTGGAGTGTCCTGGTGGCCTGGCTTTTAAGAGATGAGAAAGAAAATGAAATGAAATTGACCCTCAGGTCATATCTCTCAAGGTGTTTAGTTTATTAAATCAATAACGGAAACCGTACGTAAGGATGAGCTTATTGCCTGGGTTTTTACAATGAAGGATGCTTTGTAGGTCACACTCCGCCCAGTAACCCCCACCCCAACACACACAGGGCCTCACCTTGTTGACTCACAGCCTCTTCGCAGTAGAAGGTCCAAACCTTTGCTCTCTTTTTCATCCTTCCTCCTTGCTTACCTGCAGCACTGACCAGAGTTCCAAGCTTTGGGTGACTCTGCCATCAGGGCCCAAGTCCCTTCATGTGACCAGAAGGTGGTGTTTGGGGGCCATTTGTAATTTGGGATGACCTTGGGGGCACCTGCTCGAGCACTGGAGTGGGCAGGGAATGGTGCTTCCTGGAGTCGTGTGCTGGGCAGCGCAGGGGTGACGATGTGGGACCTGGTGAGAGGACAGCCCAGCTTGGACAGAAGGAAGCTCTGGACCTCCTGTCCCTTTCTGGGCTCTGCCTGTCAGGCGGAGGTTCCCCCGACCGTGAGCTCCGGGGCTGCACCGCCGCACTGCACAATCCTTGCAGACGCCATGCAGCGCATCTCCTGGGAGGAGGCCTCTGTGAGGGCGGCGAGGCTGGATGATCTTGGGTGGCCAGGGAGTGGCACTCTCAGAAGTCAGCTTGGGGCAGAATGGCGGCTAGGAGGGGCAGCCCTAACTAAGAAGCCAAAGGACAGGAAGTAGCGGCCTGGGCCTGGAATCCTGGAGCATCTTTTGGGTTGCTGGGAGAGTCTGGCACCCCTCCCTGCTCCTGGGCTCATTCATTCTTTATTCTTGCACTTCAACTCCTTGACCGTGGATCCTGGTCCTAAGAGACTCGGAGCAAGAAACTGAGACACCCCTGTCATTCCAGCTCCCTGGTACAGGTTTAACACCCGCCTGACCGGTACTGATAATCTGCCTTGGTTACAGTTGAAATACCTGAGACAGGGAAAGGGGCTGCAGCATTTTCCACTCAGGGAGGTGATGAAACTGATGGAAGCAGGCCTTGGGAGGCAGGTGGGGAGGGGAAATTGGATGTGAGCTGGAAATTTTTAAGAGCTTCCCCAAATCCAAATCTTTATATGATATCTCCTGAATTTTAAATGTCAGCAGGTAATTAAAATAAAAAGAAATACATCTGGGCCAGGTGGTCCATGGCATCCCGCTTGGCTGGGATCATCTCATAGATGAGGACATGGGTGCCCACAGAGGCACACTCCACACCCCAAGGAGGGCTCTTTCGAGAAGGCGGAGAGAGCATAGAGGGGATGGGGATGGCCCACCTCTCTGGCCATGCAGACCAACCTGGCTCCTGGAGAGAAGACGCCATGTGTGTTCACCTGGGGAAAGGTGGTGGCCTTCCTCATTTTCTTCTTTCCTTTTTTCTCTGCAGAGGTCTGTGGGGCCCTCAATGTCACCGTGTCCCCGGGGCCTGTGGTTGACTACCTGGAGGGGGAAAATGCTACTCTTCTCTGCCACGTCTCCCAGAAGAGGCGGAAGGACAGCTTGCTGGCCGTGCGCTGGTTCTTCGCGCGCCCGGACTCCCAGGAGGCCCTGATGGTTAAGATGACCAAGCTCCGGGTGGTGCAGTACTATGGGAATTTCAGCCGCAGCGCCTACCGTCAGAGGCTGCGCCTCCTTGAGGAGCGGCGTGGGGTGCTCTACACCCTCTCTGTCTTGACCCTCCGGCCAGCCGATCAAGGGCATTACGTCTGCAAAGTCCAGGAAATCAGCAAGCACAGGAATAAGTGGACAGCTTGGTCCAACGGCTCCTCGGCGACAGAAATGAGAGGTAAGGGTGCATCCACTCTCTGGGGAGAGTGGGAGGGTGACAGGTCAGTGGGCCTCCCTCCAGCTGGCCAGGCAGTGGCCTCCAGGACGGCTGTGCTGAGCTAGAACACATCTTTTTGGCCTCTAAGGGCCAAGCCATATGAGGCAGGCCTGGGAATGAGGATAGATCTTTACATGGTTGCTGTGGCTGACGTGTATTATAGGCGTGGAAGGCTGAACAGAAAGGGGCAAGTGTCTGGCCCCATGCCACCCAACCCACCCCTGGCCAAAACCTGTTTTGCAGCTGAAAGATTGGTCTGGCTGTGTTCTTTGCCTCCAGCTCAGGTCTGCACAGCCTTGATCTCTTTACCTGGCAGGGTGCCGGGCACCTATGGGAGGAGGCCCGCATTGGGAGGTTCTGATGCCTGATGTGAGTTGCCAGGCTTCAGAGCAGGGCAGCCTCCGTGGCTCTGACCCATCGCCCAGAGGAACTGATCCAAGCCTCCGGCAACAGCTCACTGAAAAATTCATCCAAAAGTGGGCAAGGGACCAGAGGTGGCCCTCCCTTCCTGGAGACAGAGAGGAGGCGTGGGCCGCGTTCCGGAACGTCTTAGCTACCCAGTGCCATATTTGAGGGCTATCATTTTTTGCCACTGATGTTCTATTCAAGAAGACGCCTCTCACAATTTTAATAAGACCGGCTACTGTGTACTAAAATTACATCTTTGAGTGCTTGGAACCTGAATTTGGTCTGGTAGACGATCAAGAGAATCACAGAGTAAAGCTGATGATGCCAAGTGTGAAAAAGAATCTACTTTTGTTGTATACGTGTCATGTGATATTAAAGGCATTAGTGATGTTGTCAAAGGGATCAAACTCAGTTGTGAAGAGGCATATTTAATATCCTATATGTTAAAGTAAATCATTTACATGGATAGTCCAACTTCATTTGTCTTTGGAGTCTGCTTATTTTAATGTTGTTAAGCACGGAATGATATATCATCTGAAATGTTGTGCGCTTTTTCTCCTTAAGCAAATTAATTCAGGAAAACAAATGACTATTAATATAAATATGTATTTTGGCACAGAAAATAGAAGAGTACATCGGATGACCACAGGCTAAGGAGGGAATCCACTCTGGATATCACTTGGCTCTGAAACATAAGGTCTTATATCTGCCCTTTTAGTTTTTATGTCTGGGTGTATTCCGGAACCGTGTAGTAAATCTCTCGGCAGTGACGACCACTCTGCCAGTTAGAATAGTTAAAAGGATTTCCTACATTCAAGTGAGTGCCGTCATCCAGTCCGTTATTTCATGTGCGTCTACTTTCAGTGAATGAAGCTGGGTTCCTTCTAGAACATTTATTTGGGTACGTGCTGCAAAAACCTGAGGTGGTTCTTAAGACTTCAGTGGAGCTAATCTCTTTTCCCCACTTCTCGGTACTTTGATTTGCTCTTATGAGTGGAAGAGGAAGGGGTGGAGTTACAAGGCGTGTCCAGGGAATTGTGTGTAAACTGCAGCCTGTCACATCCCTGCTGGTCCCCGACATGCTGGCTCCTGACGAAGTCCAGCTCGTTAGCCACGTGCTTGCAGAGTGCTTTACCAGCGTCATGCAAAATGAGAAACTGGAACAGAAATTTAAGAACAGACCAAATAACAATTTGCCCCCATAATTGCAGTGTTACTTGCTTTATTTTACTCTGTGTGTTTTTGAGTTTCCCCCAAATCAGAGTAAGTCCTTGAGCACGTGTGTGTGTGGTGAAAAAAAAAAAAAAGTAGCAATTATTGGGGAAAAAACTATGTTAATAAATAAATTTGTCATGACTTTTTTCCTGAAGAGACCTCTGAAAGTATGGGGCTAAAAAAATATTGGCTATATTAATTTGGGACAAAGCATAAGTTGCCATTTTATGTTTTAACTGTGCAAATTATTAAAATATGATGGAGAATTGGGGATTTTGAAGAATGGGGAAGTAGTAAATTGGGGTTTGTCTGGAAACCGCATATGTATGAGATCGTGGGTGGGGAGAGCTCCTGACTTCAGTGTTGTTGGTACCAAACGATATGATGAATAATGAAGAATGAAAATGTGTGATCCTCTGGGTGACAGTGGAGTCACACTTGGCTTATTTTAGAGAACCTGTCATACCACGTGAACTTAGTGTCATTTTTATCACACAGAGCTGGAAGGAAAGGCAAGGAATGTTACACAGTTTCTTCAGTTGCTTATGCCACGTGACCATTTCACTGAGCCAGAAGCCCTGCCTGCAGAGAACGTGGATCCCAAAGCCCTAAGTGACACATGGTGTTGGAACCGTCTGGAGCGGTTTCCAGGAGGGTTGATGTTAGGTTTGATTTCATTTAATTGTTTTATCAATGACATTGAAAAGCGGGCACACATCACCTTAATGAACTTTACAGAAAGTACAAAATTGGGACGTTCTTAACATCAGCAAGGAGTAAAACATAATGAAAAGGGAATCCAGGGAGGTAAGAAATACGAGCAGGAAATACCAGAATGAGATTCAATTTGGAAAATGGCAGAGTGATACATTTGGGGAAAACGAATCACAGGCAGTGTTGGAGAGTCAGCGGGAGGCTCTCTGTGAAGGGACTTTGGTGATGTCGGTGGTGAATTAGATGCGCATCTGCAGGGTGATACGGCAGCAGGAACAGCCTGTGTTATTTCCATCTGCATACAGTAAGTTGGCCTGGTGTCCCTGAGAATGAAGTTGGTTGTGTCATGTGTACTGTGCTGGGGAGACACTAATGTGGACTACACCGTCTGTTTGGGGAACCTCACTTTCAGAAAGATAGATTCAATCTAGAGAAGAGTAGCAAACATGATGAAATGAGTGGCAGCCTTCAGAGAGATGATCAGTTCAGCTGGGGGAGCCTTGCTGGGCTCAGCGAACACATCACACTGGAAAATAATATGGACTACAGTGTTCTGCAGTGCTCGGTAGATGCATTTATCTCTCAGTGGGCATTTATTTTATGGTGCATCTGCTCTGCTGGACACTTGGGGACACAGGGGCGGATCTGTTTAGAGGGTGGCAGATACAGAAACAGATACGATGTCATGGAGTCAGGTGCAGTGGTAAAGGTGTGCATGGAGCACTGCGCACACGCACAGGAAGGCCCCTAAGGATGAGGCAGGGGGCAGTGGTTGAGCGGACACTGGCTGTTTACGTGGGGCAGGGAGCCAGAGGGGACGGTAAAACAGCGGATGGAGGGCCCTACAGCCGTGGGTCAGGACTGCTGGAGCCTGAACTAGAAGGTCGGGCCAGCAGTGGGTAACGAGGGGAGGCAGGCAGGGCTGATAGTGGAGGGGCCTGTACTGAATATTAAGGAATTTACACTTGATTTTGTAGGCCAGTATTCTCAACCTTGCCTAATGATCAGAATCTCCAGGGCCATTGTTAACATGCGGATTCCCAAGCATCTGCCCTGGAGATTCTAGTCTATTAGGTCTGGGTTGGAATTTTAATATTTAACATCCAGTCTAGATGATTTATCATCAGGCATTTTGGGGAATCTCTGCTTTAGTCTTTGGAAACCCTGAGAAGCGTTTAAAGTCTTGACAGACCCCTCTGTTGGCTGTTTGGGACATGGATTTGGGGGAATCAGACTACAGGGTGAAGAGGCAGAGTCTTTTGTATTTTCCCAGGCTTGAAATGTTGCAAAGTTTGGCAGTAGGAATGGAGAGACATTGGAGGTCAAATAAGAAGTTTTGAATAACTGGGTGCAAGTAAGGGAGAAAGCTTTGGGATGATAGGAGGAGTCTCACTCACTGTGTGCAGGATGGTGCCCACGGCTGACAAAGGGAACATAAGAGATGAAGCTGGCCACAGGGGAATTGAGAGTGAGGTTGGCTGGAGGCCATCCTGCACTGATGTCCAGTAAGCACACAGAAATGTAGAGCTGAAGCGCCCATCTGATCTGGGCAGTGACAACTGATTCTGAGTCAGGCAGGTGAAACCATGGGGGTGGGTAAGATCCCCAAGGGGATCCCCAAGGGGCAGGGGCCAAGGGTGAAGCCCTGGGAAACACCAGTATTCGGGGCAGCAGACTTGGCGTTTGGAACGGGCTCCTCTGGGCCAGCCCCCTGGTGGTCTGGAAAAGGCAAGGTGTTTTCAGTAGGAGAGCAACACTGCAGAGCGAAGATGTAGCAGCTTCTTCCCAGGAGTGCAAAAAGTCAATCTTTGGGAAATCTAGAGGTGCACAGTGTTCCAGGCAGGAATGAGGTGCATTGACCTTGGCAGCCTGGCAGCCTGGTGAGCCCTGTGTCCTCCTTTCTGGTGACAATCATCTCTAGGTAACAGCTTCTGGCTCATTTATCATGAGCAGGTGAGATGCAGGGTTGGGTCTCGCTGTAGGTGAGAGAGGAGGAAGTGAACTGCGTGGGCCTGCCCTGCCCGAACCCAAGACTTTGGGGAGCTCAGGTCCTGAGTGCCCTGTCCCTAACGCTGAGCAGGCTGAGCAAGGCTGGAGTTGGTGGAACAGGGAAATCAGGATGGAAGTAAAGGGCACGAGCAGGGGTTCGGGGTCGTTTCCAACAGGGAGACGAAGCTGCTCAGCGGGGTCTCTCTCGAAGGGGTGCCTTATTTATGCTTGGGTTGTTCAAGGTTTTCTGAGCTGGAGGCTTCATAGATAGACTAGTGCAGAGTTTTCCAAATGTTCTTGGTTCCTTTAGGCCAAAAGAAATAACTAACAGCTTTGCTTTTTAAGTAGTTGGGTCCAACAACATAAAAAAGGATTTCTGTCCTAACACGTCCTGAGAGCATAACACGTCCCTAGACGTGAAGACAAGCTGTTCTCTTTGGGGTAAATTCCAGTATCACTTTCGAATCGAGTTGAAGCTTGCTATTTTAGGGGGCTAGCATCTCTCCTATAGGTGCAAAAGCACTTTCATTATTTCAGAAGCAGTCCGATAGCTACTTGTGGTCAATTTTTTGGCAAATTGTGATACTTTCTGAAGTTCGCTTTACTCTGTCCCTGTAGACACAGAGGTAGTGTCTGACCCTGCGTTTGTTCTCTGCACTCAGTGCTGACTGGTACTTGCTATGCCCAGGCGTGCAGTTTAAATTAAGCCCGCCGTCTTCCCTGAGCTGGTACGGGCAGGTCTTGTTGCCTCTCCACGTGCCCTTCACCCTGTCTGCTCCACGTTCCCGTGTCCAGGCACTTGCCCGTTGTGTTTTGTGCCCGCTTTCTTTAGTAATCCCTTGACCTCCCTTTGCTGTCTCTGCTCCCCAAGCTTTGGGGGTCTCCCTACCTTTGTGCCTTCTCCATCCTGCTTGATGTCCCTGTGACCCCCCATACCTGTCCTCCTCAGGCACTGATGTGGCCTGGTCCCTCCCAGGACACACAGACCCTGGAGAGTTCTAAGCGCAAGGACGGCCCTGGCGTGGGTGTGGGAATGGGAGGTTGGACCAGTTCCTAAGCCTGGATTTTCTTCCGGAGGATTTCCGGGATGAAGCCTGAGAGTCCCTGGGGCTCCCGGTCAAGGGCAGGCTGCGGCACGGTCCTGGGTGCCACGTGTCCCTAACAGTTGCTGAGCTCTGACATGGCCAGTTTGGTGCTTTGCTTGAGGGTACCACATGCGCCCTTGGCACCAGGGAGTGTGAGCCCCCCGGGGTTCTCAAGAGTGACATTGTCATTCATTTTAAGCTTCTTGTCTTAGGGGTACAACCGCTTGGATTCCCCATTCCCCAGGCCGCGTACAAAATTATCCTCAATGGCTTTTCAGCACAGTTCTGCCACCCACTGACTCAGAAGCAGTCTGATGTTCTGAGCAGAACCGAATCTCCATCTTTTCAGGTGGAGATGTTTTCATCAACGGTGAAAATGCTAATAAGAGAAGCAATTTGCAAGGGCTGTCTGCTGCAATTTAAACAGTATTTCAGTCTAACCCCAAACAACATATTTTAACAAGCCAAATTGTTCTTTGACTTCAGATTATATAAGTGAGCTTTAAATGTTAGGAGTGGACAAAGCAAATAGAAAACTCTGCTTACCCTAAAAAGTATTTGGGGGCAAAGATGAAATTATAATATAATTTCTTATCTATTTAACCTCAAATATTAGAGGGAATTTAATAATTGGATCTGAAAGTATCACCACAGGGAACCGATATTTCAAGTTTCAGTGGCAGAAATTAAAGAATTCCTTTTTCTCCAGAAACATGGAACAGATAATTAGGAATGAGATTAATGAAACATTTAGTGCTACTGCTTAATTAAGCAAGCTCACATCATGATGTTTAAAGTGTCAACAGGTCCTATACTCAAAAGGAACAAATTGATAACTGGAGTGTAATTTAAACACCACTTCAAACACTTCTTCATTGTATCTACGCTCCTTGCGACTGCCATGTTCTTGGAAGAGTTTAAGAGATTGGAATTTAAGCTCAGCACCATGTATGAAGCCCCAGTTTATGAGCCTGTGGTCCCTGTGCTTTGCCCAAAGAGAGTTATGCGTGGGGAGGTTTGATCCCCTCCCTCTGGGGTCCCCAGCCTCACAATCTGGAGGAGGAGACATATGTCAATATGGGTATAGGTTTGGTAGACATTATCGACAAAGCTAATAGAAAGAGAGTATGAAACGGCCATACAAGAGGGTGAAGCGGGTACGGGGGAGTCAGCGGAAGACAAGGTTACATTCTTTGGGGAATAGGAGAAGGCCACCTGGAGGATGTGGCATTCCGCTGGGACCACAGGGTGAGGAGGGATGTCACGACTATGGGCCGTGCCATGTCAGGAGATGAAACAGCTGGAGCAAAGGTATGGATGAAGGAGAAGAGGGATTTGCAAATAACTTAGCGGAGTTGGATGCATGTTTGTGATTGGTAAGGGCTAAGGTGGGCAGGGATAAGAGGAAAGGTTGGCGTGGTGGCCCTGCCCGGGGACCTGGACTCCAGGGACCCTGCCAGATTCTTCTTAAATGCACCCACATGCCTGACACAGTGCATGGTACACAGAAGGGCTCTGTCACGAAATTTTTAGATGAAGGACTGATGAGTGATCCAAACTCTTTGGTATAATGCCATTTTAATTAATGGCAACAAGGAGTGGAAGGTGGTAGCAAGAGAGTAATATATAGATCTACCCTGGGGTTGTGTCTGGAGAGGGCCCGTTACCAAGCCCTAAGGTTTAGTATTTCCTAACCGCTATGTGGGGACATACACATGGCCTTTGTATTCTGCAGCTGATTCCGTCTCAGAATGTGAAGTTCTTATCTAACTGCCTTGTCACAATGGGAAGTCTGTTTAACATGGTTTTTCGTTTGCTTTTTTGCTTTGTTTTCTAGAATTTGTCTTAGAGTGAATGCAAAGGAAAGAGTGGCTTAAAATAGACAAAGCTGGAGCTTTTCCGTTTCTCATCAGCTGCTCCATCAGTGCAAGTCACTCAGAGGTCCTAGTCACATATATGGCTTTGTCCAGGCCCCAAGAGAGACTGCCTTTGGCCTGAGTCTTGGAAGGGCAAGGGGAAAAGGAAGCAATAGGCAAACTTCTGAAAGCAGAAACAGAGAAGTTCTCTGTGTCTCTCTGGGCTGTAGTTGCCTTTCTTGAGAACACTGACCCAGTTATAAATAGTGGGGACACAGCTACATTTAGTTTTTTTCCTTGGGAAACCATCTGATGATTGAATAAGAAGGGCCAGCGAACTGACTGTATTGATTTTTGAATTCGGAGCGGAAGCGTTGGCTCCTTCTTATTTTATTTGAGGGCCTCTCCTTGTGCACCTTTCACATCCCCAGCCTCTTCTGGTCCTTGGGGATTTTCCTTCCCCACTGATGTGTGCAGAGTGCTGCCTGAGGAGACTGAGGTAGGCTGTGTCCGCTTTCCAGCTTTCTGCACCCCCTGGGTGCACATTAGCAAGGTCTACATGCAAGGTCCAGGGCCTGAAACTTGTGCCCCTCTCCTTTCAACTCAAAAGAGATTAATCATCTTATGCTTAAGGTTTCTGGGCTTCCGGCTTCCATTCTGTTAGAAACTAAGAACTCAGAGGCCGTAAAGTAAATCACGACAGACCCAAAGCATGCAGCTCCAAAGTTAGAGCGCTGCAGAGAAGTCGGCCCTGAAGGCCTGGTGAGCTAGTGTGTTCCCCCTGCTTCTGAGACAGGTCTTCCATGGGAAGGCAGGTGCTGGGTAGGCCAGGGTCCCCTGCCCTGGGCTTTCTTCCCAGCCTTCCACAATATAAGTTTGTCCCAGCACCAAGCTTTCTTTGGGAGACCTTGATCCACCAATACAGCATCGTATTCATTCCATTCATTTGTGCGCTCAACGTAACTAGGACCTGTCATGGGCCAAGAAGGATTCTGGGAAGTGGAAACAGATGCAATTCCAGCCCGCGTGGAACTTCCCTTCTGCTGGGGGAGGCGGACAATGAACCGGAGAAATGAGTAAAGCATAGTGATGCGTTCTAAGGCAATGTGTTCAGCAGGGACAGAGGGTGTGGAATATTAGAGAATCATTGGAGGAAGGTCTCTCTGACTCAGATTCTCTGTAGTTTCCAAGTTTGAGTCGGCCACTTGGGGAGACGCATCAGCCCTTATAGACAGTCTGCTTTTTTGAAAACAACTTTCTTGAAAGCTGTGT
Organism: Aethalodelphis obliquidens; assembly: GCF_003676395.1. Lineage (NCBI taxonomy): Eukaryota > Metazoa > Chordata > Mammalia > Artiodactyla > Delphinidae > Aethalodelphis > Aethalodelphis obliquidens. The sequence continues at coordinate 1,172,483 of NW_020838068.1, read as the reverse complement.
TCTTCACCTCGTATTCCTCTGCTCTGAGACATGTTATTAAGGGGCCCCTTGGGAGTCCTTTGTAAACAACACTTATGTGATAGGCTTATTCCTTAGGTTTTGCTGTTACTCTCCTTTTCCCTGGATTAAATTGAAGAGCATTGGTTGAGTTCTGAGTGCTGGACCCCAACCTAGACTGGATGGGAGATTGAGGCCCAGGATCTGGCCCCTCAAGACCTGAATCCCCTCTCCCATGTCTCTTGGGACTTGGTGCCCACTGCTGTCTGTAGTAGGGGTATGTGAGCCAGGGCTTCTCCACGTGGGGTCCTGGGACCTCAAGCCTCAGAATTTCCATGACTGTGTGCTCCCTAATCATGCAGGTTCTCAGGCCCTCCCCAAATTCCTTGAACCAGAAGCTCAGGGGTCATGCCTGGGAATCCCCATTTTAACAAGAGGCCTAAGTAATTCTCCCCCACAGTAAAGTTTTAGAAATCTTGGTCTTCAGGTGCTCGGTGAAGGCAACACCCTCTACCATCAGGAGTTACACAATCTGGAGAATGCTTCAGCCTAGCCTGACCGGTAGTAGAAATAGGAAGGTGAAGGTGTGTCTCTCAAACTCAGGGCCAGACTTTCCCGCATCCGTGCCGCTGCCCCGTACGGCTTCCTCACTCCTCTGTCTGTTCCAGGGCCCTCCCTGCACTCCTCTCCGTCAACCTCTGCCTTCCGGAAGGTGTTCTGTGTCAGAAAGGTGCACCCTACTTTGGGTGTAACCCATGGTTGCAATGTAAGCCCCTTTAATTATAGGATTCTTTGTTAAAGGAACTGGAGGCATAGGTGAGCAGGCAGGAAAGAATACTGGGAGAAGGGGAGCCTTCCCAGGGCCTCTAAAAATCACGAGCCATCTGTTCACTGGATGACGGGGGTCAGCCCTTCAGCGCAGGCTCAGGTAAATGCTCTGTATCATCAGTGAACAGGAGACCAGGAAGGAAACAGGAGGTCCCTCAGCCGGAGGGCATTGTCATAGGGTCTTTGGCGTGAATTCAGGGGACATGGTCTGCCACAGCCTGTGAAACATGCCCTCCCCGGGGGAGTCAGTGGGACGGTCTGTCCAAGTCAGAAATCAAGGGTCTCAGTTTTCACACCTCTCTGAGTGATGGTTTCCCCTCAGGTCCCAGCAAAGGGGACTTGACTAAGATTCTTTCTTTCCAACCTGCTTCCTCCAGACATGAGGCTGATAGGATCGCTTTGTCTCGGTGCCTCTGGACTGTGTTCTTCCAGACCGTTTGATCCTGCAGCACTTTCAACCGGTTCTTCCCAGAGGCCCGAGACGTGGTGGCTCTCACACCCCACTCCTTCTTAGATTTCATCGGATTCTGCTCTCTTGGGGAGGGACCCAGGACGGCCTGCTGCTCAGTTATCCGGGCCACCACCTCACAAGAACGTCAGCCAGGCTCTGCACACTGGGCGCCGGGGTCCCCAGGAAATTACAAAGCAGTCAGTAGGTCAGTTGATGACTTAGCTTTTGAGCGCCCTTTACTCTCCTTTTCTACTGTGGCCCAGACCGATTGATGAATGTGCACGGGAGTCAGAAGTCAAAATGCCCACTTTCTGCTAAAGCTGTATTGAGAAGAGTGGTTTGGTGCTGAGGCCAAGCTGGGCTTCCTTCTGCTTCTCTGATCAGTTGCACTACCCTCGTCCCAGGCCCCACACCCTGTGGGAGGAGGTGGTCCCAGTACCGCCCTCCCTCACGGGACCTCTGGATGCAGGAAGGATGGAAGAGGCAAGGCTCCCCGGGAAGCAGGGCTGGCATCGCTCCCAGCAGCTGGAGTAATGGACCTTCCCCAGGGGGTGCCCACTGCCCACCCCCACATTAGCTCCTGGCTGAGAGGCTGGGCTCAAGACAGAGTCCACCTTGAGCAGGGCATTGGCCATGGTCTGTGGACGCAGACGTGCGGCTTGACAATGTATCGCATTCATTTTGAGACAGCACGGGATCAGCAGCTGAAACAAGAGAGCTACGTGGAACCTCGGGAAAATTTCAAAAGCTCTGGCAGAGTTCATGTAGAAATTTTTCTTGTAGCAACAGATAAGATTATGGCTGGTGTCACTGATCATCGTATGCCAAACAGAGTTGCTGCACTTTCCCATAAAACAGCTGCACGGGAGAGAAATGAGGAACCTCCGTGAATTCCTTGCTTAGAGCCCCCTTAGCTTTGAATCCCAGCTTGTTGGCTCTTTCAACACCCATCTCCATAACTCCACTGGGGAGACCTTGTTACCTTCTATCCCACATAAGGCAAAGGGAATTGTAATTGGACTAAATCAAGGGCCCACAGCTTCTGAAATGAAAAAATGTAAGATGAATCAAAAGTGGTCCAAAGGCAGTGGCCTTTGCCTTTGCTGGAAGGGTAGCAGCCCGACTGAGTTGCAGACGTTTAGCCACAAGGTCAGGGAACTCTTTCTTATGGACCATTTGGACAACTGGAGATTCACATTCTCAGGCAAAGGACTGATAGCAGAGGACCATGCTAGGATTTAGGTGTGGGAATTAGAGCAGTGAATAAAATAGACCAAATCCCTGTCTTATGGAGCTAAGGTCCTTGTGGATAAAAATGGCTCACTAGGTCTCAGGCACTGTTCTGAGTATTTCACATATATTAACCCATCTGGTTCTCACACTCACCCTGAACTTATTATCATCTCTGCATAACAAATGAGGAAACTCAGGCAGTGGGAAGTTAAGTGACTTGCCCAAGGTTACATAACCAGCAAACGGCAACTCAACCCGGTGTACATCAGTGCATCTCACACTTTAAAGTGCATATAATTCATCCAGGGAACCTGGGTTTAAAAGCACATTCTGATCCAGTAGATCTGGGTTGGGTCCCCTACAGTCCTGCACTTCTGACAAGCTCCCAGGTGACACTGATGCTGCTGGCCCGTGGACCACACTTGGAGTAGTAAGGCTCTCGACCATGCTGGGCATCCCTGATCTCCTGAAAACTACGGTCCTCAGAGGTCCACTTCTTTCTCATTTCGCTATTGTCTTCATTAGGACTCTGCGGTTATCGCAGCCTAGGCTTAATTGGTTGAAGATGAAAACCCATTCAAGCTAATTCAGAAGAGAGGTGGGGATGGTTGAAGGATATGGAGCTCATGCAATGCAAGGTCAGCAAATAACATGTCAACCCTCTTGGTACCCAGAGTACCATCAAGGTCAAATCCTCCCACCTCCATATTCCTCCTGCAGGTTCTGCCCTCAGCTCCGTTTGCTTTCCTGTTTTCCAAACACGGCTGCCCACCCCAGAGTCCACAGGCTTTTTCAACCCCAGGGCCTACAACCACCATATGTACTCTGTTTCTTAGTTTAAATTCTTGATGGGGGAATCTGCTCGGTTGCTCTGGCAGTGAGCAGATTACAGGAGCTGTGGGTGGGGTAAATTAAGCAGGAAAGGTGATGGATGAATTGTCTGACATGTCTAATATCACACGCAAGACCAAATGTCCACTAAGAGTTCATTCCTGGATGTCCAGATTTCTTCCTTTGAGGGGCCGTCAGGAAGAAATAGATCATTCATTTATTTACTGGGCACCTACCAGCTGCCAGGCAGTGTGTCCCAAGATGGTGATACTGAGGTAGAAGACCAGCTTCTGGTTTTGAGGAATTTAGGTTCTACTGGGAGAGGGGTTCTTTCCCACAGAACAGAGCCCTCCTTCTGAGAACAATTAGAAATGCTGAAAAAAAAATCTGTATTTCAGCTTTCCTAATTATATATTTATATTTCATAAGTATATTTGTATTACATAATTACACAATTGTCTGTGTGCATATGTATTTCAGCTATCTTAATTGTTCTCTGAAGGACTATATAGATAGAGTGCAGAGAAGAGCAGTGAATGAGACCAATTGTCAGAGTCGCTTAACTCTTTAAGAAATTCAGCTGTTTTTTCGCAGTGCTTGTTGAGAAAAGTAATGCAGAAAGTGACAATCAGGTTGTTTAGGAGGCAAGCAGAGCCTCTGATAGAGCAGAGTTCTATCAGTGAGATGAAAATTGGAAGCGCTATGATAAATACTTGAGGTTTTCTACTGGGGATCCCTGAAGTAAGGGCAAACCAGAGAGAAACCCTATCCTATAAAAACTGAAACCCACCTTCTAAACAGTTCATATCCTCATTGGGTTAGGTGATCATCCCCCTACTCTAACTTCCTATGAGGAAAATAAAATTTTATCTCGAATCTACATGATTTTCCACATATGACGTCTGGCATTCAATTAAAAAATTATCAGGCACATCAAGGGACAAGATCAAAATCAAAAATGGGTAATAAAAATAAGCCTATGGGCAATGCAGATGTGAAAGATATCAGTCATGTACATTAAAATAATGTGATAAATATGGTTGAAAAATTAGATAACATGCTGGATAAATTCATCAGAGAGCTAGGATATATAAAAAGAATTAAGTGGATGATCTATAACTGAAAAAAATCCATCAATGAAATCTTAAATTTCAGAGATGGCTTTAACAGCAGGTTAGACACAGGTGAAGAGAAGATTAGTGATCTGTGTGGTAGATCAATGGAAATACCCAGTGCAAGGCCTGGAGAAAAATAAAGATGGAAAATTCAGAATTGGTATCCATGACAATAATAATATAAAAGTTTGTGGGAGGGGCAGTAAATAAATTTCCAGACCATCTTTGCCATATTCCTTACCTCTCATATTGATTCAATTTTTATTCTAGCCACCTTTGTCTTGTTATTTGGGTCTTAGAGATTCTCTTCTCTGGAGCTCTTCAGTGTGGTAGCCACTGACCAAATGTAGCTATTTAAATTTAAATTAATTAAAATGAAATACAGTTACAAATTCAGTTTCTTAGTCCCATGTGAATAAGCCACGTTTCACATGCTCAATAAAAACATGTGGCCAGTGGCAGCTGTATGTGCCTTGCAGACACAGAACATTTTCATCATCTCAGAAAGTTCTATTGGGCAATACTCTCATTCCCTGACATTTTACATTTTTCTGTCAGGTTAATTTTTTTGATTTTTGCCTACGATTATGTTAGCCCTGTATGTGGAACCTTCCCATGTTTCCAGACTCTTTAGTATGATGTTCAAGGTTTGACATAGTGTAACTCAATTCTGTTTCCCTGACAATTGAAAGCAGACACAGTGAATTCAGTGCTCAACCACTGACTGAAAGCAGACAAAATAATCTCAAAATCAGATGCTTGCAGCTCTGTGACTGTCTTACATGGAGAATGTGCTCAGAGCACTGACCCTGAGTCATCAGATGACCTCAGGCTTCTCTATCTAGGGATACCCAGGCAAGTACACTACATTTTGGAAAGATGTCCACTAAAATGGTAAAATAAATAATGTTTTGGTTCTTGGAATTCCCACTGGGGAACTCTTTATTTTGCAAATATATGGGGTGAGTGAGGCTTCTGCTGGACTGAGTACCAGCAACTTAATTCCCCTCTCTGGTCTCTTACTTGTTATATGTAAGTCATTGCACCTTCCCCTGGCTTGTGGGTTGTGACAATTAAATGTGGTTTTTGCAAATATGAAAATTACTTTATAAATGTAAGTGTCATATATACCCTATGATATTATTTTGGACTGAGGTGGGCTAGGTCCATGAGCTACTCCACTTCATGCTATGCCATTTCTTTTTTGTCTTACAGTGACTTCCCTGAAAGCGTCTGAAGATTCATCGTTTGAGAAAAAGAAAGAGACCTGGGCATTTTTTGAAGGTAATTGCTTATTTCTTTATTATAAGATGCAGCCTCACTTTTAGATAATAGGAAAGGAATAGACTTCTTAGTTTTCCCCTAATATCAAATGGTTTTCTTGCCCTAAACTTACTCAGGAGTAGGTTGGACATCCCTGGTGGTATCAGCCCACAGATGTTGAAAAAGCAGACATGAAAGCTCCAGTCTGCATACTTTGGGGTTGTTTGTTTTGTGCCAGAATTTCTGCTCCGAGGTGATATGAGGGAGGGATCTTCAAGTAATATAAAAATGCAAATTACATCTACTGTGACTAATTTTATCTCAGGTTTCTTAAGGAGTTTGGGATTCTGGAAACATCTGTAAACCTTAAGCAATTGATTTTCAACCCATGTTAGCATCACTGGAGAGCTTTAAAAATGCTAATGCCTGCACCACATCTCTAGAGATTCTGATTAAGTTGTAACTTGTTAAAAGCTCTTCATGGGTTGCCAGCATGCAGCCATGACCTTAGGGAGGTGTTTTCCAAAACTGGTTCCAGACCACCAGCATCAGCATCGCATCAGCATTAGCACCACTTGGAAGGCTGTTACAAATGCACTGTGTTGAGTGCTACCCTTGCTTATGGAATCAGAATCTCAGGGGGTGGTACTCAGCAATCTGGGTTTTAACAAGACCTACGAGTGATTCTGAAGTACACTCAGACTGCAGCCTTAGAGCAGTGATTCTCAACCGGAGGTGAGTTTATCCCTCTAGGGAACATTTGCCAATGACTGGATACATTTTTGGTTGCCACGACTAGCATTTTGGTGCTACTGGCATCTATTGGGTAGAGGCCAAGGAAGCTGCTACACATCCTCCAGTGCCCAGGTCAGCCCTGACAACAAAGAATTATCTGGCCCCAAAAGTCAAGAGTGTCGAGGCTGAGAAAGTGTATGGCCTTAGTGTATGGAAAACTCACAGAAATTGTTATTGTAAAGTGGTTGAGGATTATGACCATAAGCAATGAAAGAATGTATTTTGTGAGTTCTCAGGGAGAACCTTTGATCAGTAAAAAAAAACAAAACACAACAGATTAATGTTAAGATGTGATCAAGAAACTGTGAAGGATTACATCTTGTGAAGGCATTGCATTTTTTGATGATGTATGGACCTAGCCAAAAGGATCTAAGGAGACGTGTGCCTTGGGCCTTCACCATCACCTTTTGTTAATTCAACAGGTGTAGGAACTTGCCCTTGGGGGAGAGCACTTGGATTCATACCTATGTCTTCCAGTAGCTAGTTAAAAGCAGTGGATTGAGGAACTTTCTGTCTTAGAAAAATGTAACCATAATTATGAACATGGTTTGCAAACCATAAGGTGTCGCTCAGGTAGGCCATTAGGATTGTTTCGTTTTGAGGTCATAAATATTGCATTTCTCGGGTTGCACTTGAACAGTGATTCTTTGTATTCCCTGCCTTTTCTTCTGCACATTTTGTAGATGGCTTTTTCTTTACTTGATGACCTCCAAGTAAAATAATCCCCAATTCCCTCCCTTAGTCTCTCATTCAGTGAATGCCTTTGTTAACAAAGAGATGTGTGACTTTCCTTCTCATAAAGTGAAGCAGTAGAAAAAGCAATTGATGTATCCATATTTCTGAGGCTGTCCTATGACCCAGGCACTGGGAAGAGGTGGGAGTCTGGAGATGTCCTGGGGGCTCCCTAAGGTAGGCCACTGGCAGATGTGACAGCAGGAGCCCTGTTTATCATCAGATGCATAAGGATATCATGTGGGGGTTGTTAGTAACCCAGACTCTGGGCTGCCCCCCCACCCTGCCCCACCCCCTACCAAGAATCTGATTATTATATTTAGGAAGAGATAAAAGAATTTGCACTTCATCAGGGCTTGAGGTGTTTCTGGTGCAAGCGATCCAAGAACTGTTTGAAAATGCTATGGTACAAAACCCCAGACTTTATATATTTGGCAGGATTGTAGCATTTAAAAGTCCACACACGCCTTGTGGCACAATCAGCATCTCTAAAACGCTTTGTATAATTAATGATACTTTTAAATTCATGTGTAGCTACAGAATATCAGGGTTATTCTCGATCTAACTCTACAAAAAATCTGTAGGCCAACATGCACTGTCTTCTCAACGCAGAGAATTGGGTCCCTTTAGGAAGGCTGAATTGGAATTCTCACTGTGTATCCTGCCTCAGAGCAGCTGTGTCCAAAGTGCTCTTTCCCTGTGATTTCAGCAGCAGCAGCGGCAGCAGCATCTATGGGTTTTGCTTTTTTAACCCAGCCGCAGCGTTGGCGAGGTCAGGGGTACAGTTGAAATTCCCCAGCGCCTGATCCCAGGCCTTTGCCCTTTTGTTCCTGGATGGGAGAGCTGCGGCAGGGCTTGGGGACGGATATCCATCCTCCTGGGGCTTAGCTCGGCCTGGCCGTTTGCCTGCAGCACACACAAAAGCATTGTCAGTCCTCTTGGTGAGACGCGGGAGTGAGTTAAAATCCTTCAAGGCTATTGCTCAGGTATTTCTCCCCGAGCAAGATGTTATCACCGGCTGGATAAAAAAATTAGTAGAAGTACGAGGTTTTCTCAACATAACTGTGATCTAGGTATTTGTCGTTGCCCTGGCAATGTAGAGGATGGACATTGACCTTCTGGATTCAGTGGTCTGGGGGGAGTTGGGTTCCTTCCCTGTGCTGAGGAATGCTGGGGTCACTGGGTTTCAAAGCAGCTCTGAATACTCCAGCCGGCCTCAGGGTTGCCGGGCAAGAGGTATGCAGAGCGGGGACCGCTCTGCCTGGTGTGGCCTGGCTTTCTGGGAGGGTGGGAGCTGGCATGCAGACGTTGTGCACCTTGTCTTGGCCTCCCTGCCACGTGCACATCGCTCCAGCCTGCCGGCCCAACCATCTGCTTCAGGGAGGCCCCGGGCCGGGGGCAGCAGGGAGATAACTTTCTGCATGGCGGCTTGCAGTTGAGTCCAACGAAGCAATGTCTTTGGAAGTCCAATGGCAGAAGACGAAACTGCAAGTGAATTTGGAGAATATAACAAGATTTTTAGAATTATTTTGAGTGTTCAGTGTTCTGTGGTATTTTAAAAGCTAAACCCAGATTTGGTTAAGTGCAGATGTTTTGTTCAATTTGAACCTGAAGGTTTGGATTCAGCCTCCAGACAAGCATTGTTTGGATGGGTCTGAGTTTGAAAACCTCTGGCCCACATTTATAATTAGAGAGGTGTTTACATGAAAGGTAAAGGAAAAGACGGAAGATAGGGCAACGTTGGGCCAGTATTCCAGCCTGAGAACGATGTCTGGAGCTGCACTGTGGCTGCCTGTGTCCCCGGGGCAGAGCTTGGCTCTAGCCTGCTGGCAAAATGTATCCCTGGAGTGTTGGGAGTTTGTGACCCCGGCTCAAATGACTCAGGGTTTAACCTTTGTTTTCAGAGAAAGGGGTGGTGGTTTTAGCATTCTGAGTAGATACAGCAGGGAGATTGCCTTTGTGCAGCAAAGGAATGATTGGAACAGAGGAAAAAGTCAGCACCTTGGGGTAGTGGCTGCTGCCCAATCCAGGGAAACTCAGGTGTTCTTCTTGAGTTTTTCCTCCTCCTACAAGGTGACACTTTTTAATGTTCTTGTGGCTTCAAGAATACAATAGAGCAGGCATGATCCATCCTAGGCCTGTGGGGACCCACGTGCGGGCGGCTGGTGCCTGCTGGCCGGTGTCCACAGACTGGAGGGCCTGTGTGCTTGGCAGCGTAGCTGAACCTTCCAGACAGGCCAGATGTTTTATGACTGCAGCTGCGGCTCCCCGTGGCGAGCCCCCTCTGTGCGCGTTGAGGAGGCTGTGATCTGAAACCATCATGTGGGCCTCCTGGTGCCCCTCACCTCCTGCCTGAGAGTGGGCCACAGATGTCTGCAGCATGCTTCTGGGGACACTCGTGGGAGAGTCTCGCTGCGACCTTGTTCCCACTTTGGTTCCTGCAACCAAAGAAAGAGTTCTGATGAAGAGGGGAGCTTGTGGGTTAGGTCGCTTCGCTCCAGCAGTGCAGAAACTTTAGGAAGATAGTTCTTCTCTCCATCCCAAGACTGAAGCCAAATCGCTGTTGCCTTTTGGTCCCGGGGCCCGAATCTCTGGAATCCTTTTGAGGCAGATGCTGCGCCCACCAGCCCCCGTTCTGTCTGCCTGGCACTGTGACCACATTGTTTCCCAGCCGCTGGTGCCAGAAATGGCTCTGCAGTCCTGTTCCCAGAATAGTTTGCTCAACAGTGTGTAAATCCAGGACTAGCCTTATGTTCTCTGTGTTCTGTCCTGTCCTGTATCCTGTCCTGAGTCCCAGTCTGTGACCTCTGCTCTGTCCCTTGGAATTTCATGTTGTTTAAATGGAGGCCCAAGCCTGTCTCGTAACTGACCACTTGCAGAGTTCTCTACTGTATTAGGTTGCAAGACCCACACATCCGAGACGTAGGCATCTATTTAGAAAGGCAGTTTTGATCTCAGTTACAGGAGAGAGTTTTCTCTATTTCTGTGTAGTCTCCTCATACCCCATGGAGCTCCTCGACCCCTGTAACCTGGCTTTGTCCCTCCCATCACACTGAAAGGGCTTTCCTCCAGGACTTTTCCAGTAGCTTCCTAGTGGGAAATCCCAGTGGGGGTTTTCTAGTAGCACGTGATGCTGTTAGAGAATCTTTCTTACAGCATTCTACTCTCTTGGCTTCTAGAACTCTCACTGGGTCCTCCTCGGCTCCTGTGACTGGCTCCTGGCTCCTGCTCTCTTTGTAGGACACTCTTTCTCGTTCCCACCCACCTGCCGTGTTCCCTAAATATTAGTGCAAGTGCTCCCTTCACCTGCAACCTTGTCCTATTGTGTTTTCTACTTAGTTTAACTAGCTTAAGTGAATATGCTGGCTGAACCTGAGACCAAGGGAGGCACTCCAGGGGCAGGGACATCCCCGGGCCTCCCAGGGGAACCCAAGATGTCTGATTCTATCCCATTCCCCCTCCTTCCCTCTCCTTGACCATATAGCCTTACCTGCTTCTCCAGGCTCGCCGTGGAAGCCAGCCACCCCAGTAGGCTTACTGCTTGCTTTTTCAGCTTAAGCACTTAATCAGCTGCTTCTCTAGGTCCCGAGTGCATTCTTGCTGACTCAGTAATTCCACTTCTAGGAACTTTAATCTTGAGAACACAGTGTGAGAGACTCATTAAGGTTTAAGGTTGTGAATACTCATCATAGAATCATTTATTATAGGGACGTTCGGAACACTTTGAGTAGCCAGTGATAAGATATTAAGTCTCTCATGATGATGTATTAATACCACAAACTTTTATCATAGTTTTCAAAATTAAAATCACTTTTTGAAGAGAGCATAATGAGAAAATGAAATTTAAATAAAAAGAAAGATATAAAACAGTAGGCTCTTAATTTAAAAATTATATGTATACATCATAAAGTACAGCAGTAGTTAACTCAAAGTGATGGATGGCTGATGACTTTTTTTCTCTCTCTATCTTTATTCTCTCTCTGTATTTTTGCACTGTCTGTGCTATTTTAACTACAACTCACCACAGAGGTCCAGTCCTCTGGGAAGCCCCTCCCAACCGCCCCAACCGGGGTGGGTCCCTCTTCTGCGTGTTTCTGGTTCTGGACACGTATTTCTATGGTTCAGGTACCATGCAGCCCTCTGATTTCTTGACGAGAAGACCTTTGGATGTTCATCATTATATTTCTTGTACCTAAGAGCAGACTGAATATGTCTGTTGGCTAAAGAAATTTGTCAGCAGAGAAACATTTTTGCTAAGTTCAAACATTTTCTAAGTTCAAATATCTGCAGACTTTTGCTTCATAGAAGATTAAAATAATGATTCTAGCTTCCCTTTTGCTTTCTGAGCAGTTTGGGCATCGTATCAATCAGATCGGTGACAAAGTTGATCCCTGGAGTTTAAGAAATGGATGTATATTGTTATGGTCTGAATGTTCGTGTCCCCTAAAATTCATATGTTGAAATCCTAACCCCTAATGTGATGGTATCAGGAGGTAGGGCCTTTGGGAGGTGATTAGATAATGAGCGTGGAGCCCTCATGAATGGGATTAGTGTCCTTATAAGAAGGGATCCTTGAGAGCTTGCTTGCTTGCTCTCTGTTCTCCTCTACGTGAGGATACCAAGAGAAGACGTCTCCAAACCAGGAATAGAGTCCTTACCAGACACTGCACCTGCCAGTGCCTTGATCTTGGACTTCCTAGTCTCTAGAACTGTGAGATATAAATGTTTGTCGTCTAAGTCACCCAGTCTATGGTATTTTGTTATAGCAGCTTAAACTAAGATACACATGAACATGATTGAATCATTGGAACATAAAACAAACTTATTTTGAGATAATTGTAGATTAACATATATTTCTAATAAGTAATGCAGAGAGATTCCTTGTACCAGTTGGTACCCTTTTATCCAATTTCTCCCAATGGTGTCATCTTACAAAACTGTAGTTTAACATTGCAACCAGGATATTGACATTGATATAGCCGAGATACAGAACATTCCCATCACTACAAGGGTCCCTGATAGCAAGACTCATTTTTCTCCCATCTGTTCCCTCCTTAACCCCTGGCAACCACTAATCTGTTCTCCATTTCTATCATTTTGTCGTTCCAAAAATGTTGTATAAATAAAATCATACAGTATGTAATTTGGGGGGATTTTTTTTTCCACTCAATATAATGCTTTGTGCAATAGTTCATTCCCTTCTGTTGCTGAGAAGTGTTTCATGGTGTGGATGGACCACAGTTTGCTTACCCATTCACACGCTGAAGGACATCTGGGCTGTTTCCAGTTTTGGGTTATTATGAATAAAATTGCTACAAACATACACGTACAGGTTTTCGTGTGAACTTAAGTTTTCATTTCTCTGGACAAATGCCCCAGAGAGCAGTTGGTGAGTTGCATGATAGTCGTAGGTGTATCTTTTAAGAAGCTGCCAACCTGTTTTTCCAGAGTGGCCGCACCGTCTTACATTCTCACCAGCAATGTCTCACCTGTATCTTTGTCAGCATTTGGTATTGTCCTAGTTTTTATTTTGGCTGTTCTGACAGATATTATCCCAATATACGGGATATCTCATTCTTCCTATGGGTATTTACAGAGCAAAGTTTTAAATTTTGAGGAAATCTAATTTTTCTAATTTATCAAGTTTTCCTTATCTGGATGGTGCTTTTGGTGTCAAGGCTAAAAGTTCTCTGCTTAGTCCTAGATCTCAAAGATTTTTCTTCTGTGTTTTTTCCAGAAGTTTTCTGGTTTCTCTTTTACATTTAGGCTTGTGGTTCATTTTGAGTTGAGTGTTGATAACGTGTGAAGGTTTTTTTATTTGGAGCGTCTCCCGTGGTGTGGCCTGTCCCGGCAATCACCTGCGTGTCCCTGCCTTCCAGACCTCTACGTGTACGCTGTGCTCGTGTGCTGTGTGGGGATTCTCAGCGTTCTGCTCTTCACTCTGACCATCATCTGGCAGTCTGTGTTTAGCAAGAGGAAATCCAGAGGTAAGAGAACAGATAAGAGTCATGTGTGGCGTGGGAGCACAACCAAACCACAGACAGGCGGAAGATGTCGGGCAAAGTATCACTTTCGTTGAAAGATGCACCCTGAGTCGGGGATTATTGACCTGTGACTGGTAAGCAGTGTGAGTGAGGAGATGTGTCTGCCTTAGCCTCTGCTAAAATCAACTGTGGCCACTGTTGACATCATTTCAGTACCCCCTTTTCTCAAATCCCTTCCTTCGGTGGTTTCTGAGGGCCCTTACCTCTCTCCTCCTCCCAGAAGAGGCTGTGGAGTCAGATGACCCTGGGTTTGATTCTGGCTCTGCCGCTTAAGACTGAGTTTTTGACACGTTCCTTAACCACTCTGAACTTTGGTTTCCTCATTTATTAAATGACATGGGATGGACACCACCTTCCTTAGATTGAATGTTGTTGTGTGTTCATAATTTAATTGCAGTACCTGACACTGCGCCTGGCAGGCAGATGGGACTGGAAAGGCACCCCTTCCCTTCTCTTCCTGTCCAGTTTGAGTGTTCCCTTCCTTCCATCTCCTTTCTTATTGGTGTCCCTGTCCCCTGGGTTCTGTCCTTAGCCCCTTCTTGCTTTACTCTTTCTTCCTTAGTGATTACAGTTCTCATGACTCTGACTCTTATCTCCCTGTGAATGCTGCCTGCTTTCTCTCTCTAGTTCCCACCTCTCACCAAACCTCCAGGTCGCGTTTCCACCAGCTCCTGTTTCCTCTGAAATACCCTCCCTGTGCACCCCGACTTCAGAATTTCTGAAACGGATGGGGACCCTGCAGCTCCCAGAGATGATCTGGGTAAGAGCTGGGCTCTGGAATTAGAATAACTCTGGTTCAAATGGCGACTCTTCACCTACCAGCTGATGACTTACCTGCCGTGCCTCACCTTCTCCCTCTAAATAATGGGGAAAATACCAGTATACCAGTCTCACAGGATTGTTGTGAGGATTAAGTTGAAAAAAAAGAAAACCCCACAAATAAAACCCTTTACCCATTCCAGCTCCTTGTAAGTGTCCTGCATTTACGATGACTATGGTTATAGTTATATATAATAATTATTACTATTAGCCCAAGGTCATAAAGCTGGGAAGTATTACATTTGGTGGTCATGGCTTAGGGGGACAATTAAACAGGGAAACTGAGCAGAGTTGCCAGAGGGGACTCTCCCCAGAGGGGCAGTCAGGGCTAAAGGAATCTGGGAGGGAGGGAGAGAAAGGCATTCAGGGACCAGCACCCGGGGGAGCTTAGGGGACAAGGGGAGAAGAGGTTTCTGGAACTTTTGAGAGCTGCAGCTGTGGGAGAATTGTCACCAATAAGAGCCTTAGAAGAGGGACTCAGGCAATGCCAAACCAGGCCGCAGCAGGGAGGGAGCCAGGAGCCTACCTTCCTCAGCCCCTCCCTGCCCCCTGCCCTCAGGTGTCCCACGGCTGCTTTCCTTTGGTCCTACCACCCAGACTGGAAGCCAGAGGACGTGCACAGAGGTCAGCCTCCAGGGCCCGAGCAGGGTGGAGAGAAGGGATGGGGAGCTGGACGGGTGTGCAGAGCCATGCAGCACTGGAGGCAGAGCCAGAGCTCTAGCCAGGTCCTTCTTCCACAGCCCGTGCCCTGCGCACCGTGCTCTGTGTGTCTGTGCTGCACTCTGAGAGCCTCCCTCCACGCCTGCGCATACCTCATCCACGGTGCCCGAGCTTTTCTCCTGTTCCAAAGACTTGATGGCTTTGATGAGCTCGCGGCACATGTTGCACACGTGCAGATGTATTTGCCTCCCTCCAGGAGGATGGTGTGTAAGACAGGGACCGTGCATCTGACCCATTCTCCTTGGAATTCGGCTCATGACAGCTGCTCAACAAATGGTGGGCAAATGGCTTTGTTTCCCAGCTGCTTTGTTCCCAGCTGTTGGAGTTTTCATGCCACATTGGCAGTCTCCAAGCCTGTTTTGCTCAAAAGGCACCTCTGCCTGGGCTCAGGGGCATGATAGAGAAATCTGCCTGGAGTGCAGGCCCTCTTAGGCCGTGGGGAGGAGCAGGAAAACAAAGTAACGTAGGCAGTTCAGGAGAAGTCCTTCTCCTCCAAAGCCAACAAGGCAGACTGGGACATAAGCTCCAGGCTTCCCACAGAGCCACTGAGAACCCAGATCTTAGCTGCCCTCGTGCCCCCGGGAGTGGGCTCCAGATGGCCTCGTGTGTGCCTGTGCACAGCGTCTGAAGCCCTGTGAGCTGTCAAGAGCTTTGCCTGAGCACCTGCTGTGGGCCAGACCCCTTGCTAGCCCCTCCACGTTCTCTTGAGTCCTCACCACCAGCCCGAGTGACAGCCCATATTGCTCCCATTTGACAGAGGACACAGCTGGGGAGCTTGATCAAGTCCTGAAACGAGGGAGTGGCAGAGCCCAAGCCCAGCCCGATCCTCAGCCTCCGTGTTTCTGTTCAAGAAAACCTCAGCCATCTGGGGGCTGACGTTGCCGAGGAATTTTCCTTCAGCCTTCAATGCGGTTGTTGCTTAGGTCCTCCCCAGACAGCAGTTCACGGCTCCCGCAGCTCCTCGGGGGCTTGGCATCCGTCTGGTACAACCGCTGCCCGCAGGCTGGCATCCTGTATCCCTGGCAGGACTGTGCATGTTAGGCCTGGCGTTAGCCCTCACCTGGACCTGAGAGGCTTAGAACAGCACTGCCCAAACCTTCAGGAACAGACTGCTCACCTGAGAACCTGCTCCAATGCAGATTCCGATTCAGAGCGTAAGGGCAGGCCTGACAGTCTGCATTTCTAATGAGAAGTGCAGGCAGTGCCACCCTGATGATGGGAGGCCTCACTCTGAGTAGCAAGGCCTTAGAACCAGTTCTTTTTCACTCTAGCCTACTCAGCGCTTCTCTTTACAATGAATATTTTGAAATGATCCCATTACTATCTTGAAATGAAACTCATAGATAAACTGTGCTCCCTGGATGCACAAAAATCAAATCAGGCCCAGACCCCCTTGTTATATAGACATTTTCTGGGTTTCCTATGCAAGTGTGTGTTTGTTGGTCCTTCTGCATCCTCCTGCCTGCGTGGGAGCCACAGAGCACGCAGGTTTGCAGGCTCCTCACACACACGTGGGAAGCAGAGGACAGCCTGGCACCCGCTCTCCCGCCTGCTCGGCAAGATCTGTCTGAAAGGAGGATGTCAGAGCAGCTGTCTGCTCCTGCTGTGATCTCCCGCTGAGCCCCTGAGACACACACACCCCATCCTGGAAGCCAGGGGACCTGAGGGCCAGTCCCCTTCTCTCTCACCTTCCTGCTGCCCTGCCCTCACCCTGTCCTCCTAGGGCGCTCATTGTTCATAGAGCTGGAGTTAATTGCACCACGTGTGACTTACTTTCTACTTTCCTCTGAGCTGTGAGTCTCCGTCCCTAATCTTTGTGAGTGCCGGGGTGCCCGGAATTTCATCCCAGGGCCTCTGCAGCTCTGAGTCACCCTGGAATGCACCAATCCTGGTGGCGTTACTCTAGTGGATTTTCAAGCACACTGGTTTCAAAGGCCTTTGCTTCTTCCGGAATGAGTCCATACCTGCTGCTTTGGTGTGGCCCCAACAATCCCTCAGCCTTCC
Organism: Aethalodelphis obliquidens; assembly: GCF_003676395.1. Taxonomy (NCBI): domain Eukaryota; kingdom Metazoa; phylum Chordata; class Mammalia; order Artiodactyla; family Delphinidae; genus Aethalodelphis; species Aethalodelphis obliquidens. Next base: position 1,155,651 of record NW_020838068.1, on the reverse strand, counting down.
ATGTTTGAGCTTTTAAAAGGACGGCTTTGAAGGCACACGCAGCCAGAGGGAGAGGGGTCTAGCCCCTTTGTCTCGGCTCTCACGTTTGTCATGACTGTGTTTAGCTTGCACTCGAGGTGCTAAAACCCTGGCTCCAAAGCCAGGCTCCCCTCGGCTTGCTAGGCACCTACATCTGCCTGCCACATGCTGGCTCTCTGCTTGCTAACCCGTGGTGATGGGATCGAAGGGCCTGTGATCTTTTCTCCCAGAAGTACAAGAAAGAGAGAGCTGGGGCGCTGCCTCCCACTCACAGCCCCGCTTAGTGGAGGGAGGAGGCTGCCAGGTACGGAATGGGGTGGCTGTGGACAAGGTGTCCCTGGGACCTTGGGGAGGATGAAGGGCTCACCAGCCTGGCATCAGAGAAGCTTGGACACTGGGACACCCCAGCATTAGCTCTCCCCTCCAAACACTTCTGAGACACAGGCTTGGTCATCAGAGCGTGTGGGAAGGCTCGATGAGCTCTCCTGGGCCCACTGCCCCATCAGAAGGGAGCCCGACTCCCCGAGTGGGTTCTCGGAAGCCTCCCCAGTAGCTTCGTGAATAGAGCGCTGGACCTAGGGCCTGGATTCAAGCTCCTTTAGTTGTAAAGCAGGTCTTCTCAGGCCCCAAATAAATGTCCTGAGCCCCAGGTGTCCTCACTGTGAAATGGGGATAAAAGTTACTCTGCCAGTCCTGGGCCTGGGCAGCTCCAGGGGCCACCTTCTTCTGTGTGTGCTCCACCTCTCCGGGTGGCATCCCTCCATTGTAGTCATGGTGACGGTGGCTCAGCCCTCCCGACGACTAGGGCAGATACAACCCCCCTGTGCACTGTCCCGAGTAGAAATGCAAGGTGGGCTGTGCATATAGTTGGACAATTTTTTTTTTTTTAGTAGTCACATTTAAAAAGTAAAAAGATAACAGGTGACATTAATTTTAATCCATTTTATTAAACCCAATATATCTGAAATACCATTTCAACAAGCATCATCATAAAGATTCTGAAAGAGATATTTTACATTCCTTTTTTCATATGAAGGCTGAAATCCAGCAGGTCTTCTCAGGCCCCAAATACACATCCTGAGCCCCTAAGATTTCACAGTTCCAGCACATCATATTCTGGACCAGTTACATTTCCTGTACTTGATAGCCACCCTAGCTCACGACTACCATACAGGACAGCATGACTCTAGATAGAGAACTTTATGCACTGGTGCTTTCACTGAACGGCTGTGGCCCTAAAAATGCTCTTTGTACCAAGACAACAGGAGGTAGAAAACTTGGTTCTCCCCCTCCGCTTTCCACCTGGTGACTGAGGGAGACGGCTTTACCTGTCCTTGTAACTGTGCCGGCCTGGAAACGTAGTCAAGGCAGGGCTGCTTCCTGGAGGGGCTGGCCCTTGAGCTTGGCGTGGCGGGAGCACCCTGCTGCGCAGAGGAAACAGCTGGGGTAGGAAGAGGGCATCCCAGTCCTGACCCTCCCTCCAGAGAGACGCAGATGGTGCTTTTCCAGGCTGCAGGGCGCCTGCCTGTGCTGGGGCGGGAGGATGCTGGGAGAGCACCGTGCAAATGCACCGGGCCCTGTGCAGGGGATGCCACTGTGCTCACCGTGCGTGCAGAGTGCTCTGTGAATGGAGCAGGAATATCCACAGGACCTATCTCAGAGTCTCTGCAAGGCCTGGGGTTCTGAAGAAGGTGCAGGCAATGAAGTTGGGGGCAATGAGGGGGAAGGTCAGCCGTACCTCAGAGGCCCTAACACTGCTACAGAGTGTGATAGGATGGGGGGCATGGCTGCCTCCACCCCAGATTAACTATAGTGGGGTGGGTAGTGGTGACAGGGACAGTCCCAGGTGGCATTGATGGCCTCCGGCCTGGACATGTCATCTGGGAGGTTTGGCCATGCGGTGGCCTCTGGGTGCAGCGTGGCCCGAGGCTACAAGGCAGAGGAATGGTGGCTCAGGACCTCGTGCTCACAAATGTCTTCCTATCAGAAGAGGTGAGAAAAACAGCCCTTTCTTTTAGAGTCCTCAAAGTCCTGAAGACCACAAGTCACCACTTAAAGAACACCATGTCCCGAGTTTTCATTTCTCTGCAGGTTGGTTGCCTTGCGTGGAGCCGGGAGCCTTTGGGTCAAGTGCCCTGGGTGCCAGGCTGTGGCCTGTGGTGGAGACTGGCTCCAGAATTACCCTTCATTGCTTTTCTTCTCTTCCTGGTCTCACTTCCCCACTCTCCAGTGGGTTTCTTAGGATCACCTCCCACATAGACTCTGCACTTGAATCCCTGTCTTACAGGCTCTGCTTCTGGGAGCCCCTAGCTAAGACAGGTGACACAGTTATGTAATCAGCAGTGATTATGCTATGCATATTTAAGGGAGATTCCAGGCAAGGTCTATTTCTCAGATGCCCATAATTCTTCCCCTTGGTGCCCAGGATCACTTTTGGCCCCTGGGCTGTCCCTCTTCATTAAAGGGACATCAGCCCTGCATTCACTGGGCTGAGACCTCATAAGCTTCAGTTGGCAAGTGCTGGCCGAGGTGCATGGCCTGTGCCTGGCACCGACTCTCCTCGCCAGGCTCCTGGCCCTTCTGAGTTAGTCCCCCGCCCCCATGGCCAATTACTAAGGAGCCCCGCAGCTGCTCTCCTGCTCCCTGGCTTCCTGATCTGCAGGCTACCCGCCTTACTGCCCCTGGACCGGACTTTCCCAAACAGGTCAGAGCATGGGGTTCTCTAGGGCCCAGTCCCGACTCTGCCCTGCTCCAGCCCTGGGATAGGAGACCAGCTGTTTATCCTGGACACTACTTTTTTCATCTGTAGGAGCCCTAATACCAGCCGCCCAGTTCCTCTGAGAATGGTGTGGAGTAGTTACAAGAGGGCTCTGGAGTCAGGCTGCCCAGTTTTGTCCCTTCACAGGTGTGTTAGTTTGCTCGGGCTGCCATAGCAAAGCTTGTAGGTGGCCATTGTCTCCCTGTGTCTTCACATGGTTTTCCCTCTGTGCATGTCTGTATCCCTAATCTCTTCTTATAAGGACACCAGCCCACCCTAATGACCTCATTTTAACTTACTCACTCCTTTAAAGGCCCTATCTCCAAATGCAGTCATATTTTGAGGTATTGGCCTTTAGGGCTTCAACATATAAATTTGGGAGGGGGTACAGCTCAGCCCATAATATTAGCTGTGTGACCTTGGGCAAGGCTGTTAACCTCTCTGTGCCTCAGTGTCCTCTAGTGTAAAATAGGTATGATGACAAAGTTATTGTGAAGATTGAATTAGAGTACAAAGTTGTGGTCTTCAAACATTTTTGTTTGCATAGCCCCTAAAATCATTAAAAAATTTTTGCATCATTGAACGTTTTTTATTTTTGACATCTAAACTTTTTCATCATAAATATAAATTGTTGTAGAGGATGTAATTTCCAAGGCAAATATTGACATCTTAAAAAGAAATGGTTGGGGCTTCCCTGGTGGCGCAGTGGTTGAGAGTCCGCCTGCCAATGCAGGGGACACGGGTTCGTGCCCCGGTCCGGGAGGATCCCACATGCTGCAGAGCGGCTAGGCCCGTGAGCGGTGGCCGCTGAGCCTGCGCGTCCGGAGCCTGTACTCCGCAACGGGAGAGGCCACGACAGTGAGAGGCCTGTGTACCGCAAAAAAAAAAAAAAAAAAAAAAGAAATGGTTAAATCTTTCCTTTACATCTAAGTATCATGAATTTAACTACATCTGTTGATTTAAAAAGACTCCAAAACAAACGTTAGCCGTTATAAATTTTATATTGTCCCTTCTTCTCTTTGAATTTTTATCTTCAATCCACTTCCCCCACAAAATTTTATCCTATTTTCTTACATTTTTGTTTTGAAAGTTCTTTGTTGATCACTGATTATATTTCTCTGTAAAATAGTATGTGTATAAAAATTTAAATTAAGATTTTAAAAATTTCCTTATTCCACAAGTCTTTAGGTGCTAAATTTTTTTCCTGGATTGAGTTATCAGTAAATACTGCACAATTAGTAAAGATTTAGAAATGAATATAAAATTAATCAAAACCACATAAATACAAGTTTAGATAAATAATCATAAGAAGTAAAATTTTAATGGAAATGTATATTTATTGAAATGGATTTTTATTTTTACTTCCTATATTCTTGTATGAATTTGTAATAGAATTCAGCATCACTTCTATTCCTATATTTTTAAGAGATGTTACCTCTGAAATACCTCGTTCAATATAAAAAGAAGCAGGAATGGATGAAGTTTCCTTATACCACTCAGTACTTTAAATTGCTTCTGAGTTTTATGTCAAAAGTCACAATGATCTATCATCGAAAATGATTTTAATACTCTACCAGCTGAGGACTGGATTCGGTCATATTTCAATCCTTGTTGAAAGCAAAATATTGGAACGCTTTCCTCTAGTGAAAAGTTTATTTGCCCAGTCATTGCTTTCTCAACACTGACACCAATATTTTAAATCATTTATTGATTCATTGGGGCCATTGATATGCCCACTGGCTTTTACCCCTAGGACAGGTCTCTGTAGTACAAGTCAGGATGGGTAAGAGGTATGCCTTGATTTTATGAAGTAGAAAGGGTGATGTAACAGGGAGGGAGGGAAAGGAATACAGCCAGACCTCAGGCAAGTTCCAGGGGAATGAATTCTAAGTAAAGAATACCATGGAAGGTGAGGATCCAGAAACAGATGTCCTTAAAACTATTCTTCCTAAGGGTGCCCAGGGGTACGCAAACCCCAGACTAAAGACCACTGATCTATATAATAAGCTTAGAATAGTGCCAGGAACATATGAAGTGTTCAGGAAGTATGAACTATGGTTTTATTATTATTGCATCTATAAATGATCCAGCATATAGTAGGTATTAAGTAAATGGAATGCAGAAAGAGTTCAGATACTATTAGGGGGTTGGACAAGACAAACCAAAAAAACCCCTCCAAAGCTGATTCTGTCATTCTGGTTTGGAGCCTGCATTGGTCACTTGCATCACAGATCACTTCAAGTGTAGGAGCTTGAAACAACAACTGTTTTATTTGCTCACAATTCTGCAGGTCAGCAAGTTGACCTGGGCTCAGCTGAGCTGTTCTTCTGGCCTCAGCTGGATCACTCATGCAGCTGCAGCCTGCTAGTGGGTCAGCTGGGGCCTGGCTCCTTCGGCGCCTCAGCTGGGATGACTTGTGTCTGTTTCATGTGGTGTCATCTTCCAGTAGGCTAGCCAAGCTTCTTCATGTGATAGCAGAAGAGTTCCCTGCAATGAGAGAGAGAGAGAGAGAGAGAGAGAGTGAGAGAGAGAGAGAGAGAGAGAGAGAGAGAGAGCTCACAAACCTCAGAGCACAGGGCCTTTTATGCTTCTGCTTGTGACTCATTGGCTAATATTTCACTGGCCAAAGCACATCATGTGGCCAAGCTCAGAGTCCGTGTGGGAGGGAGTTACACAAGGATGTGGATATATTAATGTGTGATTCATTGGGGCCATTGATGCAACACTCTACTACACAACTCCAGGGCCCTGTGGCTGTTTCAGCTTTACTTCTATTTGAGGTGAACTCAACGATGAGCTTAGAGTGGACACTTTTTAGGATAACTGCCTAGGTATTCTTATTTTTCCTCTGTAGCTAGAACACGGTTTTTCTGAAGGAGACCTACTATGGAGGATGTCATTGCAAAAAAAAAAAAAAAAAAAAAAAAAGGCTGTTTTTTTTCCCAGGACCTCCTCTTAGTCCTGGAAGAGCTTTGATCAGAGAATTAAAACCCATTTTATAGACAGGAGCGCCTAAGTGGAGAAAAGTTGCCCCAGGAAGGCTTTCTCATGGCTAAGGCAGAGCTCAGAAGTTGGGTGACTCTATAACTCTAGGTTAGAACCCAATTCAACCTGGCTTGGCAAAAAAAATGAATTTGGGGGGTTATGTAACCAGGAAGCCTGAGGTGTATGGCTTCATGCCTGGCTTGATCCAGGTATGGAACAATATCAAGTCACTGTGGTGTCCTTGCCATGACTCTGCTGTACTCACCCAAAGAGAAGTATAATAGCCCTGAGGGGTGGTTTGTGCCAACGTTTGGGCAATACCTGGCCACCTACATTTCCTAGGAATTCCTGGAGAATATATATCTAAAGTAGCATTTATTTACCATCTTCTATTTCTTTTTCCTTTCGCAGTGAGACACTATTTGGTGAAATGCCCTCAGAACAGGTAGGAATATTTTCTTCTTGTTTTCAAGTAAAACTCTTTGCTATTTTACTTTCTTTTGATATTACCAAAAAATGGTTAAATTCATATCTTTACCTTAACGTCTGCATATTAGTTCAAAAATTGGCCTAAAATGTGTGTTCTGCATGCACTTGCATGTTTCCAGATTTCATGTTCTGACTGTCACCCTGAGAGGGGCCAGCAAACATGTGGCTCAGGCTGGCCCAACATACATGCTGGAGGAGGCTTGACACCTGCCCTTGAATGACTGTTCCCCTGTTTAGGAAGGAGCTGGCAGGTGGACTGAACCACTTTGATGCCTTTTGACCACAAACACTCCTGATCCCCTTCCACCAACGCCTGCTTGTCCTATGTCCTACTCTACAGAATGCGTCCATTAGTGATACATGTGCTAAGATGCTAGCCTTTTAGCTGATGGGACACACCTTACAGGTAACAATAGTTATGGAGTTATGGTAGATATTGCAAACTCATAGTATTTAAAATTTTGAGACTTCTGGTCCAGACAGGATGGATTAGATCAATTTCTCTCTGCTCTTCCCTGCTAATAAGCACAACTATCAATTCTGGAAATAATATAAGAGACAGACAAAGGAGGACTCTGAAAGGTAGTAAGAAGAAAATGATGAAAGACAAAGGCAAAGAGAAATATGTTAAAAGCAACCAGAGAGAAACAATGCATTACCTACAGGGAAACACAAATTTGAATGACAGTGCATATTTCATCTGAATCCGTGGAGGGCAGAAAGAAGCAGCCCATTTTTCAAATACTGCAAGGAAAGAAATGTCACCCACAAATTCTATATTCAGCAAAACTATCCTGTAGGAATGAAGGGGATATAAAGACATTCTCAGATGAAGGGAAACGAAAAGAATTTTTAGTTTCACTATCAGGCCTACTTTAAAAGAATGGCTAAAAGAAATTCTTGAAATAAAAGGAAATATCGTGATGCATTAGGAAAGAAGAAGGAAGAATTGAAAGAGCAGAAATATGGGTGCATAAGTAGACTATTCTTTTCTTCATGAGTTTAAAAAGTAATATTTGATGATTGAAACAAAAAATTATAAAACCATCTGATACTCAAGAAGAGCATTATGATATGTAAAAATGAGGAGGGTAAGTGACCTAAATAGAAATGAGATTTCCACACTTTACTTCAAGTGATAGAACATTTTTACCAGTGGGCTGTGGTGTCACATGTGTGTATTGCAATGCTCAAAGCAATTATTAAAGGATTATGAAAAGTACATTCAAAAACAGTATAGAATAATAAAGATAGAATCCTAAAATATGTTCAAGTAACAAAGAAACAGAGGGATGAGAACCGCAGAAAACAGACAGAAAGCAAATAATAAAATGGCAGACTTAATTGCTGACATACTATTTATCTTAAATGTAAGTGGTTTAAATACATCAGATGACAGAAGCTGACAGAGTGGATTAAAAAAAAAATGACCTAAATATATGCTCTTTACAAGGAACTCATTTCAAACACAGTGACATAGGAAGATTGAAATAGAAGGATGGAAAAAGGTATACCGTGCAAACATTACCAAAAAATTCAAGAGTGGGCATACTAATACATGATAAAATAGACTTCAGAGCAAAGAAACTTACTAGAGATAAAGAGGGACATTAAATAATGATAAAAGGGTCAATCCACCAGGAAGACAAAGATCCTAAATGTGTACATATCAAATAGCAGAACCACAAAATGCCTAAATCAAAAACTGAAAGAGCTGAAAGAAGAAATAGATAAGTCCACAATGATAATTGGCAACTTCAACATCCCCTCTCAGCAGTAGATAGACCAACTAGATAGAGAATTAGCAAGGATTTTGAAGACCTAAACAACACAGTCACCCAAGAGGACCAAATTGATATGTATCAAACACGCCAACCACCAACAGCAGAACACATGTTTTTCCATCCCCCATGCAACATTCACCATAAGATATGGCTTGTCTTAGACCAAATCCTGGGTTATAAAACAAATCCCAACAAATTTAAAATAATTAAAATCATATAAAATGTGTTCTCTGACTGCAGTGGAATTAAACCATAAAGCAGAAATAAAACAACAGCAAGAAAATCTCTAACCATGTGGAAATTAAACAACACACTTAAAAAAAAATCCATGGGTCAAAGAGGAAGTCTAGAAGGAAATAAAAAATACATAGGATTGACCAAAAATGAGAATAGACGTAACAAAATATGTGGTATGCAGCTAAAGCTGTGCTAACAGTGAAATTTATAGTATTAAACGCTTATATTAGAAGAGATGAAAGCCCTCCAATCAACATTCTGAGGTCTCACCTCAGGAAATTAGGAAAAGAGCAAAATAAACCTGAAGCAAACAGAAGGAAGGAGATAATAAAGATCAAAGCAGGAACTGATGAAATTGAAAACAGCAATGTGATAGAGAAAATCAATGAAACAAAAAGCTGTTTCTTAGGAAACCTTCGGGGAAAAAATGGGTAACGTGTACATAAGATCTCTCTGCTTTATTTCTTGTGACTGTATGTGAATGTCCAATTACCTCTGTTAAAGTTTCAGTTAACAATTGTATTTGATATCTCTGGGGGATCCTGTTTACAGTCCCAACAGTCCCTATACTGGACTGCTTTGTGTTCCTGCTATTGAGTTTGGGATCCTCAGAAATCCTGTTACTCATATCAAAATGCAAAGTTATTTTATTGAGAGCTTACCGTCTACCAGGTACTGTTCTAGGAGCTTGGGAAGCAGCAGTGAAGTAAAGAGACAGAAATCCCTGCCTTCGTGAGTGCAAATGTATGTGTGTACGTCCCCAGGAGAGATGTCTGAGTATGATTGAGTGAGGGGATTAGCAAATCCTCTCCCCGAAAAAGCAACTATAAATCTTAACAAAATTGACAAAAGTAACCATTTTAGAACTTTGGCAAGACCAGAGGTATATATTAACCTGAGAGGCTTTTCTACTTGAAAAACTGCTGAACTGCTGAGAGGAGCAGTGGTACTCTGTGGAGTTTTGGCCTTGGGCAGCTCTGATATTCTCCCCTCCCAGCTTGGCTGGTGAGGAGATTTTTTTATGGCAGGAAATGCTGGGAGGACCATCAGCCTCTCTATTGTGGTAGAAGGGGGCTCACTTGACTTGGAGCAGTGTGCAAAGCCCACGTTCAGCAGTGTTGGCAGTGGAAGTGGCAGTCTTAGCGGTATTGAGCAGGGAGGCCCAGTGGTTCTGCTAGCCTGAGGTTTGGGTCACAGTTGGGTCAAGCATATCTCTGGCTGAGACAACATGCATGTGCAGAGGAGAGTGGAGGGCACCCAAAGGATAGAAAAAGATACACCATGCGAGTAGGAACAATAAGAGAGGCGGTAGCTAAGTTAATAAGACATACTTTAAGACAAGAAATATTACTAGAGACAAAGAAAGAAGTTTTATAATTATAAAAGATCAACATATGAGGATAATTTAACACATTGTATTGGACCAAACAGCAGAGCCTCAACATACATGAAGCAAAAACAGAAAATTAAAAGATGAAAATTTTCAATTATTCTAGAGTAATAGCTGGAAATTTCAATGCTCCACTCTCAATAATTGATAGAATACTGAGAGAGAAAATCAACCAGGACACAGAAGATGAAGCAGTTTTACCTGACAAATAAGAATGCTTTACCCAGTGACTGCATAATGTATTCTTTTCAAGTTTATTTGGCACATTCTCCAGGATAGGCCACATGCTAGGCCATAAAACAAATCTTTATAAAATTAGTATTTTATTTATGTAAGAAATCATATGAAGTCTGTTCTCTGACCACAACAGAATTAAATAGAAATTAGTGACAGAAAGAAATCTGGGAAATTCCTAAATGTTTTGAATTTCAAACAACATACTTTTAAATAATATGGGGGTCAAAGAAGAAATCAAAAGAAAAATTAGAAAATATTTTGAATTAAATAAAAATGAAAACACAGCATATCAAAACTTATAGGATGCAGCAAAAGTAGTGCTTAGAGAAAAATTTATGGCCTTTAAATGCCTATATCAGACAAGAAGAAGGGTCTAAAATCAATAGAAGCTTTCACCATAAGAAACTAGAAAAAGCAGGGTAAGTGAAATCCAAAGTAAGCAGAAAAAAGGTTATAATAGAGATTAGAACAGAAATCAATGGCATGGAAAACACACACAAAGAAGTATCAATGAAACCAAAAGTTTGTTCTTTGAAAAGATCAATGGACTTGACAAACCTTAAGTTAGACTGTCCATGAAAATAAAAAAGAGAGAGAAAATAACCAATTACCAAAATTAGGAAAAGAAAAAGGAATCACTACAAACCCTACAAAAATTAAAAGGTTATAATCCTGATAATTCAGGTTTATTCTAACAAATTAGACAACATAAGTGAAATGGAAAAATTCCTAGAAAAACACAAATTTCCAAAACTGATTTAAAAAGAAAGCTATAGTCTGAATAAACATATAATAAGTCCAGAAGTTAAATTGTTAGCTAAAAAGTTTCCAGCCACGAAAAGCCTAGGCCCACCTTGCTTTACTGGTGAAGCATACCAAGTATTAAAGGAAAATAAGAATACCAACCCCTCACAAAGTCTTTCCAAAAAGTTGAGAAAACGTAGTCTTTTCAACAAATGATGCTAGGACAAAATACATAAAGAACACTTACAACTCAATAATAACATGATAAATAACACAATTAAAAATGGATAAAGAAGACATACAGATGGCCAACAGGCATATGAAAATATGCTCAGCATCATTAATCATCAGAGAAATGCAAATTAATCCACAATGAGATATCATCTCATACCTGTCAGAATGGCTAGAATCAACACAAATAACAAATGTTGGCAAGGATGTAGAGAGAAGGGAACCCTCATACACTGTTGGTGGGGAGGTAAGTCGGTATAGCTACTGTGGAAAACAGTGTGGAGGTTTCTCAAAAAACTAAAATAGAACTACCTCATGACCCAGCAATTCCATTCCTGGGTATATATTCGAAAAAAACAAAAACACTAATTTGAAAAGATACATGCACCCCTATGTTCATAACAGCACTATTTATGATTGCCAAGATATGGAAGCAACCTAAGTGTCCATCAACAGATGAGTGGATAAAGAAGATGTGGTATATATATACAATGGAATACTACTCAGCCATAAAAAAGAATGAAATTTGCAGCAACATGGATGGACTTGGAGGGTATTATGCTAAGTGAAACAAGCCAGACAGAGAAAGACAAATACTGTGTGATATCACTTATACGTGGAGTCTAAAAAAACAGTAAATATAATAAAAAAGGAACAGACTCACAGATATAGAGAACAAACTGGTAGTTACCAGTGGGGAGAGGGAAGAGGATTAAGAGGTACAAATTGCTATGTATAAAATAAATAAGGTACAAGGATATATGGTGCAACACAGGGAATATAGCCAGTATTTTATAATAACTATAAATGGAGTATAACCTTAAAAAATTGTGAATCACCATGTTGTACACCTGAAACTTACATAATATTGTACAGCAGCTATACCTCAATTTAAAAAAATGGCCAAAAAAGACTTGAATAGATATTTCCCTAAAGAAGATACATAAATGGCTCACAAGTTCATGAAAATATGTTCAATATGATTAGTCATTAGAGAAGTGTGAATAAAACCAAAACATGGTGCCACTAAACACCCACTACAATGGCTATCGTAGAAAGATAGACAATGTCAAGTGTTGGCCATGTTGTGGTGAAACTGGAACCCTGTACATTGCTGGTGGGAATGTAAAATGGTGTAGCCATTTTGGAGGAACAGTTTGGTGATTTCTTAAAACATTAAACATAGACTTAACCATATGACGCAGCAGTTTCACTCGTAGGAATCTACCCAGGAGAATGAAAACATATGTCCACACAAATACATGCATGCAGCTTTTCATAGCTGCTTTATTCATAATCACCAGAAGCTGGAAACAATCTAAATACATCCATCAACTGGTGAATGGATAAACAAAATTTAGTAGTTCATTCACTGGAATACGATTTGATAATAAAAAGTAAGAAACTGCTGATCTATGCTACCACAGCGGTGAACCTCAAAAACGTTGTACTAAGTCAACTAAGCCAGATGCAAAAAATTACATATTGTGTGATTCCACTTATTTGAAATGTCCTGAAAAGGGAAATTTATAGAGTCAGAAAGTAGATTAGTAGTTGCTTAGGGCTGAATAGGGATTAACTATAAATAACTATTTATTTATAGTTTTGGGGGGTGACAGGGATGTTCTAAAGCTGTATTGTGGTGATGGTTGCACAACTTTATAAATCTACTAAAATTATTGAATTGTACACTTATGATCAGTGAATTTTATGGGGAGTAAATTATGCTTCAGTAAAGCAGTTTGTTTCTTTTTTAAAGCATATGCCCCTAAAAGGCTCCGAGGGCCAGCATTTCAGGTGTGGGGGAAGGTTATGGCTCAGGTGATCAGAGGCTGTGGAGGGACCAGCCTGCCAGTGTTTCTCAGGATCTGCATGCTGTGGTCTAGCATCTGGCCTTACATTCTTAGCAAGCGGTGTGGGAGTTTGGGCTCCACTTCCTTCCATTCCCTGGCCTTCCCCTGCAGTTGCACCTATTCAGAGCTGGTGCTGAGGCTGGAAGTACAGCGAAGATGTCACCCCAGCCTGGTGGGCATTAGAGTTTGGTCTCCCCCAGCACTGCGATGCCTGCCAGAGGTCAGAGATGACCACAGAGTCCCGCTTAAATGCTGCCCCCTCTACCCGCTGGTGCTGTCAGTGAAACTGGTTGGGCTCCTGAGTTGAGTGCTCCCTGTTGGCGTATCTCCTGTTGGGTCAGCCCACAGATCTGCCTCTGGAAAAGCCTGCCTCTTCTAGTCCACTGCACCCCAGGACCCTGCAGGGGCCAGGTCTGCCCCCATGAACCTGGTAGCGGTGCCCTTCTGACTTGCATTCATCTTTCTATTAGAACCTCATGCTGATTTGACCTAGTGCAGCCCATTCCCTGCCACGGGGCCTCACTTGTGAACTGGTCAATCCTTGCCATTTTAACTGGCCTTGACCTGAATTGTTCTCTGCCTCTGCAGCCCAGGCACTTTTTTGTTTGTTCCGTCCCTGTTGTGCCAGAGGGCTCCCAGATCCTGGCTCCTTCATCTGTGCTATGGCAGTGGGCAGCCGGGCCCTGGAGTCTCAAGCTGTGATCGGGACAAATGTCCTTCTCTGTCCTCTGACCACTTCCTCCTAAGGGAGAATGGGCAGAGAGCACAGGACCAGGACAAGATGCCAGGAACAGAAACCCTCAGGCAGGGGAGGGACCCTCAGGAAGAGGCCACATGCTGGCGCTGAGGCTGTGGTCACTGAGACAGGGACCTTGCCAAGTGACTGGGGCAGAACCCGGGGACTCTAGGGACTTCCATGATTTATTGAGAGAAGCTCAAACAGAAGGAAAACAAGTCTCATCTCGAATGTGTGTCATCCTTGAAGTCGGAAGTTGCCGTTTCCTGGGAGGGGCGGCCTTGACCTTTGGGGCTGGGGACAGTTCCTTTCTGATGGCAGAGTGCTGTCTCCCGGAGCAGAGACCCAGGCCTTAGTGAGCGTCTCAGGATTCTGCAAGATTTTAAGCGTGCCCTCCGTGGGGAAAGCAGCCCTGAGAGCAGCTCAACTGGTAGGTATGAAACTGTACCCCAGAGTCCCGGAAAACCAGATTTTAGTTGAAATGCCACCAATTTCATAGAGTTATAATGTGTTTTCATACCATGATACCTCCTCAGTGCACTCAGGTGCCTTTCTTCAAGTACAAGAAAATTGTCAAGAGGGTGGACGGGGGCACCTAAAAGGCGATTCGCAGCCAGTACGTTTCCTGACCTTTTGCTTGACCTCTTCTTATGGGTTTGAGATACTAAATTTTTGCAAATGGGAGCAATTAAAATGGACATTGTGTCACCTGTGCTGATGCAGTTACAGCTGAAGTTGTGTAAGCTTTCTTCATGTTTTCTGGTGCACACACCTTCTCAAGGATAAAGAGTCAGGGCCATAGACTATTTACATGTTGAATAAATTACAGGCACAGTTTTACTGTACTTTATGAGCTTAGTTTAAAGCATTTTTCAGTCTTTTCTGAACGATCAGAGATTTTTAAACGTACTCCCACAGTCGAAGTATGGGATTTAATAAGTGATTTGTTCAGGATTTAGAGTGAAGGCAAAGATGTGATTTCAAAGAGAATATGAAGATATATGCTCAAAACTAAGATATGTAACTACTTGCTTCATTTGTATAATATTGAATAGTAGCAGTGTTATAAACATTTAATTCCTTCTGTGAAAGGCAATCTGCTGTGATGGTTAAAGATTCTGTGGCCAGGCTGCCTCAGTTCACATCTGGGCTCTGCCACTGATTGCTGTATGCCTTTAGCTAATTTTTCAACCTCTCTGATAAAATGAGGGCAATAATTGTCCTAGCATATAGTGTGTTGGGAGGATTTCATGAGTTAGTCTGTATGAAGTGCTTCCAACAGGTAAATGGTGAGCTCTATGCAAATGGTTCTGTTATTATTCAGTCAGTACTTACGATTGATTCTTCTGTAAGCTTGTAAGGCCCATAGACAAGGATGAAATAACACACAGCCCATGCCCCGAGGTCTGCCTCTAGTGGGAGACCCAGAGAAACAAGACCGTGGCAGCACCCGTGGGATGCCCACGGAGCTGTCACGGACACCCAGAGGAGGTGCTCCTAACCCTGTCCCAGGGGTCTGTGGGTGGTAGGGAAGGCTTCCTGAGGGTGAAATCTGGGCCAAGTCTTGAAGGGTGAGTTAGAACATTACAGGAGAAGAGGGTTGGGGGAGGGCAGCACACAGAACTGGGGAGAGAAAAGCACAGCGGATGAAGGGATTTAGTCCATGGAGGTGAGGAACCCTGCAGATTCAGGGCAGAGCAGCAGGGAGGTGAGGCTGGAGTTGGTGGCAGGGCCAGATGCCAGGGGATGGCAGTCATCATAGTAATAACAATAACGGAGCCACACTGTTATTAAATGCCGTGCCCTGGCACAGTGCTAAGCATGGGACACACACCATCTTCTTCCCGCCTCACAACAACCCCATGAGTGGGTGCTGTGATTACCTCCATGCTATAGATGAGAAACCAATACAAAAAGTGTCGATGTTGGTGAGGTCTCCTGGCCAGTGAGAGGAAGAACAGCGAGGGCTGCCAGCCCAGGCCACCTGGCTCCAGGGCTCACACATTAGCATAGGTGTGCTGGGAAGCTTGGATCTGACTGTGAGAGCTTTGGTGTTGGCATTCACACAAATGAACAAGAAGTAGATGCTGCAGAAATGTTAAGGCAGTGGAAGGAGAAGCGGGAAGGGTTTGGCTATCAATGCTGGGGGTGGCTGCAGCTTCCCTGCATCCCTTGACTTTGAAAAGTGCATCCCTCTGGTCATAGGCATGGATTTGTGGGTGTCTGAGCCTCTGTCTGCATTCAGCTGAGCAAGCAAGGGGGCGAGGGCAGGGATAGCAGACTTGGGCGTGTGTCTCCTGACCTTCCTCCTGCATCCCTGACATCACTGCTGTGCAGTCTTCTCGCCCCACCCCAGGGCTCAGGCTCAGCTCCCTCCTTCCAGAGCCCTAGGCAGAGGCAGGCATGAGGAGGACAGGCCTGTGTGATGGGACCCGGTTGTTATTCCTGGAATAACGTGACAAACATCTACTTGGTTTTAGTGTCAGTTTGAGCTGTGCCACTCAGCAGCTTGTGCCAGTCACTCAGCTTCTCTGGGAATATTTCACCCTCCACAAAATGGGCACAAACCTGCCTCTGTCCCTGTGGCTCAGGGTCGTTGTGAGGATTCAGTGAGATAATACCGGCTGCGGACTAATTCCTCATGGTTACTCAGGGAGCGCCCGAATACCTCTGCAGCTGAACACTTTATGGGATTTACTTCTGATCCTCATAAAAACCCTGCAAGGTACAAATTACTCTCCCCAGATTAAGAACATGAATAAAACTGCCAACTCTTAGATGAAGAGCTAGCCCTCTCTACTATTTACGGACCTTTTGATTCCAGGTAACAGAAAAGCCAGCTCAGATGGTCTTACCCAGGAAGGGACTTGGCTGGCTCACCTGACTGGAGATGCTGCAGTGGGTGGGCTTTGCTCCGGGGGGCGCAGGGTCCTTAGGGCAGTGGCTTCTGCTCCCAGCCCTTCTCTGGGCAGTGCTGCCTCCAGGCTTTGATGTGTCCTCAGGCCAGGCCAGCTCCCCTTGGGAAGGGAACGGTGGCAGCACGGCTTTCACCCCTGGCCTCATGAAGGAGTCATCTTGCTTCCTAATGAACAAACACAACTGAACTCACTGTTATGGGACCAACCTGAAACAAGCAGTAAGGCCAGAGGATAAAACTGTGCCGAGCAGGGGGTGGGGGTCAGTGCCACCCAAACATGTGCCTTCAGCCCTAGGGGGCAGGGAGTGGATGCTGAGCAGGTAATCCCAGGGACCTCTCCTTGCTTTTATTCTTATGACCTAAGACCAACACTACATAGAACCGCTAAATTTTGGGTGGCCCAAAAGGTTCGTTCGGTTTTTTCCGTAAGATGGCTCTAGTAGCACTTAGTTGTCTTTAACTTCATTTGAAACAATTTTGTTAGATCGTATGTGACAGCTGTCATATCAGCATGCATTTAAAAAAAGATATCAAAATTGGTGGATTTTTGTGTAGCCTTTTTAATATTGAAGTTGGAAGCAAAAAAACAACATTTTTGGCATATTACACTTTATTATTTCAAGAAAGGTAAGAACGCAACCGAAATGCACAAAAAGATTTGTGCAGTGTATGGAGAAGGTGCTGTGACTGATTGAATGTGTCAAAAGTGGTTTGCGAAGTTTCGTGCTGGAGATTTCTCACTGGACGATGCTCCACGGTCGGGTAGACCAGCTGACGTTGATAGCGATCAAATCAAATCAATAATTAAGAACAATCGACATTATACCACGTGGGAGACAGCCGACGCACTCAACATATCCAAATCAAGGGTGGAAATCATTTACACCAGCTGGGTTATGTGAATCGCTTTGATGTTTGGGTTCCACGTAAGTTAAGGGAAAAAAACCTTCCTGACCATATGTCCACATTCGATTCTCCACTGAAACATCATGAAAACGTTCTGTTTTTAAAACAAATTGTAACAGACAATGAAAAGTGGATGCTGTACAACAAGGTGGAACCGATGAGATCATGGGGCAAGTGAAATGAACTACCGCCAACCACACCAAAGGCTGGTCTTCATCCAAAGAAGGTGATGTTGTGTATATGGTGGAATTGGAAGGGAGTCCTCTATTATGAGCTCCTTCCAGAAAACCAAACGATTATTTCCAACAAGTACTGTTCCCAATTAGACCAACTGAAAGCGGCACTCGACGAAAAGCAACCAGAATTAGTCAACAGAAAACGCATAATCTTCCATCAGGATAATGCAAGACCGCATGTTTCTTTGGTGACCAGGCAAAAACTGTTACAGCTTGGCTGGGAAGTTCTGATTCATCTGCTGTATTCACCAGACATTGCACCTTCGGATTTCCATTTACTTTACAAAATTATCTTAATGGAAAAAATTTCAATTCCCTGGAAGACTGTAAAAGGCACCTGGGACAGTTTTTTGCTCAGAAAGATAAAAAGTTTTGAGAAAACCATAATTCAAAAAGAGACATGTACCACAATGTTCATTGCAGCACTATTTACAATAGCCAGGACATGGAAGCAACCTAAGTGTCCATCTACAGATGAATGGATAAAGAAGATGTGGCACAATGGAATATTACAATGGAATATTACTCAGCCATAAAAAGAAATGAAATTGAGTTATTTGTAGTGAGGTGGATGGACCTAGAGTCTGTCATACAGAGTGAAGTAAGTCAGAAAGAGAAAAACAAATACCATATGCTAACACACATATATATATATGGAATCTAAAAAAAAAAAGTTCTGATGAACCTAGGGGCAGAACAGGAATAAAGATGCAGATGTAGAGAATGGACTTGAGGACCCGGGGAGGGGGAAGGGTAAGCTGGGACAAAGTGAGAGAGTGGCATGGACACATATGCACTACCAAATGTAAAATAGATAGCTAGTGGGAAGCAGCCGCATAGCACAGGGAGATCAGCTCGGTGCTTTGTGACCACCTAGAGGGGTGGGATAGGGAGGGTGGGAGGGACGCACAAGAGGGAGGGGATATGGGGATATATGTATACGTACAGCTGATTCACTCTGTTATACAGCAGAAATTAACACAACACTGTAAAGCAATTATACTCCAATAAGGATGTTAAGAAAAAAAAAGTTTTGGGAAGATGGAATTATGAATTTGCCTGAAAAATGGCAGAAGGTAGTGGAACAAAAGGGTGAATACGTTTTTCACTAAAGTTCTTGGTGAAAATGAAAAATGTGTCTTTTATTTTTACTTACAAAACTGAAGGCACTTTTTGGCCCACCCAATATTAAGGAAGCACCTCCTGACCTTACCAGTTAGTGTTCAGAGATTTCAAACTTACAGACTAAACCACCTCCAAGCCTTTGTGCAGACTCTGTGAAACTGGCAGGGACCAGGAAGGACGAGCTCTCACGGTGAGGCCCGGCAGAACCTCTGAGGTGATGTCAACCGTTTATGATGAAAGGCCATGGGGAGGCTGTGGACAGGGAGTGCCTTGGCAACTGCCTCACGAAGGAGCAGCTTTTATACTGGTGCTCTTCACAAAATGCCATACATAGGATGAAAGCAGCAGAAAGTTATGCATCAGGTCCCCCGGGGTCTGCAGGTCCTTTCTCGGTGCGCCCGCTCTGGCACAGGTTTCTGAGAACCCTGCCGTGTCCGTCCAGTCCCCATTCAAGAACTCGGACAGCAGATTCCATAATAATGATGATCATAATGCTGGTAAGATAGTCATAGGTGACACAACGTACCAGATGCAGTTCTACGTGCTTGACACGTGTTACTCATTTATGAGAAAGAGTCATCTCAAGGGAGGCACCATTCGTCTGCCTCGAAAGTGAAGTTCTGTAACTTGTAGGCAGCTCCTTGGCACGTGCTGTTGATTGACCTCGTGTGGCAAGGAAAGCCCGTGGAGCACTTTCAAAAGCCTAGAGCGAGATGTCAGGAAATTCGCCCTATTTGCACTAGTCCTTGGCCTTTATCAATGGCAGCTACCTTGGGCGGGGGACCTGTCATTGTAAACGACAGTGAGATGCTAACATAGTTGTTGAGACCTGCGTTCCTCTTGCAAGATTCCACACTTGACATTGCAAGCTACAAGGTTATAGGGTGATGAGTGTGTTGCGGGCAGTCTTGGAAAGGCAGCCTGGAGCTGCTCGGAGAGGAACTGAGGAAGCCCTCTGGGGGTCCTGGTGAGTTCTCACGGTCTGAACTGAGGTGTGCAGGCTGGAGGAAAGGAAGCACATGGACACTTCGGAAGGTAAAATGAATCAACGGAAACACTGACTTTCAAAGCTGGTGTGGGAGCGGGAAGGGTTCAGGGAGGGCAGGCCCAGAAGGATGCTGGCAGGGCCAGATTGGCACATCTTCCTCAGTCCTGCTCGTGGAGGGCTTTCTGGGTCGGGATATTTTGCCCGACAGACCACACTTGGCATCCCAGCCATCCCAGTTCAGGCCACACTGAATCCCTCTGCAGTATGTGACGGACAGCTTTCTGCCAGGATGAGGATCCTCTGCTCATTCAGCCGGAAACGGGGCTGAACAGACCCCAAGGGGGCATAGTTCATATGTGGAGGCACAAAGCTTGTCCTGGATCCAGGGAAACACCAGGCACCTGGGGGATGAAGGCGGGGTGTCTGAATGCTCCTCGGTGGGAACAGTTAACTGCTCCTCTGGTGTGTCCCAGTGAGGCAGCTATTTGATGGAGGGGTGGCACTCCTTATGCACAGGCGCTGTGTGGTTCGGTATGAGGGCACGTTGAGCTCACATTCACTTATGAAAGCAAGGTGTGCCTGGGTGTTTGGTTCTTCATTTTAAAAATGTTCCTTGGTGGGGTCCTCTCAGTTTATACTATCGTGTTTTTTTTTCTGCTCCCAGACACACTTCGTTGTAGAGGCACAGAATTTCCACATGGCTGGCCTGGCCACACCCACCTCCCTTTGGGCCGCTGTTACTGTTTATTTCAGACAATCCCAGGGACAGGCATGTGCTCCCCTCCTTCTCTGCCCAATCTTGGGCCAGGATGGCCCTTGGTCTTGGGCACCAGTCACTGCTCCTGCCTCCAGGACCCTAGCATTCAGGATGGCCCCTCTTCCTCCCACCAGGGCAGGGCTTCGAGCAGCTGTAACAGTCCTGGATCTAGTATAGACTGAAAGTGCAGTGGAATGCTGATGTCGCCTTCCGGTACCTTTTTGGGGAGCTGGCTTAAGCCTAGAGCAGCCATTGTAGATCTGGCTTGATTGGCCTTCTTCCTTCCCTAGTTCTCTTGTTCTCTGTTGTCTGGGCTGGGCTCAGAGTCCTAGCTTCAGGGCCAAGGAGGCAGGTCCACCCGGATCAGATCCCAGATCTCCTGCCTGGACCTCTCTGAGGCTTAATTTTCCCATCTGGGCGGGTCAGAGATTATGGATATCAGGCACTTTTCACAGTGCTTTGCACAGGGTAGACAGACATAGCTCTTATTAACTTTAGCTTCTGCAAAATACGATTGCTCACAATTTGTTCAGTGCCTGGTAAAATCCAGGTTGCCTGCTTTACCTAGTGTCCTGGAGTGGCCACCCATTGCTCAGGGGTTCAGCCTTTCTCTACACCCTGCTCGCCTGCTCTGTCCTGCTTGGCACTGGTACAGCACTGCTGCGTCTGTGGCTCTAGGAGGGTGCACTGTGCTCCCTCGGCAGAAAGATTTTCTGATCAAGGTTTAAGTTGAAGTTTGTGCTTCCCCTCAGGGCCAAGACTTGGCATCATGAGATACCCAAGTAGCAAAATTGTTTTCCCTGGGTAACACCATGACATGCCCCTACCCCCCTACTGCATCTACACGCTGGAGATTAGGGTCCATGCTGTTTAGCCATTTCATGCCCCATCTAATTGAGGCTGAGCTTTCTTATCTGACCCTAACTATGACCCAGTGAGATAGATATCAAGGGTACATCTTCCCATTTTACAGGTTGGGGGATGCGGCCCAGGGAAGTGAGTGACTTGTCCTGTATCACCTCTCTAGTCAGAGTGGAACCAGATTTAGTGCAGGCTTTCTGCCCCTGTCCAGTGCCCGTTTGCTAGATCCAGCCACTACGTGCCACAGAGCAGAGGTGCCCAGTCTTTGTGGGACAGAGACTCCTGTGAGAGGCGGCCAGGCCGGAACTTTGTACATGTCACAACAAGGGTCCCACATGTGCGCCTCCTGCCCCACCCTTGTTGGAGCCAGAAAAACAGCCCTGTTCCCCACAAATAGCACTTCTTTCCGATCACACAGCTCTCTAATTTAGCTGGAGTTTCCGGCCTATTTTCTATCTTCCTTGGTTTGACTGGCTCCAGCAATGCCCACTCCCTTGTGTCAGACACAAAATACAGTCCTGTTGCAACCCAAGATGTAGAATAACTTTTCTCGTAAGTGAATCATAAGACGGACTTTGTCAAAAATTCCTACCAGCCCTGCTGGCTCAACGCGAGACGTAAGATTCTGAGGGAATCACTGTCTGTCGTATGTCATTGTGGTGACTCATTGTATCTGAGTGCTCATGATTGAGGTATGAAGTAGAACTAAATTTAGTTTAGTGCAGTTTTACTGTTTTCAAGGAGAATGGTGATGACAAAGCAGACATTTTTTCAGCTTACTGAAAGCCCTGGGCATAATGGCCTACGTTTATGATGTCTCAAAATTTTCATTTTATATTAAAGAGCTAAAGAATTAGAGCCAAGAAAAGAGAAGAGGAAGGGGAAATATTATTTGATTTTGCGGGGTGTGAGGTGCAACTGGGGAAGATAATCCCAACTCAGAGGCAATAGACAAAAAGAAACTATCAAACGATTTTAGCAAAAACAAATGACCATGCATTTAACAAAAAGCCAAAATTCAGAAGTAGGGAAATGTTTGCAATAAGCATGTCAGGTGGATGTCAAAGATGCAAACAAATCTATAAGAATGTCTCACAATCCTACTAAATAATAGGAGAAGGTGTCCATACATCATTCATAAATAAGGAAACACAGACAAACACGGGAAATGTTCCTCCTGGCAAGCAAAGAAATGCAAGTAAAAGGACATATCACATTTTTCTTCATTAAGTGAGAAATTTTTTAAACTGATAAATCTGATGTTAAAAAGGATGAAAAGATAAATGCCCTCATCCATTGACCAAGAGGCTATAAAGTAGTACTGACTTGTCGGAAATCATTTTGACAGTGGGTATTTTTTTTTTTTTTTGACAGTGGGTATTGAATAACCTTTAAAATGATCCTTCTCTGTGAACTAGTATTTCCAGGTCTAAGAATCCAAAAACAAAAGTCTAAGAATGGAAAACCATTATGCACAAATATATTTATAGCAATGTTATTTGTATATCAAACTGGGAACCAAATTAGATGTTTAGATGTCAGGGGAAGGCTAAGTAAACTATGGGCATGTCTTCTCACTGGAATAGTGGGAGGATGTGACAATATGGAAAGTGTAGATTAAGTAAAAAGAAGGATGCAAAATTGTAATACAATATTATTATTTTTTTTTTTTGCAATACACGGGCCTCTCACTGTTGTGGCCTCTCCCGTTGTGGAGCACAGGCTCCGGACGCGCAGGCTCAGCGGCCATGGCTCACGGGCCCAGCCGCTCCACGGCATGTGGGATCTTCCCGGACCGGGGCACGAACCCGTGTCCCCTGCATCGGCAGGCGGACTCTTAACCACTGCGCCACCAGGGAAGCCCCAATATTATTTTAAAAAAGACAATGTATAAGAACCAAGGAAGAGTTGAAACTTATGTCCCCAAAAAGCCTGCACATGGATGTTGACAGCAGCTTTAGTCATAATCTCCAAAACTTGGGAGCAAAAAAGATGTCCTTCAGTAGATGAATGAATAAATAAACCCTGGTACATCCAGACAATGGAATATTATTCAACATTAAAAAGAAATGAGCTATCAAGCTATGAAAGACATGGAGAAAACTTCAATGCATATTTCTAAGTTAATGAAGCCAATCTGAAAAGGCTCCATACTGTATGATTC
This sequence comes from Aethalodelphis obliquidens, assembly GCF_003676395.1. NCBI lineage: Eukaryota > Metazoa > Chordata > Mammalia > Artiodactyla > Delphinidae > Aethalodelphis > Aethalodelphis obliquidens. The sequence continues at coordinate 1,132,235 of NW_020838068.1, read as the reverse complement.
AAACTATATGTGACATTCTGGAAAAGGCAAAGCTGTGGAGACAGTTAATAGATCAGTGGTTGCCAGAGGTGGGGGAGGGAGGGATGAACAGGAAGAGCACAGAGGAATTTTAGGGCATGGACGCTATTCTGTATGATACTACAGTAATGGCTACATTATAAATTTGTCCAAACCCATAAAATGTACACCACCAAGAGTGAACCCTAATGTAAACTGTGGACTTTGGGTGATGATGTGTGTCAAGGTAGTTTCATCAATTAAAACAAATGTACCACTCTGGTGGGGATGTTCCTAATGGGGGTGGTCAGGGATCTATGGAAAATCTCTGTATCTTTTGCTCAATTTTGTTGTGAACATAGAACTGCTCTAAAAAATAAAGTCTTTTTAAAAAAATAAAACAAGGAAGAGGAAAAAGGCTGGAAATATTTATGAAGATCATGTTTTGGTTATGATAGACTTATTTTCTTTCGTCTCTATGCTGGTAATTACCATTTTAAAACATGGACGTGCATTAATTTATAATGGAAAGAAAAAATAAACATTTCAAGAGTTTAAAAAGCTAGGAAATGAAGCTGTATGTGTGGTTGTGTATTTAAACAGTTCTGAGGGTTTCTGATCCCTGGTTTTCTCTTTGTGGCCAGAGTTTTGTAAACACACATCCCTTTTGGCTATTTGTAAATTTACACAGTTGACCCTGTACTCTAAAGCCATGGCCAGTTAGAATTTCTGTTCCCAATAAAAATAAGCTATCTTTGGGGGACTCTCAGTGTGAACTGTATTCTTGGAAATTTCCCCACAACGTGACTCAGTCTTTGTTTATTTTTAAAACTCCAGGACTATATTAGAATAGTCTGTTTTCTTTTATTAAATATATGTAAATATTTATTAGTGTTTAATTTACTGCTTTTCAAAGATTATACAATCACATGTTTTAATAATTAAAATTTAAAGTTAAATAATTAATTTAAAAATATATGTAATAATAATTCATATTATTATATAATAATATATTATATTATATAATTATTAATTATTATTATATTATGTAATATGTAATAATAATAGTAAATAATTCTCCTTGTCCAATCTTCCTTCTGTTTGTTTCCTCAGCACCCCCGTTTTAAGGAACCACTATTTTTAAATTCTTGTGAATATTTCCAAAGTTTCTCTATTTGTGTACATAAATGCTAATATATATTATTTTTCTGTATTTTTATACAAAAGAAATGACACATTTTACACATTGTCCAACACCTAGCTTTTTCACTTAACAATGTGTCTTTTCTTATCCCTGTATAAATAGCTTCCTCATCCCTCATTACAGTTACAAAGGACCCCGTGTGTGGATTTGTGGATTCACCATAATTTCCTTAACCAGTCCCCCGCTGATGGACAGTTGGGTTGTTTCTAATCTATTGCTATTACCAACAGGACTATAATGACTTATATGTACATTTCGTAGCCATGCAAGGATATCTACAGAATAAATTCCCAGAAATGAAATTGCCGGGTCACAGAGTATAAGCCTCTGTGATTCTGATAGCGCCTGTGATCCTGATTGCCGAATTACTCTCCATCAGGAAGGGTTTACACTTGTACCAGCAATACTTCTGAGTGCCTGATTCCTCACACCCTTGCCAAAAGAGTGCTTTGCCTTAAGTTTGTTGCCATTCTGATATGTGCAGAAAGAAAGTGCAGTACATTTTAATTTGGCTTTCTCTTTCTTGAGGAAGTTTTAGCATGTTTTCCTAGGTACGAGCCTTTCCTCTTGTGTGAAAACCGTTTACCACCTTCATTCATTTTGACTATTAGGTCATATCTTATGGATTTCTAGAAATCCTTTGTATTAGGGAGATCAAGGGAGTTACCAAGCCTATCTTGGTAACTGTACCTACCTGACTGGAATATGTGCCTGAGGACGAGAGATTCTAAAAGAGGCTGCCCTCTGGGTTGCTGGAGCCATAGGGTGCATTTGAAATAAGACGATGGCCATTCAAGGAAGTGCTTGGACTCCACCCCACAGGTAGCAAGGAGAACAGGTTTCACATCAGGCCAGTCTGGGTTTGCAGCTTTCGTGTTGTCTGCTTACAAACAGTGTCACTTAGAGCAAGTCACTTAGCATCTTTGAATCTTGGTTTTGTTACCTGTAATGTAAGGCTTACCTATTACTTCGGGTTGTAACGGTAACACATAGAATCTGATACTACAGTGATTACACAGGTAACCCCCCAGATAATTGAAAACACTCACAACACTCCTGAGGTCTAACTCAGTCTTTACCTTAAAGGTGAAGGTACATACAGCAGGAGGAGAAAGTGTGAACAGTCATGGGGCGCCCTAGGGACTCCCAGCTGCAACTCGCCAGGGTCCCTTCTCACTTGCACAGGTGCTGCTCTGTCTCTGGATTGTGAGCCACAAAGATGTGTGTAAGGAACGTTGGTTTTAGGGGAGCTCAAGGAGAAGTTTTTAGTGATATCTTAATATCCTACTGGTGATGTAACCAAGCCAGACTGTGTAAACCCATTAACCAGGTGTAAACAGTCTATACAGACAATCTATACATCCCAAAACAATGTAGGCAAGCCGGCCCTGGGTCTTTCCAGAGATTTTAGAACTTTACACAGCATGTTACAAATCCCTAACTAGCTCAACTCATCGTCCTTAGCCAAGGGTCAGTACCAGACGTCCAGACATCCTGGAGATAGGCACAGAGTGATCCCAGTCCGGCTCTAAGAGTGCCCTGCCTTACACACAGGTACATGGGGTACCCGGAGACTATTGCTTCCTTTTCCTTTCCCCGGAACAAGCCTGCCTTTGCCTTCACCAGGACCTTTTTCTTCTCCAGCTCAGGGGAGACTGTCACCAGCGTGACCAGCTTGGTCCCACTGCAGCCCAAGAAGGGCAAGAGGCGGAAGGAAAAAGCTGACGTTCCTCCCGCAGTCCCTGCCAAAGGTAGGAAGCCAGCCAGCAGTCTTCCATGTGGAGAGCACCTGGGGTCTGATGTGAGATCAGAACAGGAGGGTAGGCAGGTGGAGGATGTGACATCGCTGATTATATGGTCTGGAGAACCCCACCTAGATTCTGGTCATAACTGAGCCCCGTCCCTGAGGTGGGCTGGGGGCATTGCCATTGGACGCGCATGGCTTTAGCGGGGGTCAACCTCTACAGGCTATTCCACAGTGTATTTCCCTTTGAAGTACTAACATTCTCTGCACATAGCAGGGTGGGCCAAGGGGGTGTCAGCATCCTCTCGGTTCATTCAAGGGAAAGAAGGCTCTATGATTTTCCTAAAGATAAAAACCAGGTGTGTAATTTATTATGGATTTGTTCTGGGGATTAAAATGAGGGTTATTACTTGATTCCAGTTACGACTTAGAGCAACATAAATGAGGAAGATGGACATTTCCTGAGGTGAGAAGTAAAACTGTTTATAAATCGTTCCTAAAATAACTGGCCAATTTAGGAGAAGGTCCTACATCAAAGGATTTGATATACAGTTAGGAATACAAGGGTTGCCCAGGTGAATAAGAACAAGACAGGATCCATTTTATCCCTCAACTGGGGCTTCCCAGGATGGCCCCTTGGCACCCTTTGCGCCCTGTGGTGGAAGGCAGTGGTGCTGAGACTGTACGTATACTGGGTGGACAGAAGGGGCTGGGAGGCGTGAGCGTCCTGCGAGGCATGACACTTGTGGATCTGGGGAGGGAAGGGAGCTGTCCCTGCTCTGCGCCAGACATTGTACTGCTGTATCACCTCATTCAGTCAGCATAGATGGTGCCCTACTTTACGGAAGAAGAAAATGAGACTCAGAGAGCCACGTGGTTGAGCCTGGCTTTGAGTTCAAGTCCCAATTCATCTAAATACTAGGTAGTTACATGATGTTAGAATAAGAGCCTCGGTTTCCTTCTCTGTTAGATGGGGACAATAAGACCCTCCCTGCTGACCTCCCAGGGCAGCTGTGAGGGTCAAAGGTCACCGCTGTCAGCGTTAGCATGCAACTAGGAGGAAGCCCCAGGGAAGGTCCCAGCCTCAGCCTTTACCAAGTGCACCGGGTTCTCACCTGCACATCTGACCTCTTTGTAGCTGGCGGTGTTTTATGCTGTGGTTTTGTTGACCTTGTTGAGAGGAGAGGATGACGTATCCAAAGGTTAGGAGAGGATCACCCTCCCCCGAGGGGCACCAGTCCAGCTGTTACCTGGATCAGAAACTAGAGTTCCTCCACGAGGACAGGAAGTGGCCCTATGTCCGAGGCTCTCTGTCCGTGGTGCTCGTGATATGTGGGTTTTAAGAGTCCTGGGAGGAATTGCAGACTAAACCTTTGATGTGCTTCCACAGCTCCCATCGCTGCCCCGTTCCATAAACCGAAGCTGCTGAAGCCACAAAGGAAAGTTGCCCTGGTGAGTAACCACAGTCTCTGTGTTGTCCCCTCAAGCCCTAAACACAACGCTGGTCCAAGGAGTACCTTTATTGACTGAAAACATGCTCCACGTTCTTGGGGCTTTGTTCCCAAGCAAAGGCATTCTCTCTTCTTGGGCCAGCTTTTGAGTCAGCTTTTCTCCATAGCTAGTTCCCACAGAGTGGATTTTTAAAAATCCAAATGGAATTACTTTTCATTATCAATGCTCCTTTTTTGAAAAGAAGGGAAAAAATCGCACTCAGAAAGGTATAAAATAGAAAGTGGACCAGCTTGTATAAACTTGTCTTGATAACCACTCTGAAGAGATTGCTGAAGAACTTTCCAGAAAACATGTTATACTTTTAATTTTGAAACAACTTCAGTTTTATGGAAGAGTGAGAAAGATGGTACAGAGAGTTCCCGTCTACCCTTCGCCCAGCTTCTCCTAAGGTTAACTTCTCACATAGCCATGGTGTATTTGTCAAAACTAAGAAGTTACCATCAGCACATTACCATTAACTGCACTCCAGACTTGGATCAGATTTCAGCAGTTTTTCCACGAATGTTCTTTTTCTGGTGCAGGATCCCATCCAGGCCGTCACGTCGCATTTCGTGGTCTTGTCTCCTTAGTCTCCTCCAATCAGGGCCAGCGCCTCCATCTGTCTGCTTCTACAGCCTTGACACTTTTAAAGAGTAGTAGCTGCATTTTTTACAACGTCTCTTGAGTTGGGTTTCTCTGAGGTTTTCTGATGATTAGAAATGAGGTTATGGATTTGAGGGAAGAACAACACAGAGGAGATATGCCTTTCTCATAGTGTCCCATGGAGCGGACGTGCTATGATGTTGACCGTGACCACTTGGTGAAGGTGGGTCTACCAGGTTCCTTCAGTATAAAGTCACTGTTTTTCCCTTTCCGTACTTTATTTGTTAGAAGCCAGTCATTAAGTCCAGGTCACACTCAAGGGGAGGAGAGTGAAGCTGCACCTCCTGAATTCAGGGAGGGGTCTCAGAGACTTTGTGGACACATATGAAGACCACCAGCACAGTAATTAATAGGTATTTTAGGGGAGATACATCAAGCCTGTGCAAATAGCCTTTTTTCCTTGAACTTTCGTCTACTCATTTTAGCGTTCATCCATGGATTTTGCTTGCAGCCCTTATCACTATGGTGAACCGATGGTGATTTTCTGTTTTCCTCAATCCATCTCCATTTACTACTTGAAATTCTTCTGTAAGGAAGAGCTGGATCCCTTTCCTCATTGACTTATTCACTGATTTCTTTATATCAGTATGGATGCATGAAGATTTCATTTCTTTTAAGTTTGTAATCGTATTGTTATTTGTTGCCAATTTTGTTCAGCAGCTGTGTATTTGTGTGTGAAAGAGAGAAAGGGAGAGAGAGGCAGAGAAACTGGCAAACCAATTCTAAAATGTGTATGTAAGATAATAAGATTATCTTGGCCTTGCAGAGGGCCAAGATAATCTTGAAGGAAAAGAACAAAGTGAAGAATTTATATACCAATTCACAAGATTTATATTAAAGCCATAGTAGTTAAGCTGTATAGTAAGTAATGGTATTAGCACAAGAATAGACAAACCAAAGGAACATAATAAAGAGCCCCAAACATACCTACATATGTATTGTCACTTGATTTTATGACAAACGTGACATTGCAGTGCAGTGAAGAAAGGGTTATATTTTTAGTATACGGTGATGGGTCTGTAGGATCTCCACATGAAAAACAATGATCCATAAACTGGACTTCACACCACACACACACAAATTAATTAGAGAAGGTCCATACACTTAAGTAAGAAAGGTAAAAATAAAACTTCCTAAAATTAGCTTATCTACATAAGGTCAGGGCAAGCAAAGATTTTTAAACAAGACGTGTAATGTATGAGCCATAAAGGAAAAGATTGAAAACTTCAGATTACATTAAAATTTAGAAGGTCTATTCTGATGAAAGATATCAGTACAAGATTGAAAAGGGAAGCCACCTATGGGGAGAGTGTACCTGCCACGTGTATATTTGGTGAAGGATTCTTACCTAGCATTTGTGAACACCTACAAATCAATAAAAAAGAAAAAGGCAACACTACAAAAAAATAGGCAGAAGTCTTAAACATGTGCTTCACCAGAGAAGACATACAGATAGCCAGTCAGCACATGAAAAGTATTTAATCTCATTGGTGTCATGGAATGGAGGTTAGAAGCAGAAAACCAGTTCACATCTACCAGGATGGCTACAGTGAAATACTTACATGGTTTCCTTTTTTTTTTTTTTTTGCCTGTTTTTCTCTGATCCATTTGGAATTTAGGAATGGATCCAATTTTATCTGTCATTCTTTTTTGTCAGATTCTTTTTTATTTAACTTTATGTTTCATATTTCCATAATCACTACTTGCCAGTTTCATTATACGTCATCACTACATTCCAAACAATTATTTAAACTTAACTTTTATTCGTTCTGTTATTACTTTTTCTTGAATCCAGTGTCTTCCCCCCTAAATATATTTGCCTTTACATTTGAGTAGTTTGTCTGTGAATGGAATTCTAGTTTCCTAAACATTTTCCGCTCTGTTCTGGGAAATATGCTAAGCACTTGGTGTGCATTTCTGTTTACTTCCCACATTGCTCAGCATAAATGCCATGCTCATTACGGTGGCCTCTAATGCCTTATATCATGCAAGCCACATGTAATTTAAATTTTCCGGTAACCACATTAAAGACGTAAAAACAAACAGGTGAAACCAATTTTCATAGTATGGCTTATTTAACCCAATATATCAAAATATTATCATTTAAACATATAACCAATATAAAAGTTATTAATGAAATATTTTAATGCTTATTGTTCTGCTGAGCCTTCAAAATCCAGTGTGTATGTTATGCTTCCTGCACATCTCATTTCAGAACCACAGTTCAAGAGCTTAATAGTCACATTTGGCTATTGGTTACCATATTGGACAGCGCAGCCCTATAATGATCTAGCCCCCATGACCTCTTTGACATCATTTTTACCACTGTCCCCCTTTCTCATTCCCCTCCCATCATTCTGTCTTCCTTGCTAGTCCTTAACCATACCAAGCATGTTCTGGTAGGGCTTTTGTTGTCTTATATGCCTGGACCGTCCTCCCCAGGCTATGTCTGTGGCTTATTACTCACCCCCTAGGGTCTCTATTCAAATATCAGCTCAGTGGAGAAGCCTTCCTGAAACTCTATATAAAACACCACCCACCCTCTGAAGGAACTCCCCATGAGAGGCACCCTGACGTACATGTATCTGTGACCTGCCTTTCTCTTCTCAGAATGCAAGGTCCATGAAGGCAGGGAGGTTGTCTGCTCTGGTCACTGCTGTGTTCTCCACACCAGAGCAGTGTCCAACAGGATGGGGATGTGGGATTTTGCACCCCAGCTTTGTGGAGTAGGTTCTGTCATTGTGCTTTTGTAGATGGGCACAGTGAGACTCGGAGTCAGTAAGGTGACAGATGGACGACTAACCCAAGGTCATGCAGCTTGTGGGCTGCAGTCAGGACTTGAACCTTTGTCCTTCTGAAGCCAGAGTGTAAGGTTTTAACCAGCTTAATTGAAGCCTTGTCTCAGAGTGGAACCTGGATCTCTGTGCATGATTCTGACATCCTCTCATGGCTCAGCCTTGCCCCTGACCTTCCTAGTCTGTGCCCAGGTTTCTGCTGTTCTCCTAGACAGGATGGTTCCTCTGTTTTCCAAAGAAAGCCTCCTTTTGCCTGCAATGAGTTGTGGGTCCTGAAGGGCTTTTCATACAGTGTGATTCCGTCTGGTTCATATCATCAGAAATTCCTTATCAGTTCTGCTCTGTTGACTACACTGTCTTGTCCTCAAATGTAGCAGTGGAATTTTTGCTGATTTTAATAGATTTCTGGTCATTCAGTAGACTTTGGGAAACTCAACTGAACACAAAGGCTAAAACTATCAACTTTCCTTGGAACATCCTTCATCCCATCCGTTGAGGTCAGTTTCCCCAGATAGTCTGAGTTCACTCTCTCCCGGCTGTCCATATCACTGCACATCTGCGTGTGTATGTGTGTATCTTTTCCAGATCTTTTATTCTTAATCCTGATATTCATCAACAACCTCAAGAATGATTATACTTTGTAAATTTCCCCCATCTTACGTTCTAAGTTGCTCAGGGCCTGTTGTTTCTAATCCAATCTTTTACCCCTGGTAACAACAGAAACCGCTCTTTATTGACATTCCATTGATATATCCCAGGGATATATAAGAAAAAGCACTTTTTGCATGTCATCATATTCGCATTTTGCGTGTCATGGACCACGTGGACATATTTTGCATGTCATCTCACAATAAGTCCCCCGACTCCCAGATTTGCCTGTGAGGACACACAAACACTCTGTTTCAGAAAAGTAAGTTCCAACAACCCACAGGGGGTAGTGTTTCATCTCCCATGAAGACAGTGCTGCTGACCCAGTAGATGGGGCAGTGTCAGCAGCCTTGAATGGACAACTTTTTTGAGTCCACAGCTATAAAAGCAGTTTGCCTTAAGCAATTTGGGGCCACTTATAAACAAAGTAGATTCAACAGCATTTTCAAAAATAACTGGTCTTAACTGCAGGTTTTTACGGTTGAGTTTTTGTCTGTTTGAGCTGGTATGCCCCTCTGGATGGAGAGTCAACATAGGAAATTCTTAATTTTCACAGAAAGTAAGTCGGGGCACTTATCTGCACTTCAAAATGGATTCTTTGTTTTGTGGAAATATCACCCATGACAGTTCTTAAATACCAATTGTCCTTTGATCTTTTAAGATACGAAAAAGCTTGAAATTTTTATACCAAATTTTCCAGAAACGAGTCCATTTGGAGACCAGTTTGCACCTATAACAATACACAGTGAAGTAAAGAGCTGACTTTGAGTGGACCTCTGTCTGACCAGCAGTTTAGAGTCAAAAATACCAGGCCTAGCGTCTGCAGTTTTCGGTTAATATTAAGATTTATTTTCCCAGGAGGCCAGCATTGACCTTGGTCTCAATTTGGTCAATATTCCTCTCTCACATCAATAAGTCTTGATGGCAGCCGAAACTAAAGTCAATAGCTACTTGTCGACTCACACAGGCCTTAGTGGGTAATTTAGAAAATAATTTGGCAACATCTTTTCTTTGGGGTCTGGCACCAGTTTAGGTGTTTAATTCTGTAATTGTTGCATTTTGCCACAAAATCCATAAAAGCATCCTTCCTGGAGTGGTCACAGGCCACAGAGCCCTTCAGTCACCCAGCCGCTCTTTCCAGAGTGATACTGACACACGCTCACCCCAAGGAAACAACCTGCCTGCCACCTCCACTGACTCATTGGCAAAAAGCGAGAACCCTCATTTACTGAGCACCTACTGTGTGCCAAACCCTCTGCTAGGTGCTTTGTAGGCTCCATCTCCCTCATCTCAACCGCACATGCCAACTCCCAGCAGACCCTCAGACTCCAGGTGAAAATGACAAGCCAATGAATAATACTGCTGTGAATATGGATGTACAAATATCTCTTTGAGTCCCTGCATTCAGATATTTTGGATATGTACCTAGAAGTGGAATCCCTGGATCACCTGGTAGTTCTCTGTTTAATTTTTTGAGGAACTGCTATACTCTTTTCCATAGTGGCTGCATGATTTTACATTCCCGCCAACAGTGCACAAGGGTTCTGTTTCTCTATATCCTTACCGACACTTGTTATTTTCTGTTTTGTTTTTTAATATAGTAGCCCAGCCTAATGGGTGTGAGATGGTATCTCATTGTGGTTTTGATTTGCATTTCCATAATGATTAGTGATGTTGAGCATCTTTTCATGTGCCTGTTGGCCATTTGTATATCTTCTTTGGAGAAATGTCTATTCAAGTCTTTCCCCCATTTTAAAATCAGATTGCTCGTTTTTTGTTGTGTTTATAGAAGTTCTGTATATATTCTGGATATTAACCCCTTTTGGATATACAATTTGCAAGTGTTTTCATCCATTCTGTAGGTTGCCTTTGCACTTTGTTGCTATGTCCTTTGATGCCCAGAAGTTTTAAATTTTGATTAGCATTAGTTTTAAAGTCATCGACAACCTGCCCATCACTCTGTCCCCAGTGGGTGACCTGGGATCTGCAGACTATGTGTGGAATGAATGAACAATTGAGGGCAGAGATCTGAGATAGGAGCTCTAAGTCCTCACTGCTCAACGTGAGGTCCACGGACCAGCAGCCTGGGCATTGCCTGGGAGCTTGTTGGAAGCATGGAAGCTCAGGCCCCACCCTAGACTTACTGAATTAGAATCTGCAATTCAGTAAGGTTCCAGATGAATCTGGTGAACATTAAAGTTTAAGAAGTGCAGCTCTAAGTAACTTAAAAAACAGTAGCCAGCTCTGGTTAGGTCATGGCTGGTGGGACAGAGTCATCCCCGGCCACCTCTGGAGACAGTTGTATTTACATTTTAGTGAGACAGTTCAGCCCACTTAGGAGAATGGTGGGTTTTCTTATTTATCCACAAAGAGAGAATTAAACATGAGAATCTGCTTCTAAAGGGTATTGTGACTCCCTTTCATTCCTGTAAACCTTTCCTGGATAGCTCATCCCCGTCTCAGCTGTGTGTAGCTGTCCTATGATCTCCTAGGACCCCTCACAGTCACAGGTAGAGAATTCTGACACGTAGGGAATGTGTGACCAAGACCTTCTTGTCTGGGATTCCCTTGAGTTTAAAGTCTGCAGTAAACCTGCCTCCTCTCATGGAATCTGAAAGATCAGAGCACTTAAAACAGAGGGACGAGGTTCATTCCATCATAGTTGAAGGGAACCTGTCTTAGGAGTGGGCCTTGCACCCAGTGGTCAGCCCAGGACTGAGATGCCAGCCCTATTGAGTGTTTGCCTGGTGTCAGGAAAGAAGCCCCCTCTTCCAGTTCAGTTTTCACTATCGACAGTGTACTTGCAAGTCCAAAAAGAGTTTTTCTCTGATCAGTAGCAGAAAAGGGCTTTGAGGCACATTAGACACCAGTGATAGAATTCTGAGAGGATTTTAATAATAACCCAAATCCCAGCAAAATTATTTCCAGAGGACACGCATTTCAGGTTTCTTGAAGGATGTTTATAATAAGCTGAAGAATTTCTCTTGTTGTCGTTAAGTGTGCTAGCACTGGTTTCAGTTAAATTTTGCATGAAAAGCATATATTAACCTGCATAAAATATGTCCATAATCTCGATTTAAAATTAAAAAGAAGGAAAAACCCACCAGCACATGAACAATATATCTCCCCAAGTAAAAGCCTTGGGAAGAAAACAAAAACTTTGCTTGTACCACGCTAGTACCATTTTTACAGAGATAAAAATTCTATGCCCCCCTCGGTACACATGCACATCCCATTATTGTCACGGGGAGTTACGTGTGTCAACTGGAGGGAAGAATAGATGCCCGGGCTTCGGAAGGGATGAGAGTCGGGAAAACAGAAGTCATTTCGTTTCATGGGCTTCCTTCAGTCGGGGGAGGGCAGGTGGCTGGGCCTTTCGTAAGTGGGATGTGATCACCGAGGAGGCGAGATCAGGCCTCCCCAAAGTGGCAGTGAGAACATCTCATATTAGAGACTCAGCCCTGATGCAGGGCCGTCACTTCCCCGCAGGCCACGAGGTCCGTGCCGAGGCCCCTCTGTGCTTCACGCTCTCTAAAAGCAGCTACAGGGCCGGATGCTTCTCAGCTTCATCACAGGCCAGTGGAGGTTGGTTGAGGCTCTGATGCTGTTAACAAAGGGCCAGGTGAAGCCGTTACTTTCAGGAGTCTTTTAAGACTGGTAGCACCTTAAGCACTCCTTGGGAACCCCCTTTTGGGAGATGACAGGACTCCTCTAGAAGTGATGCAGAGGGAGTCTGCCTTGCCCTGTTCTAGAAGGGTGGTGTGGCCTTGTGCTTTCAGGAGGGAGGTGATTTCGGAACTGACCACCTGGGAGCTGTGTTCCTCTAACTTGCTGCGTCACAGATTCCCTTGGATCATTTTGCAGTCTCCCACTCAGTGTGGACAGGCAGTGTACGAGGCGCTATGGGGACAGGAGCCTTGGAGCCCCCTGACAAAGGTGAACAGGCAGCAGAGGGGTGAGCTGGGCCCGAGGATGGTCCAGGCTGGAGGCAGGCCCGGAAGCCCAGCGGGTCCAGTCCCCTGAGTGACCCTGCCTGGTTGCACAGGCCCACCCTGCTCCCGGGGGTCCTGGGCCCACTCTGGGGCAGGGCCATCTCTGTGTGTCTGCAGGGAATGTCCCTTCAGAGCGGTAGCTTGTTTTACATCTCGGCTCAGCTGATTTGCTGCCTTTATTGGGCACTTCATTGCTGGGATCATTGCACTGCTGGGAAATTTTTTTTTTTAACTTTTTCACTCTATTTTATTTTTGTAATCTCCTGGAACAATATCATTTGTGCTCACATTTGATTTTTTTTTTTTTTAAAGCCTATTTCATTTAAAACTTCATTTTTTTTTTTTTTTGCGGTACGCAGGCCTCTCACTGTTGTGGCCTCTCCCGTTGCGGAGCACAGGCTCCAGACGTGCAGGCTCAGCGGCCATGGCTCACGGGCCCAGCCGCTCCGTGGCATGTGGGATCCTCCCGGACCGGGACACGAACCCATGTTCCCTGCATCGGCAGGCGGACTCTCAACCACTGCTCCACCAGGGAAGCCCCAGAGTTGTTTTTAAAAGACTTTTTCAGTCTCAAATAGAGAATATAGAAATGAAGCGCCATTTTGGAAAAAAAGAAAAGGAAGAAAAACATCATCAACCTATCGGTAACATCACGGCGGGCATCCAGAATATCAGGAAGAAAATTTCTGTGTGAAACTCTGAGGTCATGACAAACTAATGGTACATTTAAGGGATTTTGTTTCCCTAGCCAGATTCAATTCTCATTTATTATTAGAAGTTCCTAAAGCTGAATTTATAAATTCCAACAAGTACCTGTGATGCAATAAGACACAGTCTTGTGAATTAAGATTACAGTGTGCATAGAAAGATGATGAATACGAACTATGAATTCAATCATATGTGCCCATTGCCCATATTACATATGAATCCAACAAATAAGCTAGCATACCTCCTACTATTTTGTATTTGCTCCTAATGCTTGCCTGTACATTGTGTCTAGAACATAATGCTGGTGGTGATGATGGTGATTGTGATGGCGATGATGATGGTGGTGGTGATGATGGTGATGATGGTGATGATGAAGGTGATGATGGTGATGATGAAGGTGATGATGGCGATGATGGTGATGATGGTGATGATGAAGGTGATGATGGTGATGGTACCCACACTTCCCTTTGATGGCACTTGCCCATGCAGGCACTATCCCAGTGTTTACCAACATGGACATTGGGATGACTCTGACCTATGCATTGTAATGTGTCCATCTCATAGATGAGGCAGGGGAGGCATAGGGAAGTAGGACCAGCACAAACTCCCCTCCCACAAAGTCACCACTCCCATGGACCTGGCAGAGCTGGATCTGACCAGGTACTTGGCCCCCAGTCCCTCTTCTTCCTCGCTGGACTCTGGGGTCTGCTGCCTCTCATCAAAAGCACTCAGTAAAGTCCTAGGCCACTGGGTCGAGGGTGTTTTCTGTCCTGACTTTACTGGATGGGTTTTCATGATGAAAGCTGTAATGGTAATTCTGCGTGGGGTGCAAGAGGCTGGCAATTCAGGATCTCTATTTGTTAAAACAGAAAGTAAAATTCTTCCTTGGGCCTCCTAATAGGTGGCTTCTGTTAGGAGATTGGCTTATATTCCTCTAAGTATTTTTCTATGTACATGTAAACTTAAATCCATATATATGTGTATATTCCCAAAGCGTATATACAGTTGACCCACAGTCATTGTAGGTCCTGTCCACGGATTATGACAAATCCATTTCTGTGTGTTCCCTAAAAACAATCCTAAACAAAATATTCACACGTTGAATTGTCTTCTCATTAACAATATATCAGGCTCATATTTCCGTATCAGTACATATAGATCTACCCCATTCTTCTCATGACTGCAAAGTGTTATGGCATCATTGTTTCTTTAATCAGTCCCAACTCTAATTTCTAACTCTTTGGATCAGTGCTCTAGTGAATATCCTTTCAAATACAAATTTGCTTAATGGTGTTTCTATAGGAGAGATTTTTAGAAATGGGATTACGATGGGAAAGTATATCTGCATTTTCAATTTTGATAGATTCTGCCCAATTACCTTCCAAAAGTGTTTTCTTATTTTATTCTCCCACCAACAAAGGATGAGAGTGAACATTTCCTCATACCCTCCCCAGTGTAGAATATCTTTCTATCTATCTATCTATCTATCTATCATCTATCTATCTATCTATCATCTATCTTTAAAACCATAAAGTTGAAAGCCATATGCAAATTTTATATGATTCCAAGTAGTAGAACCCAGGCATCCTACTTCTCAGTAGACTGTCCTCATGGAAACCCTAGATAGGCTGAAAGAGAAATGAGTCCCATGGTTCTGCCCATGATTTCTCAGAGCATCCCCTCCCTACATTCCTGGGACCAAGGATATCCACAGAACAGTTTTTAATGAGTGTCAGACTGGTTTTCTTTCATTTTGTCTTATTCATTCATTCACTCATTCATTTAAAAATGAGCATTTAGTAACTCCTGTGTGCCAGGTAGCACCTGGGTCAGGTATCTTCCTAGGAGCTAAGTTATAAACAATGGCGTGCCCCAGCGCACTCCTGTCCACTAGAGAAAACAGATCTCTTCGGCATCTTGAAATCAGCCATTGCGGGAGGATTTACACATGTAAATCAGCAAATGCTACAAAAGAGAGTTTTATTCTTGGAGGGCCAGTTGCTCGGCAATTTCCCTGCACACCACTGGGTGCAGCAATGGATAAGTTTGACAAAGTCACCACTCCCATGGACCTGAGTGGTGTGGTTATAGGCCAGCTCTTGCGCTGGCTTTGTCACTTGCTAGCTGTTGAGCCCAAGCCTCCCATTTCTTTGCCTTGGTTTCTGAGGTCCATGGCATCCAGCAGCATCTGGTACATGATGTTTTCCAAATGACCTCTGAATATCTTCAGTTCTCTGCCTCTAAATATTTCAAAGGGAAATTGTTAAAGCAACACTTGTTCGTTTCTATGATAAAAGTTATAGTCATAGTTGAGCCCTTGTGTAGCATTTACTGTTGAGCTACCAGGCAGTTTTCTAAGTACATTACATATATTAATGCATTTAATCCTCAAAATAACCCCATGGGATCGGTACTATTATTAATCCCACTTTATGAATCCCGTGCCTCTGATGAGGAAACAGAGGCACAGAGTGGTTAAGTAACTTACCTAAGGTCACACAGCCAGTAAATAGCAGTCTTTCAGTCTCCGAGAGTCCATGCTCTTAAGTACCCCTAGACAGACCCTTGCCCAATCCGATGAATCTAGAAAAGTGTTAAAGATTGCAGTTGATTAGAAGATCAAGAGTGTTCAAGATTGAAGACTCTCAGAGTGGACTCCTATGTAGTAGGTAACCAAACACTTTCTTTTTCAAAGCATAAGCATTCTCTTGAATAATACTGCCAGGAAAAGTAATTTTGGAAGGCAGCTGGGGAAACATACATCTATGGTCCACGGGGAAGAGAAAATACGTGACTGTATTAGATCATGGAGCTCTCACTGTGCCACTGTGGAAAGTTTCATGTATCAGGACCCTCCCCAGGAGCGTTATCTATAATCACATTTTAGCTTCCAAAACATATGTTGGTGAAATCTAGAGATATCCATCTGTCTGATGACTTGTAATGCCTCAGGCCTTTCAGTGCAAAGCTTCAGCACTTTCTAAAGCTGGTCACTTCTGTCTGTCCTCAGAGCAATTAGCCAGGGGCATGTGACTTTCCGTCATGTCAGATTCATTCTGGTAATGCACTTTGCTAAACAGCCTTTGAATTCTCCAGATTCAGGAGCATGATGTGAATTTGCTCAGCTCATGATTTCCGAATGACTTCATCCAACCCAAGGTGCCAACACGCCTGGATAAGACTTTAAAATCTTCATCTCCATCCAAGGCTTCTCTGCTGAGTTACAGAGACTTTCTAAGCCTTCCAGAGTCCTAGAGAACACTGGGTTATTGGCCATTAGTCACCGAGTAACCATGTGGAAGGGAAGCTGGGTGTGAGGTAGGCAGATATAATTGCAAGGCTTATAGATGGCTGAAACAACAAAGGAAGTGGGCCTCAGAGAGTGCCTCTATCTCCGTGCACAGAAACGAAGGGTCCTGGTCTCTGGGTCCTGGCTCAGATTGTCAAGATGCATCTAAGTCAGCAGTCACAGCTGCCTGCTGGCTGTGAGAATGCAGCTGGATTCCAGCTCCCAGCTCTGAGGGAGAGGTCCCATTGGACCACTGACCTCAGCCCCAAGGAGACAGTGAGAGCAGACCTGGCATGTGGCTCCTGCGGGTACCTCGGAAAATTCCCCTGGATTTTCCAGTCCTACCCCATTGACACTTGGCTTCACATTTCTGCCTGTTCAATGGGCACCTCTAATCAAGAGTCTGTTGCCACCTCACACACAGTCTGGCCAAAGCAGAGCCTGCACCCTTGTCACTTCCATCCCATGCTGGTAAGAGGCACACTTGCTCCGTCCTTGGAGGTTAAGAGTCCTTTGTGGGTGAGACTGTGGAGTGAGACAAGTGATCACCTGAAGGGATTCCCTCCTCCTTCATCATCCTCTCGTCAGTGTCAGCACCACGTGTCTGCTCTTGGAGCCGCACCCTCAAGTACTCTGTCCCTCCACACCACGCCACGCCTCTCATGAGCACGGGGCAGCTCTCTTTGCCCCACTTCCCCTTTAGCTGGAGCTCACCTGCCCGCTGAGCAGTGCAGACCTGTTCTGAAAACACACTCTCCTGAGATTTGTGCCAGTGAAGCTTCCCCCTTGTCTTTGGAAGGTTACTCTTTTCCCCCTTGGGATTTCAAGGTCTGCTGTCTGCCTGGTTGGCTCACCTGGGTACCAGGCGTCCACACCAGAGCCTTAGTCACTGCGGCTGGCCCTGTACTTGTAAGTTTGGGGCACTGCCCATGAGCAGAGGGTGGATTCTGGGCAGGCCTGCCTGGCTCTGAGTCCAGACCCCATCCAGCAATGGCTGCAGGACTGTGAGTGATGTACCTGCCTTTTAAAGCCTGTTTGCCCCTCTGTAAAGTGGGCATGGCCGTTGGCTCCACCTCACATACCTCAGGGCTGGTATGTGAGGATTGACTGAGTTGGTGAAGATTAGTTGACATTTCCTGAGTTCTGTCTCGGAAGGACCACTTCTCAACCCCCATCCTCTGTCGCCTCCCAAAGTCACTTCTGGATTGTGTCCTTCATACCACAGTTTAACATCTCTGTCTTGGAAAGGTGTCTTGTTTGTTCAGTTTGATTCTTTATTTTAATTTAATGTGCATACTAGGGAACTCTACTTTTTCTTTCTATAATATGTTTAAATATAAATAAACATATAAACATAAACAGTCAGCAGAACTTTGGAACTCAAAATTAAGTCAAGTTCATTTCCAAGGCATGTTGATTCTTACAGGACATATAAGGACCACAACAGTTTTCTTTCCTGAGTTGGGACCTACAGGTATCCATTGAGGGCCCTCCATCAGATAGAGCTTCACTGAATGCACAGCATTCCTCACCCCAGTGGCCATAGTTGCATGTGTACGGATATTGGGAGGCAAAAGTTTGTTTTAGCAGGTACTCCTCTGTTGAATAAAAAATGAGCACTTATCTCAAAGGGGGAAGAGGAAGTCTGCCCTTGATAATATGGATAATATGTAATTCTCTCTTGGGTAAATAGATTCCTGATCGTGCAACTCAGTAGAACTGCAATCACATTTTTAAACTCTAAGGTGACGTTAGCATAAACATCCCATGTCCTAGTTATTGATCTGTTGCTGCGGTAATGGTATTACCCAATTGAACTTCTGACATTGGAGAACTTGCAGTGGCTGCAATTGCATTTTTCTTTTATTCCTGCAATTTAATTCAACTCGCACGTCCAACTGTGATCTCTGTGAAAAAGTGTTGTTTTGCAGGAGTCTGCATAGAATGTTAAATCTCTCTCTCTCCTAGTAGGAAAGTTCATTCTTGGCTTGAATCCCAGAAACACACCTACAAAATGAAACACTCAAGAAACTTCCAGTTAGGAGCTCGAAGTGAGGTGTGTTCCCAGGAGTTACACAACTTCTGCCTTCGACTTTTCTGGTGCTAGTTTTATCCAGTAAATCCTTCCCCATAGATAATGTCCCATAATCATCACCCTAAAACTGGCGGTAAGTGGGGCTTAAATGAGAAGTGGGAGGTCCAGCCTGGAGGCCGTCGTCTGCTGTAGCAGCGTCTCCTCACTGGCAGAACAGAAGGATAGGGGATGGGAGACATGGTGTTTCAGACTTTGAAACTTGCATACTCACTTTGTTACGCCTGGTGTCCAGAAGATTCCATCACTGCATCAGAAAACTGGTCTGTGTGATAATCCTTTCCCAGTTCTTCTGAGGGGATGTCGTGCTGTGTGGGCATTTAATCTGGCTCAGTGGCCGTCAGTGAGAACTTGAGCGCAAGTCTAGAATTGGTGAGTCCCTCGGGGACAGTGAAATAGTAATTACTGGATCACTGGCACCTACTCGAAGGGCTAAAGTAAAAAACACGGGCAACACCACGTGCCGTCCTGTATGCAGAGCAATTAAAACTCAGATATCGCTGGAGGGAGGGAAGAACGGTGTAGACGCTTCGGACAGGTAGTATGACAGTTTCTTTTGAAGTTCAACGTGCTTTTCATGCAACCCAGCAACCCCCTTCCTGGGTGTTTACCCTGGAGTAATGACACATGACACACAAGGCTGCCAAGAATATTTATAGCAACTCGATTCATAACCACCAAAAACTTAAAATGACCCAAATGTTCTTCAGCAGGTGAATGTATAAGCAAAGCGTGGCATGTGACACACCATGGAATACTCCTTACAATCGAAAGGAGGAAACTGTTGATACACGCAGCCACTTGCATGAAATGTGAGGGAATTATGCTGAGAGAAAAAAGCTGATCCCACAAGGTTACACACTGTATGATGTCTTTCATATGACATTCTCTAAGAGAGAAAACCATAGTGACAGAACACAGATCAGGTTGCCCCCCATGGTCAGGTTGGAGGGAGGACATGACCTCAGAGGAAAGCGTGAGGGCATGTGATGGGACTGTCCTGTGTCCTGGGCCCAGAAACCTGTACTTGTGTTCAGGTGCATACAACGATCCCCCTAAAAAGTCACTTTTACTGCATGTCTTTTAAGAAAATTAAATTGCAAAGTGAAATAAAAATCTCCTTGATGTCCCTGGAAGGCATAGTGAGAGGTGTGAGTAGATCTGTAATCCTAGGGCTGGGGGTGCACGGTGCGTGCGTGAACCTGTGGGCTGGGGGGTTATGGGGTGTTGCCTGTGTTGGAGAACATAGCTCAGGAGCATGCTTAGAAAGGTTTAAATATTTATTTATGTAAATAAATAAATAAGAATTTATTATAAAATCTCTTCATTCTTTGGCCAGTGAGCCATTTGATGATAACTATTATTAGAGAGAGAGAGAGAGATGGAGAATATGTCATGGTGGATCCCAGTGCAATCTCAGAAGACCTCACAAGGTTGGGCAGGGGTGTGGAGAAGATGTGGCAAAAGATAGTGTCCGGGAGGCCTCACCGAGGGCTTGGTTGGGTTTTGAAGAAGGAGGGGTCCACCTTGTGTATGAGGGGAGAGGGAATTCCATGCCGAGGGATCCAGCATAAATTGAAACCTGAGCTCCCCTCGCCTGCTTGGGACGTTACAGGAGGGGAACCTGGGAGGAAGACTGAAAGAAAGTCACGTGGGATAGTTTGCATCTAGAGCATAAGCCTTGGCACTCTTAGCAGTGGCAGGATGTCCAAAGTATATCAGTGTCTTCCCTTGGGGGCTTGCAACCTACAACATGTATTGCTAAAGAACTTCTTTGATATTCCAAACAACACACCAGAAAGATCCGAGAGGAAGGTACTGTGAAAGAATAAATCTAGCCCTGCTTCTGGCTCATGATGACACCCATATCCTGAGCCCCACCCAATCCTACACCCACAGCGGGCTGGGTCCTCTTTCTCCGTACCAGAGGCAGCAGACTCCAGGCTGCCATGATTGCTGAGAGCTACCGGAGATCACAGGTCACTGCCCCACACCATCTGGCCACTTCCACTTAGCCCTGGGAGTAGGAATTTCCAAAATCATGGTTTATTTTATGTATTTCATTTTATTTTGAAACATTGTCATTTATTTGTCTTTTACAACAAGATATCTGGGCATAGGCTGGGGCCACTGCTAGTGCATATGGCACTTTTAGGTAGATTATAGAAGAGTGCTCCTTCTGAATAGACATTGCAGAAGGGCTCCCCAGCGCTGTTGGAACAGCCCTGCACCCTCTTGGGAAAGCTGAGCATGGAGTGAATTTCAACCCTCAGTTACCTAAACCTCGGGGCCTTGGTTTCCCGAGACCAAGAGGCTCCCCATCTTGAGCATGTGGAACCTGGTTTCCATTCTTTTTGCCGCAAGTCCCAAAACTAATTCCATTTATGTTTCACTGGGAAGAGACAAGACACCTTGCCCAAGAAGGTCTGAGCGCACAGATGTATTATCACTTCCCTGGATCAAGGAGCCCTTTTCTGTGGGATTTCAATCTGTCTTCTACTCAACACTTGCTAAACCTCGTCCAAGTCTTTTCCTGAGGTTTGCTCCTCCTTATATCAGCTGCATGAGAAATGGCAGCAAAAGCAGTGGCTTCAGGGAGAGCTGGGGAGGGGCAGGTGGGTGCACGGGGATTCGGGCAAAAGCAGCCTGATTCGATAAAGCTGACTGCTCCACACCCAGAGCTCTGTTTGCTCAGTTGTAAAGATGAGGATAAGCGTGGGCTCTGTCTGTGCCCTGGATTCAGTTCAGAGGGCAAGACTGTCTTGCAGCCCATTATTCACATGGAGGCAGCCGTGCCTGGGCCTCGGTTGCTGCCTGCAGTAGCCTCCTTCTCATGGCTGGAGCCAAGCGCCCTTCTTAGCAGGATATAAATGCCAGCATCCCCATCCCATGTTTCCTAAAAGCGAATAGGTATATGGCCCAGCAATGCAGCTAGGTCTGTTGCAGCCCAGGGTCCAGCTACGCCGTGGGGGGCAGGGCTGCGGGGGTGGGAGGGGTGTGTGTGTGTGTCTTGAGGGGTGGGAGTTGTGCCATATGAGAGAGTCCTAGAGCCTCTTTATTCCAATGTTGCTCCTCACCGAATAGGGGGAGAGGACGGCTCTCCTCCCATGTTGACATAAAATGCAGTGACTTATTATATGCACACACCCCAGTCCTCTCCCACTAAGGCAGCCCATTCCCTCTTCCTTCTCTTCTGTCCCCATCCTGACTAATCTCTCGGTCTGCTCAGCTGTCAGACAAAGTACCATAGATTGGGTGGCTTAAACAAATATTCCTCACAGTTCTGGAGGCTGGAAGTCTGAGATCAAGTTGTCTGCAGGGCTAGTTTCTTCTGAGGCCTCTGGCCTTGGCTGATAAATGGCCATCTTCTCCCTGTATCTTTACATGGTCTTCTCTCTGTATGTATATGAGTCCTAATGTCCTTTTCTTATAAGGACACAAGTCATCTCGGATTAGGGCCCGCTCTAATGACCTCATTTTACCTGAATTACCTCTTTAAAAACCCTGATTCCAGATATAGTCACATTCTGGGCTATTGCTGGTAAGGGCTCCAACATATGAATTTTGCAGGGACACAATTCAGCCCATAACAACTAATTTCCTAGAATCTCTTCCTTATGTGTCAGAAGATATCCAGGACTACTTAGTTCACATAGTTGTTGGTAACTCATGAAGATCTCAGAAGGTACACAAATGGGTATTTGAGCTGACACTCTAGAGAAAAATGATGACACCAGAACATTTATTCATTCAGCAGGCACGCGTTTAGCGTCTTCCCTGGGGTAGGCCCAGTGGTGCCAGAATCATTCCATACATCATCTCATTTAAATCTTCATTTACATCGGCAGGGTAGGTCCTTGAGTGCCAGTGATGGAACTGGCCCAAGGTCCCACAGCTGGCATTTGACCCAATTCCTCCTGCACCCACGCTCTGCAGGCAGCCACCGGGTGACGGCCTCTCTCCTCACCTCCTTGCCGTGAACACTTTCACTGAACCGGGAGCATTTCCTTTTATTCTCACCTTCCTTGGGTGCAGTGACACGTGTCTACATCCGAACCTCCACCCCCCCCTTGCTCATAGAATCCCATTCCAGACTAGGGAGTGGATTCTTCATGACTAGGAGGAAATGTATGAAAAGTGAGATTAAAGGCACATAAAACAAAGGGGTTTAGAACCTACGAGACTCCAAGCAGTTGACACAAATACCAGGCCTCTGTTGGAGGAATAGAAGGAGAAATGGGCCAGGAGTCTCTTCAGGCTGGGTGAAAGGGAAAAGAAAGTAAAACCAAACAGTCCTGGGAAAGAGGAAATGGCACTATTGCTTCTCACATGTATAGAAAGTTCTGGAGCCTCTTCTAAAGGACCCTACCAGAACTTCCAGCTGTTGGTCCCCAGCCCCCTCCTGTTTCCGGGAACACAGCAACAGCAGACCTAAGTGTAAAGCTCACGTCTGAGGCCTGGAAGCCGTACCTTCCACAGTTTCCTTTGTGTTTTCCAATGCAATCGAGAGCTGCTGCAGGCGTGTTTGTGAACAGCCAGTTCAAGGGTATTAAACTTGGTCTTCTTGAGTGCTGATGCCGCACGTACTTCCTGCACCACCAGGAACAGGACGGGGGCTTGAAGAGAGGGTCATTTGAGGGCCAGAAGCTGTCAGGGAACTAACAGAAGTATGTCTTGATTCACCTTCGGAGACCCATTCACTGTACTCCAGTTCTTGAATTGCCATACGCATTAGGAGTGATTCCTTATCTTAAATCCAAACAGGTTTGTGTTGGCAAGATGGTGGACATCACCTGACATACAGGTGGGGCCCTGCAGCAGGTCCCTCACCCTGCCTCTGCCTCATTGCAATTGCCCACTTTAACCTTTACATTCTGCTCCTGGCTCCCAGTTTTACTACCAGTTCTACAGTCTTACCTGGTCTCACTGATAACGCCATTCATTTTCTCTAAGCTACTTCTTAATGCACCTAAACCTTCCACTAAAGCGTCAGTGCAAAGAAAGGTAACTGGGTGAAAACTGGTGAGGAGTCTACATTTTGCCCATTTCAGTGGCTGTTAGGAATTTATTTCTAGTTAAACAAGCTGGGAAATGTAATTAAGAACATGGTTGATGGGGATAGCCAAGGATGCATGCCAAAAAAACCATACGTTCTTTAAAGGTGCCAAGGGCTAATATTATGCATCTCCTGTTGGAAACTGTATACACTTCACAATTCAGAGCCTCCTGTGTGCTGCCTCATATCTTCAATCAAATTATTATATTCCAGAAATATGCATAAGGGAAATGATTCTACATATTTTATGGTGGGTTGTTGCTTGTAGCAGTAATTGAAGTACCTTTCCACTTATGAAAGTACTAATTTTATTTGTTTTTATTGCTTTTCTAGATGCAATTATTTATTTAGTGTGCTTTGGCTTTATTAAATTATGTTTACTATAGGAACATCATAAAAATGTATGAAAACAACACATCAGCCAAACCAGCCTGGTGACCTGTATTGAGAAAGCTAGTGTTATTTTTCATATCCAAACGTAATGGAATAACTTAAGAATAAACAGATAATCTACGCTAGAAAACAATGCAATTTCAAAGTAATGTAATAAAACACCTGGACAATATGATTTCATAAATCTTGGTCCTAAAATTTACATGAGTTGGCTTTTGCGTGCTTATTTGAGGACACATGGCATTTCTAAATGGAATCGTTATAATGTGAAATGTAATTAAACCGAAAGGCAAGATGTAAATGGTATTTTTGTTGGCTGGTAAGATATGGATGACTAAGAAACAACGTAAAGATTTTTGGTATCAAAAGACAAGCAGGAGGCTCTGATCCCTATAATTGTCCTTAACGTTGAAATTTAAAAAGGGCCAGACAATTTTGAAGGTCGCTCGGCGGTCGCCCCTGACCAGTCAGTACTGGCCGTAAGGAGTTCTTTACATTCTCTCTTTGTCTCTTGCTCCCTGTCCTCTAGTGTGATGCTTTATCTCGAAAGAAAAGAGGCTTTTTGCTTTTGGCATACTTCTTAAGAAACTTAAATCGAATGTGTACGATTTATTTGTCCTGAATTCTGGTGCGTTAACCAAGGTATAGCCCCCAAAATAAAAAATAAAACAATGACAACACAGCCAAAGCAGCCAAAACACAAAAGCAGGGCTGCTTAAATGAAAGTGATGTGTCTTTTACGACTATAAATTAGTGACCAGCTTTTATTTTTCTAATTGTGGATTAAAATTAATTAATGTGCTGTTTAAATAATGTACCATCTAGAAAATTTGAAAGGTACCAACAAATGTCTACAATAAAGGTTGAGTCTCTCTCCAGCCACCCCATTTACTTCCCCAGAGGGAAGCTTGGAGACCAGGTTCTTGACTTCCAGGCGAGTTCCAAGGGTTTTCTGAGTATATAACATGTATACATGTATATATACTCCCATACACTACACAAATGATAGGAAAACATACAGTATACATGCACAGCTCCATCATTCTTTTTAAAGACTGTACCGGGTACTCCATTATGAATGCATCAGGCTCCTGTTGATGTCCACTGAAGTGTTTGCAGTTGTTTGCTTGTACCAATAAACACTTCCACCAACAATATACAAGAGGACCTGTTTCTGTTTCTTTTGGAAAACTTTTAGTTTGTTTGTCAACTTGAAAGACAAAAACTGCTGTCTAAGTGATTTTAAATCTCTCTTGTCTGATTTTGAGAGAGGTTGAGTCACACTTAATATGTGTAAGAGCCTTTGTGTTTCTCTTCCTGTGCACTCTCTGGTCCTGTCTCTTGTTCTTTGCTTAATTTTCTAATGGACTGTTGGCCATTATCTTTGTTAAATTGTAAGGCCCTTTCATATGAGTTGCAAATATTTTGCTCATGTTTTCAATTGTCCTTTGACTTTATTTAGAGAATATTCTGCAATATACAGCATGAAAATTTACATATCTTTTTTTTGTTCCTCCTGGATTTTGTGTTAGACTTTGAAACACCTTCCATATGCTGAGATTATTTTTTTGAAAATTTCCCCACACATTCTTCTAACACTTTTATGAGTTCAGTTTCCATATTAAAATTTTAATTCATCTGGAATTTATCTAATGTAAAGAATGACATAAAGGATATGATTTTTTTCAAATGGCTACCCGAGTATCCCAACACCGTTTATTGAAAAATAATATTTGGGTTAATTTCTGAATGTTTTCATCAGTCCCACTGAGGTCTATTCATTTGTTGATACCACAGTGTTTTAATTATAGCAGCTTTATTTTTAATATGACTGAAGTTGGATCACCAATTATTCTTTATTTTAATATTGTTTCTTAATCATGGTAAGAAAAAAAATCCATGACTACATTATCAAGAATTTTTTTTTTTTTTTTTTTGGCGGTACGCATGTCTCTCACTGTTGTGGTCTCTCCCGTTGCGGAGCACAGGCTCCGGACGCGCAGGCTCAGCGGCCATGGCTCACAGGCCCAGCTGCTCTGCGGCACGTGGGATCTTCCCAGACCGGGGCACGAACCCGTGTCCCCTGCATCGGCAGGCAGACTCTCAACCACTGTGCCACCAGGGAAGCCCATCAAGAATTATTTTTAACAAAAATTTTAAAATTTTTATTAAATGCCTCTCCAGCATCTATAGAGATAACCATATGGTTTTTCTCTCTGTTACTACTGTGAATTATATTAATAGATTTTTCTAATATTGAACCATCTTTGCATTCCTGGAAAAAAAGTCAACCTGAACATGATTATCTATCTTTAGTGTGCCTTTTCATAGTCTCTGAGTAAATCTGATTTATGCTAATTTATACTAATACATGAAATTGTTCTAAAATATGTGAAGTTTTTCGTTTTCTGTAATGCTCTGGATCAGTTTAATTATATTGGAATTGTCTGTTCCTTAAGGGAATCTCTCTTAGAAATTCTGTCATCAAACTGCCTGTGCTTGGTGCTTTTGACAATATTTTCTTCCCTGCCTTCTGACCTTCCTTCCTCTGTTCCTTTCTTTTCATTCTTTTTTTTTTTTTTTTTTTTTTTCTGCGGTATGCGGGCCTCTCACTGTTGCGGCCTCTCCCGTTGCGGAGCACAGGCTCCGGACACACAGGCTCAGCGGCCATGGCTCACGGGCGCAGCCGCTCCGTGGCATGTGGGATCTTCCCAGACCGGGGCACGAACCCGTGTCCCCTGCATCGGCAGGTGGACTCTCAACCACTGCGCCACCAGGGAAGCCCATCATTCTTTATTTTTGATGGTAGTTAGTACATTGACATTTTCTGGAGCTAATGTTCATAATTTATATTTTTTTGGACTAGTACTCATTTTATCCTGTATTTCAAGGTTTTTGCAATACGTTGAACAAAGTTGAAGTTTTAAAACTTCTTTCATTTTATTATACCTCCTTTCTCATTTCCTATTTGATTCATTATTGCTTTTTCCCTTTTTATCGGCATTAATTTTTTTGTTTGTTTCATTGGTGTTTTTCAAGCACAAGCTTTTGGATATTTTTGTTTATTCTTCTGTTTTCTATTTTCTGACTTATACAGTCTAGTGTTTATTTTTTTCATTCTTCCTTCTGCTTTTCTTTATTTTGTTCTTCTTTTTTTTACTAACTTCAGTTGGATGCTTGATCCATTTAATTCATGTTGTTTAATATAGATATTTAAGGATATGATTTTTCTCTGAGTACTACATTCTTTAGGTTCTGGCATGTAATATCTTCATCATTATTTTCAAGATATGCTGAAATTTCAGTTTTATACAGGTTAAGTTACTTAAAACTTCTAGATGGTAGCATTCTACTTTTGTTGTCAATTTTGGGGACTTTTTGTTTCTGTCTCTACCTCTAGTTTATCCTTTTGATGAGAGACTGTAGTTACATTATTTTTACTTTTCAGAATTAAAGTTTACTTTGTGGCCTCATGTTTAATCAATTTTTTGTTAGTATTCTGTGACAACTTAAAAATAAATCATAGTGTTTTTTGCAAGACATAGTGTTCTGTATAAGATAACAAGGTCTATCTTATGTTATTTAGGTTTTACATTTCCTTTTAAATTTTTTGTCCATTTGTTTCCCTTTGAATCCCCAAAGTGCTATGAAAATACATGCCTGATGAATGTATGTGTGATGTTGAACTCCCGGCAGTCAGCTCAAATTGTGTTGTGTTTTGTCTTATAGCCAAAGATTGCCGAAGAGAACTTGACCTATGCTGAGCTGGAGCTGATCAAGCCCCACCAGGCTGCCAAAGGCATTCCCACCAGCACCGTCTATGCCCAGATCCTCTTTGAGGAGAACAAACTGTAACTGTGCATCGTATTTAATATCCGCCACCCCAGTTATTTATGAAACCTTGGATACAAAGTCCTTATTTTTGTATTTTCACTTGTGCCTTCTGTGTGGTGGGAGCCCCATTCCAGCGGCATCCCAGGTGCCTTCAGAGAGGTACAAGGCTCCTCTCTGCAAAAGAGCAGGGGCTGCAGCCCTTGGACAAATCTCCCAGAACAAGATTTTCTGGGTCTGAGTCCTGAGCGGTGAGGGCTCTTGATTCTGAGACCATCCAAGGAGATTTTCTGCTGAGCCAAACCCCTTCATGTTTCTTCTTGTTTCTCTGGGTTTTATAATTTTTAATCTGAATTTTAATCTTCTACCCTTCCTGTATCTGTGATATCAAGCTCATAGTATATAGCTAGAGGAAATGCCATTATAGGCCCAAGTGTGAGATGGTAGATATGTACTAATTGGTTTTCAAAGGATCAGATAACATTGCCAGGGCACCCAGAGCGGTGCAAAGTGCTTATTGCAAGCGGTCACTCGAGATAGCATCTCTTGTTTTAAATAGATGCACTGACTCTGGTGATTCAAGGGCAGAGAGACAGACTGTGAGGCAGTCTGACATCTAAGCTGACAGTGAACTATCTGGATACCCCAGTGCCCGTTTCTCTACCCACTATCACCCACGGCCACTGGACAAGTAGAACATCTTTCATTCTGAAGGGCTTCCACCCCTTTGGCAGGGGGGCTTATCCTGGTATAGAGACTTATATTCTCCAAGAAGTTCTCACTCACCCTTTTCCAAAGGAGCCGGGGGTTTGCCATCGATTGACAGATGGAAGAAGGGGACCTCTTGGAAGTGTGCCGAGGTTACCAACTCTAATTGAATGTCCACTCGTGTGAGAGCATAGTCTTTTGCCTGGTTCCCCAATGGTAGGAGAGTAGGAAGTATAAGCAGGGCTGGAAAATTGTGTCCTGAACACGCTTCTGTTATAAAGTGCCTTGCCCGACTCAGCTTTGCATGTGAATTCTAATTAGCTTGGCTGGGAGGCAGTGATGCGTACGGCAGATAGATCCATGGGAAGTGGCTCTGTGGGCCTGTATGACATCCAGGATCTCACTGAAGGTGGATCCGTTCCGGTACAGAGTCATCCTATCAGCTGTGTTGTTAAGGACACACTTCTTGATGTGTGAGTGTGGTCTGGGTGGATTTTTAGTGCACACTACAGAAGTTGTTTGGCTTTGTAATGGACCGTGTATATATGGTAAATTATATATTTTAAACACAACCTTGAGTGTGAGTTGTGCCCCTCTGTACAGCCATGTGAACTTGGTTGAGTTTCTCATCCCCTAATTGTCTCAGACTCTATGTTTATACAAAGGTGAGTTAACCTCTCATAGAATTCTTGTAATGGGATAATGACTATTGGAAGATTCTGGACACTATAAATAGCTATACAAGTACACTATGTTAACATACATGCTAAAACCAGTCCATATTTTCAAAATGAAAATGTCTTTACTATTTAAGGCTCTCATTGCAATAACTTTAAAAAGTAAATATTTGTCCGTAAACTTAGCTCTACAGTAACTTTCCCAAAGACCCATGATAGTTTACTGGAAAGGGACCAATCGGGAGCAGGTAATGATTTTCCAGAAGCAAAAATAACCTGACTTTACAAAGAGGAAGTCATTCTCTCTAGCCTGTACCTGCGTCTCATTCCCTCCCTCTCTGCCAGATTTCTAAGGTAGTGAATAAACTGCGCAGTTTTTGAGGAGGAACTTCCCAGAGCATCTCTTTAGGACAGGAGGATATAAGGTTAGTATACCATTCATATCATAATTATCCTAAGCATCCTATCATATTTTTATCATGGCAGTCTTCCGGCAGAACATGGTTATATGGTGTTTTGGGGAATGAGGATGATTCCCTGATTTGCACAAGGACCTGTTTGGACTGGTGGGGCCCTGGGAGTGCCGGGTGGGAGTGGAGAGTTGGGGTGTGTGAAGAGGCGATGGTGGGAAGAGGGCCATGGAGTAGGAGATCTCCAGGCCTCTGCAGAACTGAACTTCGATCACCCCCAAACCCACCCCCTTAAATTCAGTGGGAGCTCCGTGCCATCACATATGGAAGTGAATGCATTCCACCAAGAAGAGCACAAGCTTTGAAGAGCTGGTAACTGTAGATTAAGTCCAACAAGTCATTGCTATTCAGTGATTCAATTCAGACTCTCCTAAACTCTGGTCATAGCTGCATAAATCCACACTGAGGTGCGTGAGTGGGGGACCTGCTGACATAGGGTATCAAAGGAGGCGGCAAGACCATCACTGTCTACTGAAAATGCTTCCCAAGGGAATCATGGAAGCTCTTGACAACATCTAAGCAGAGCTTGTCCCACTATTATCTTTAGAGGCAAACTGTCCAAGCCCTGCTCAGAACTGGGAGCAATGGATGACTTGCACCTGACGCTTCTTCGGGATGATAAACCTTGATATGATTGTCATAATAAACTTAAAAATGGGTCTACTTATTTGTTTTCTATCAAATACACCACTAAATCTGTATTGACATTTCTAAAGATAAGTAAAGGAATACACATCATTCAAATAGAAATTAGGAAAAGTTCTTCAGTTTGTTTTGCTATAAAGCATCTGTGGGAACAACTATAGACAAGCTGTTTTCAACATGGAAAATGGCCTGTGCATCTAAGTAGTTAGAACAAAGAACCCATTGCGCAGAATGGAATGCAGTGGTACTTGCAGGCAGAGTGCACCTACTCTCAGATTTGGTGGTGGATTTCGGCCTAGGCCATGCATGGCAGAATCTTCACAGGAGGAAAGGAGAGGGAAAGGGGTATTCCCCGAATGCAACCGTCTTGCCGAGTCAAAGCCCCAGGCCCTGAACTAAAGCAGCTGTGGTAGGAGGACAGGGCTGGGATTTCTTTAAGGTCACCTCTTCATTAATTCATCATGTCTCTGTTAGCTCACAGGGCATAGAAGAAGAAGCCAAGCCTAACCCTCCCCCTCACATTTGTCAGTGTGAAAATGACATGGGGCACTTCCTATTTTTTAGCGCATAGCCATCATCCCACACATTGATGTGCCCAAGACTCACTTGGGATAAGAACGCTAAACCAGTTGAAGCTTTTAGGGACTACTCACGGCCTTGTTCATCACTCAGCCCCTGATACGCATGACTACCACCTAGGCTGGGCCAAGAATGGGACTCATGCCCCAGGCCACAAAAAAATGGGCCAAAGCGTGCATGAGGCCGGGTCTAGGCAGATCAGAATTCTCAGGAAAAAGAAAGCATCTTTCCCTTGGGCAGCTAAGCTGGGATGCCGCCTATCAGAACCACCTACAGCGATGTTTCCTGCCAAGAGGAGAAGGCTTGGCGAATGAAGGAGATGCTGAGAAAGCAGCAGGGAGGACAGGGTCCTGGGAGCACGGAATCCCAGCTCCCAGCCCCTAAGATCCCCCAGACTCTTCTTTTTCCTTTAGATCTTCTTTCGATTCAATAAACTACCCACTTCTCCTACTATCTAAATCCTGGTTTTGCTCAAGCTAGTCAGATTGCAGTGGAGAGAATTCTGACTAATACAGTATGCATGAAAGCTGTTTCCCAGCCCAGGAAGCAAAGAATTTTACTGAGGGTACCATCCAAGGACCCCACTTCCATCACATCCAGCAGCTGAACTGGCAGCCACGAGCTCCTGCTGCCCTCTGTTTCTCACTCAGTGGGGCCCTCACAGGGCTCCGAAGATGCCCTTCTCCATGGAGAGGGACCATCAGGGTTCAGGCCTGATGCTCTCCTAAGAGAGGGACTCTCAGTTTTGGAGTAGGGACCCTGGCAGTACTGAGCCATGCTGGTGGCAACAGGGGAAGGGCACAGGGTAGAGACCTGACAGGGCGAGCCCTGTCATGTGGACCTTGGAGGGAGCCTTTTTGTGTTGGCTGGCCCTGAAGTTTAGGCTGGCTTCCACATAGAGCGTCCTGTCTTTCCAGTATCCCTGGGCAGGAGGGAGCCTGTTATAAGATGAGGCAGCCACTAGCTGGGAATGTTGACCTTCCCCCCAACCCAGCATAACACACCCCACCCCCGCCCCATACACCAGATAGAAGCTGTTCGCTGGGTTGGAAAACAAAGAAGGACTTCATGTTTTGGAGGAAGGATCTGCCTTCAGCCTGGACCTGCTGAATTTGGGCTCTGGGAAGTGTCCAGATGGATAGGATAGACTAGTTCTCCCTAAGCTTTAACGTGTGCGTGAATCACCTGGGTCTCTGTTAAACTGTGGCTCGCGGTTCAGGAAGTCTGGATGGGCCCTGGGAGTCTGTGTTTCTAACAAGCTCCCAGGGGATGCCCATGCTTCTGGTCCCCAGAGCACACTTGGAGTAGCAAGGATGTAAACTGTTGGGAAATGCGGATCTGGAACCCCGGGGGGATGGGGGTGTCCTCAGAATATAGGTCACAGCTGAAGCCCTGGCAGTGAGCAAACTCCTCCAGAGAGAGGCAGTTCAGCCAGGAGGGAAGGTACCAGGCCCGAGCGGTGGGTACTCCCCTGCCCGCAAGTCTGGTCTGGAGAGCAGGCGAAGAGCCTGACGGGGACCAGAGCAGAGCAAGCTCAGAGGAGTCGGAGATGGTCGGAGAAAGCTGTGTCTGGGAGTTTCTGAAAGGAGGTGGGGCTCAGCAGTGTGAACTCTGCAGCGGTCAAGTAGAATAGAGGTTAAACCGCTGCTCATTCTGAATTAATCGTTCATTTCACATTTTAAAAAAGATTTGTTTTGCTGGGGCAAACAGTTCCCCGAGCGCACAAGCCTAACAGACTTTGGTGCTGAGCACGTCTGCCCTGCTCAGGGGATTTTTTCCAAAGCAGTCGGTGTCTTTCCACAGGGTGGAAGACTTGGAGAAGACTTAATTAACGCGTAGGGCGGGGTGGGGGACTTGCCACGGAGGGCTTCTGCTTCTGTTGTCATTGATAAAAGACGACCTGGAGCCTGCTTTCTAATAAACACAGCTCACCCAACTTCACGCCGATTGAGTGTCCGGTTGTTAAATGTTAATGTACTGCACCCTATAGTTTTAAATTGAATTACAGATGTTTACAGCTTTGGTTAAATGCACCTTGTTCTTCCACATTAAACTCTATTACAAGTGTCCTCCATCAGCAAACAGGAGGACTCATTAGGAGCTGGTCTGTGTGCGGGCCGTGGCTGCTGCCGAAAGAGCGTTCTGTTTCCCTTTATTACACGTTTCTAGCTGGTGGGGCATCGGGTGTGATTGCTTCCTAGAGTATGATTAGAACCTCAGGTTCCTGGGTGTACGGGTGGATCTTAGGGAATCCACAAACACCCAGGGATTTTTTTTTTTTTTTTGTGCGGTACGCGGGCCTCTCACTGTTGTGGCCTCTCCCGTTGTGGAGCACAGGCTCCGGACGTGCAGGCTCAGCGGCCATGGCTTACGGGCCCAGCCGCTCCGCGGCATGTGGGATCTTCCCGGGCCGGGGCACAAACCTGTGTCCCCTGCATCGGCAGGCGGACTCTCAACCACTGCGCCACCAGGGAAGCCCCACACCCAGGGATTTTTATGCAGAAGTTTGCACTGCGTATCTGAGAGTCTGACGCTGTCTTCAGTTTTCTAAAGGGGCCCACGAGCCACTAAAGATGGGCCTTTGAGAGACTCTCTGCCACGGTCCTAACTGCCAGGTCCCCCAGAGCATCATGATGAAGCTGGTCCCTTTGCAGCTGGGGAAACGAAGGAGACAGAAAAGGACCTGCTAGTTGGTGGCAGAGCCAGTGACTTCCGGCCCAGGGACATACATGAAGCCCACCCATAAGCCCCACGCCCACCGTCAAGCTCTGTCTCCAGGAAGCCTACCTGTTTCTACCCTGGCCTGCTGCAGGGCTGGTCTTTGGCCTAGCTAAGGATCAGGGCTGCCCAGCCTCCCCTTTCAGGATCCCCCCCGTCCCTATCCTTCCTCAGCCCCCGTGCGCGTCCCCAGTTCTCAGGGAACCACAGTTGGGGGCCCCATGACTGCACCTGGCCCAGCCTGTGGCCAACTTGGAGTCGTTTAAAATGTCTTGCTCCGCTCCCCTCCTCGTCCTCCCACGTCTTCTGGATTCCGTTTCCTGGCTTTTCAGGGGTCTCCTTCACTAGGTATCCCCGCTCTTGTTTTGTACCTTCAGCTGCTCCCTCAGTCTCCAGAGTGACAGGCATTTCTCAGGCTGAGTGGCCCACCTCCCACGCGGTCTCCTCCGCTCTTTCCCTCCATAACCCAGAGTCTACGCTCCCTCTGCCCCTCTCGCCTCTCAGCCTCCACTGGCTGCCTTCATCCCCATCCCTGAACACAGCTCTGCCCTGGGCCTTCGGGGATCGTGGCTGAGCACGGGCTCTACTGTGGAGCGTGTGTTCTAGCATTTGACACAGGCGTCCTTTCCCTGACTTACCCGGTTGCGCCCCCTAGGCCACCCCGTAATCACCTCTCCTCCACTCAGCCCTTCAGGGATGGCTTTCTCTAAGGTGCCGTCCCCTCTCTCTCTTTGCATGCACACCTGTGTCTCTGACCACTCTTTAGCTGCAGCCTGAGGACCCCGCATCCACGGCTCCAACTGGACCCCTCTCCCGAGCTCCATGTCTACCCACCAGCCGTCCCCCCAAGGCATCCTTCTCACTTCTCAGAAGCCAATGTCCCATCCTGACCACCATCATGAACATCCCACCCCGTCATGCCCTCCCTCGCAACCAGCACTTGAGATCCCCTTGTTTTATCATGAGGAACTGAGGCCATTCTGAAGTGAGCAAAAGCTACAATAAAAGGGATCATTTGGGATGCCCAAGGGATGGCAGAGAGAACAAAAAGATACTCTGCAGGGAGACGTTCTCCACCTTCGAGTCCCTAATTGAGGAATTCTTCTCCACTCTCATCCCCGAGGAAGGGGGCTTGGTGGCCTGGTTACTTTTGTCTCGGATTTGTTCTCTTGATTTTGACAGATCGGGAATTTATGCAAACAACTGTCCACATGGTTTATGGCTATGTGAACACACAGACCTTTGCTGATTTACAAACTCTTCTGTTTATGGCCAGCTTGACTGTTGACGGCATATGACTGTCAAGAAGGGATGTTGTGAGGGATTCATTCCGGGTTAGGGACTTCCTGAGTTAACAGACGCGGCTGTGGTGGTGACAGTTTCCTTGCCCCTTCCGTGGCCGCCCCCAGGCTGCTTCTCCCACCTCCGTCTCTCTTGAGGCCAGCCCTGGACCGTAGCCGGGCTACTCGGGGTGGACAGTGCCACCTGGTGGCCATCGCTGAGAACTTGAGGACCTTCGGCCTCCATCTCTCCTTCTTCACAGGGACCTCCCCTCCCTCTCCGTCTCTGTCAGCTTCTCTGCCTCTCCTCTACATGCCCACACAGGCCCTTTCCCATCCAACCTTGGCCCAAATCTCTCTCTATCTCTTCTTATCATCATCTCCCTCTTTTCGTCTCTCCCTGCCCCTTCATTCCATTTACAGGTAAAGTCATCCTTTGCGTCGTGTACCACGAGCAGACTATGAACCCAGCAGATACGTCCAAGCCATCTCTCTGACTTGGGTGCCAGAGTCAGGATCAGAGTCTCCAGATGAGTTCCGTGTCTGGTGTTCTTTCTCTTCCCACGCAGTTTTTTTTCTTTTGCTGGAATCCTGGCTTTTCTCACTCAGTAGCGTGAGTATAGGATTTAGAGGCAGATCTGGTCCAAATCCCGGGCCTGCCTTTTAATTGCTGTGTGTCTTTGAGAAGCCATCTGAGCCCTCCGACCTGCAGTGTCTTCATGTGAAAAAGAGCCAGGGCCAACAGGATTTAAAGAGCTGTCTTCCCGTGTGGCATAAGTTCTCTGGGAGAGAGGGCAGGGACGGGCTCACAGTCACCTCGGATGACAGCAGGGGAGGGCTAGGCATGTGGAGGGTACAGAGAGGCGGCTGCCCCCCAGCGAGAGCCACCCCGCAGGCCGAGGACTGAGAGTGTTCGTGCTCATGCTGAGCTGGGAGGGTCCAGCCCCCCCGGCTGGCTCTCCCATCAGCTTGTTCTCAGCTTAGCTGGGGATAACAACATCTGCTAGTATTTATATGACCCGTGTGAACGCCAGGCCTCGTGCAGAGAGAGCTCTCCAGAGTCTCCCTGAGCCCTGAGATAGGTCTCTGGCTGCCGGTTGTACTTCCTCAGACTGCTGTGCCTTGGTGAGCAGAGCAATGAAATAATGCCACTAAGGGCAGGCCCCTGTGTGCCTTGTCACCACACTGTCCCTGCAGCCTGTCACAGGGCCTGGTACCCACCTGCTTCTCAGTACTTAGAAAGGGTATCAACAGCCAAGGACTGGGGAGGCTCTTTGAAAACTAAAAAACAACCCATGTGGAACGGATTTTTTTTCCTATAAATTTTGTTCCTCCCTAAAGGCATCCAGATGCCGTGCCTCCGACCACACCATCCAGAGCTTCCACAGCTCAGCAGAAAGGCACTGCTATATTTATCCTGTTGGCAGCCCCCTCCGCTAATTTCCGTCAAAGAACAGCATGAAATAACACACTTGTCTGGGGGGGTGGGTGACAAGGCCACAGTGGCTGCCAGCACCCTCTGGCTGTGGTCCGGCCCAGCAGGGGGAGGGAGGACGCTTGACGGGAATCCTGGGGTGTCTACCACCTCGGGGACCTGCAGAGGTGCCTCTTCTGTGGGACCACAAGGAGCTGGTGTATTTTCCCAGAGAAGCGCTGGACCAGGATGGGCCAGGAGGCAGTCTCAGGACCCTCCAGCAGCCTCTGAAACTACCGCCATCAGAAGACCACAGCAGAGGTCTTGGGCCTGGGGGAAAAGTCCTCGACTTCCTAGGAAGATACCTGGCCTCCGTATGAGACAGTTTCAGGCTAATGCATAGAGGCTTCAGCAATATTTTATTTCCCCAGATGAAATCCCAGCTCTGGAGCAAGGTTGTGAGAGTAGCTTATGTTTGTTAAGTTGCTTACATTTTTACAAAGGGTGTTCCTGGTGTATTGTGTTTCTCCCCCAAATTCAACACATATATTTTTTTAGAACCCTCTCTGAGGAAAGCCCAGGGGTTGGTCTAATTTCCAGCCACCCTAGCTCTTCCCTGCTATTTAGCAGAAGAAGGGCTATCTCCTGCTGCTTCCCTGTACCCCCTGCCCACTCGTCCTTCTCCTGTTCCTTGCCCTGTTAAGTTGCCTCTCATACCCCAGTGATGCCACGTCACCACCTGCCCTGCCGCTTGCAACGTCCAGCCCGGCTGAGTTTCCCTCTGAGGAATTCAGTGGGACTCCGCAGCTCATAAAAATCTTGCAACAGAGGAAAACAGAACTTCTAATGAACCCAAGTAAGGCAAACGTAAAATGGATTACAGTCATCCCCCCTCTTATCCGCAGTTTTACTTTCTGCAGTTTCAGTTACCTGTGGTCAACAGCAGTCCTGAAATACCGAATGGAAAATTCCAGAGATAAACAATTCATAAGTTTGAAATTGCAGGCTGTTCTGAGTAGTGTGATAAAATATCACACTGTCCTGCTCTGTCCCACCCAGGATGTGAATCATCCTTTTGTCCAGAGTATCCTGCCTGTAAGTCACTTAGTAGCCGTCTCGGTGATCAGATCAACTGTTGCAATGTCAGTATCGCCGTGCTTGTGTTCAAGTAACCCTTACTGTACTTAATAATGGCCTCAAAGTGCAAGAGTAGTGATGCTGGCGATTTGGAGAGTCCAGGATATTGCGACTGGCTTACTTCACTCATCATCATGTCCCCAAGGTTCATCCACATCATGGCATATGTCAGAATTTCCTTCCTTTTTAAGGCTGAATAATAGTCCGTAGTATGTATAGATCAGTTTGTTTATCCATTCGTCCATCGATGGACATTTGGGTTATCTCCACCTTTGGGCTACTGTGAATGATGCTGCTACGAATTTGAGTGTACAGGTATCTGTTTGAGACCATGCTTTCAAAGGATGCGTTTTTTTAAGAGGCTGATCGCCACTGCTCAGGACAGGGCTTCACACAGATGGAGTGCCCTGTAAGTGCTGACTTATTGCCGTTTATCCATTCCCTAGAGCAGTGAGTCCCCTGCTATTGAGACGAAGATGCCTTTGGAAGTCAAGGATCTCTTTGAGAGACATTTAGAAATTGTGATATGTTCAATCAACGATCACCAAGGATATAATCGAGTACTGACTTAGACATCTAATTTGTAGTTAAGAACGTTCTGTTTATTTACCTTAACAGTTGGGGGAGGGGGGGGAAGTGTCTTGAGTGAGAATTGGAGAAAAGCTCCCATCTTCGTTTTTTATGGTGGAACCTTCTAACAGTCATGTTTGTTGAGCATAGTTTGATGTCTGTACCTAATTTGGATCCTCTCAGGAACACCATGTGACCGATGAGGACGGACAGACTCAGGGGCCTGGTGAAGGTCTCAGGCCTGTGGCATGCTCCCCATAGGCCAGCATCCTCGTTCAGCAGTTTCCATCCCAGGAACTGTTGGTCTGAATCCATCCATGTAACTAGTTCAGCTGGGGCCACTCTTATTTCTGTTCTTGGAGAGGAACCTTAAAGGCACGTGGTCCAACAGGCTGGGGGAGGGGCAGGGCATGACAGAAGGAGGGTCAGGACACGTCTGAGCCGTGGGGGGCTGGAGTGTAGAAGGGTTAGGCACTGGGTGACTTTTTTTTTTTTTTTTTTTTCTGGCCGCACCGCACAGCATGCAGAACTTCCCCGACCGGGGATCAAACCTGTGTCCCCTGCAGTGGAAGCGCGGAGTCCTAACCACTGGACCACCAGGGAAGTCCAACATTCTTAAAATTCTTGAGACTTGAAGCGTTTTCCAGCCACTTTCTTGCTGTTTCGTTTCTTAACCTCTCCAAGTCTCAGTTTTCTCATCTGTGAAATGGAGATGGCTCGTCCTGAGATGGTTACGAGGCTTAAAGAAGCCAGGACAGGAAAGGGCTAGCAGCCTCCCAGAGCATGCTAAGTGCTCAGTGAATGGGGGACAGTGCTAGCCTCCTGCCCGGCCCACCATTCTGTCCCTTCCCTTCAGACGGCCTCGAGTCTTCACCTGCAATGTTCTGACACTAAGGGCGTCCTTGAGGCCCTTTTGTGAGGATGAGACAAAATTGCACAGAAAGCGTCCATGCAGAGACCAGTACACAGTAGGTGCTG
Source organism: Aethalodelphis obliquidens (assembly GCF_003676395.1). Lineage (NCBI taxonomy): Eukaryota > Metazoa > Chordata > Mammalia > Artiodactyla > Delphinidae > Aethalodelphis > Aethalodelphis obliquidens. Next base: position 1,093,156 of record NW_020838068.1, on the reverse strand, counting down.
AGTCGACGGTGACGGCGCTCCCTGGGCCGGTGGTGATTCTGGGTGACGGAGGCTTTCCTTTGCTTTCCTTTGCTTTCCTTTGCTTTCCTCGTGCTCCATGTGTCTTAACAGCTACCTTGGGCCTCTGGCGGGGGCTGCGGATGGGAGTCCCCCAGCGGCCTCTGCTCAAGCGATACTAATTGTGCCAGGGAGAACGGCTCACTAGAGTGGAAAATAGTCCTCATATATCTAGCTGCAGACGATAATGACCTTTTAAATAACAGAAGCAATTTTATTTCAATACCTCAATTACTCTGAACTCTCAAATGTCAAAGTGCTCAGCACTTTCAAAATAGCTTAATATAGACATTTATAGCACTTAGACACAGCTAGTTTCTTATCTAACCTAATTATGTGTTGTACAGGAAATGGCCAAGCTCACCATCTCTGTGATTTTTCACAGCGATCCCCGTGCAGGGCCCTGGGCTCGGCCTGGAGTCTGGCAGCTGGAATTTCTCCCCGGCCGAGGATGCGTGTTCTGGAGCAGACAGGACTGGTCCCTGCCGGGGGCCTGGCCTCAGCCACGTGCAGGGAGGAGGCTTGACGTGGGCCTCCCAGTTGGTTAATGGGCACAGCCCTGTGCCTAGACTCCAAGGCACAGTTGCCAGGAATGTGAGATGCTGGGGCCACTGAGAGCGGGGGGCGGGCACTCTGCCTCGTAGGTCAAAGGCAGGAGGTACCTTCCCAGGATGTGGGTGGTGTGAGGCCAGCATCACTTGGCCACACCTGGCCAGACTGGTACCTTCTGTGGCCATTTTTTTAGAGGCTTCCCTCCACTCTCCAGGGCAGAGGCAGCCTGAAAGCCCCTGGCCCCAGGGTGACAGGCTCCTATGACCGTCCCTTCATCTCCACTCTGACCCTGTCCCTGACACTCTCCATCACCATGCCCCAAATCACAGCCACCTCCCTGCTGTTTCTCAGAGCAGCACGCTGCTTCTTCAGGGATGCGCCCATGCTCATCCGTGTGCTGGAATATCCTCCCGCCACCGTCTCCCACCGACACCCAGTGCTCACTCCCCTGCTGCTGCAGCTCTCAGGTGTCATCTTATTGGGGAGGCTGTCTTGGTCACCCCGGTTCATATTTCTCTTCCCATGCTCCCTGGCCCCTTCCTCACTCGGTGGTTGCTGTCAGTTTTTTTTTTTTCTCCTTAGAGAGGTACCTTATTTAACTGGTACTTTTCTTACATGACTATTGTTTGTGTCCCAAAGTAGAAGGCAAGCTCCTTGCAGGCTGGGGGTTTTAAGAGTCACTGCTCCATCTCAGTCTGCCTTGATAGCACCAGACACACAGTAATGGATTCAAGACACGTATTCAGTATATAGTGAATGAGTGAGTGGATGGAAAGCCAGGAGAGCAGGCCAGCTCCAGGCTGGAAGGTCCATGGAGAGAGCAACCCATGGCTCTAGGCTGGTTGACAAGCAGGCTCTGAGGCTATGCCAGGAAATTGGCTTGGGGAATGCATTCATCGTACATGAAGCCTTTTATCACAACTCTTGTTAATCGAAGTATGGCTGATTTACAATGTCGTATTAATTACTGCTGCACATTATGCATTTTAACCCCCCGCCAGGATTGGGTGTGGTGGACATTTTACACATTTGGAAACTGAGGCTCAGAGAGTTGTGCAATGTTCCTCGAGTTCCTCAGCTGGGCTTGGGCAGGCCTGGGCTATGGGCCCCAGTCTGTCTTACTCCAAAGCCACACCTTGACCAGGGCTCAGTGTCCCCAGCTGATCGCAGCTGCGCTGAGCCCGCCAATCTTGGGAAGGTCCAGCTGTGTTTAGCAGTTGACCAGACCTCCTGCCCCCTGCCCAGGCCCTGTCCCGAGAGGGGCCCCATGCAAGTGGCCAGTCGGCAGCCCCTGCTCCCATCATATTGCCCACTCTTTCTCTTTGTATCTCTCATTCCCTTTTAGCTTCTGTTTTCCCATCTCCAACCCTCGCTCTTTTAGCTCGAGGCCAAGCGTCTGCTGGTGCCCAGGCGGAGGTGGTTCTCCTGCCCGAGCTCAGCTCCTGCCCTCCCAGCTGCAGTGGTGCTCAGTGCTCCGTTTATCATGCCCTTGGCAAGACACTGAGAAAACACATTTGCAGAACTTTTGAGAGCTCCTTTCCATTCATCATTCATTCATTCCCATATTTATGGAGCGTCCATGTGGGAGCAGCCCTCCTGGCCCCGTGGGCAGTATAGAGACAAATAAATAGGACATTATCTCTGACCTTGAGGACCTCACAGATGCTTGGAGGTTGGTGGGAAAATTTCAATCCAGAGCACTGGGCTGGGATAGAGGCAGCATGGAGTAAAAGGGACAAGGGAAGAGTACAGCTGTGGGTCGCTTGGTGCGTTGAGTCCCTGCTCCCCTGCAGCAGGGCCTGGGCTTTGCACTGGCGCTCAGAGGAAGCAGTCAGGGGCTCCTGTCTTGGTGATAGGACTGCCCAGGGGGAGGCAGACAGCAAATAGAAAAGTGCTTCCCAGGCGGCCTGTGTGAGGGCAGCGAGAGCACAGGAGAGAGACAGCCGTGATGTGTCCTGGAAGGACAGGGGAGGGACAGGGTGGCCACATCCTAGAGCCAAGGAAAGGAGGCTGGGGAGAGCTGGCAGGACTCAGTGCTGTTAGAGATTCCCCGACAAGCCTCTTCTGCAGTGGGGGGTGGGAGGATGGGTGTGTGTGTGTGTGTGAGATAGACTCATTCCCACAGAGGATGCTTCAGCTGGGACGGGGCACTCAGCTTCCTAAGCCTCAGTTTCCCTAAGTGTGAGATGTGAGGATTACATGCAGACAGGATCTGGATCCTTTACCCTTCAGCTCCCAGGTCCCTGGAGGATGTCCCTCACTGCTCCGCCCCGAGTCCCCTGATGTCCCATCTCACAGGACGGCACTCCTCCACAGCCTTCCTCAGCAGCTGTGATCTTCTCAATTTTGTCCTTGTCTGCCTCCCTGAGTGGACTGTAAACTCCCCGAGGGCGGGGACCTTATCCGTCTCGTTCAACATCGTACCCTGGCACTGAGGAGCGTAGGAGCTTGATCAATAATTATGAATAAATACGGAATGAATTGGAGAGTGCCTGGCAGAGGGCATCACCCCAGTGAATTGTTTGGAAATTCTTACAAACCGCTGAGTGCCTCCAAGGCGCTGGGCTCTGTGGGACAGTGTGGGGGTGCTCTTTTGCCCTGCGTGCAGTGAGACGGGGTGTCTGCACATTTCCCGCTCCGTGAATCTGCCCCCAAGTGCTGGCCCAGTGGTGGTAAAGTAAAACAGGTTCTGGGGCCAGTCTAATAATGTGACTGCCAGAAGCAGCCTGCGGAAACAAAGCAAGAGGAAGAGGAAGGGTCTGTTGCAAACTGGAAATGCTAAACCAGCCTCTTCAAGGCGCTTGAACTCAAAATAATGATTAGCACTGCATGGCTCAAACTGAAGGCACCTACAGACTCTACCTGGTCCCCCAAACCAACAGTTTTTAACCTTGCTATGGTCTCAAAACTTCAGAGGTCACCAGTATAGAGACTGGGAGTCTGGGTGCCCTCTTCCCTAGGCTGCTGGGGGTATCACTATTGGCTGCCCTGAGGACTAAAGGGGCCAGATGCACAACTGGCCAATCCCCCGGTCATTGCAGGCTCCTGAAGAACCATGGCCCCTCACACTGGTGAGGGCGATGCTCACACTTGTACCCTGGGACCCCAAGATCCCCAGGCTTCTTCAGCCTGTTGTTCAAGAGGAGTGGGAATGCCCCACTTTCATGGGCTGTGCTCCCCATTGCACAGTGGCAGGTCATCCACATGGGACCCCTCAGTTATTTTAAGAAGTTGCCCGGGGAGCGTCTCGTGCCCTCAAGGTCTGATCCCCATGGACTCCGCCGCTGCAGCTTCTCTGTGAGGGTCGCTTCCAGCCCCGTGAGGCCCCCACCACTGGCCCTGCTGCTTGCACCCCATACTTGTGCCTCCCAGCTTCGCTGAGCACCAGTCACCCTGGGGGCATGGACCACTTCCAAGTCATTGCGCAGGGGTGTTTCTCTAATGATGCGCTCCTGGCAAATGGCGGTAAAGGGTCTTGCTCAAGGGCTGTGTCTGTATTAACCAGTTTAGGGGCAGAGATCTCAGCCAGGGCAACACAGTGTTCCCTGAGCTTTCAGAGATTTGGAGGAAGGAGACAATTGGGAGAATCCTTCTACTTCCTAAGAAGCTATGAAGGTGCTGCAGGCAGCAGCCCGCAAGAGGGCAATGGAAGCAACACACACACACACACACACACACACACACACACACACACACACACA